>NC_028457.1:13794200-13822546 GCF_000263155.2 Setaria italica | reverse complement strand
ACTCGAGTGCTGTGTGTGTTGTTGCCGAACAAGTTGAAAAAGGAAATCGGCCCAACACACACTTGAATGCACTTGGTTATGCTGAGGTTGAGAAGGGGTTCAAGGAAAGGACTGGAATTGTGGCTACCAAGGGTCAGATCAAGAACAAATGGGACAAGTTGAAGGAAGATTTCAAAGCATGGAAGAAACTAATGCTAAGGCAAACAGGGACTGGTTGGAATCCTATAAAGAAGACTATTGCTATGGATGATGAATGGTGGAAAAAAGCTAGAGCTGTAAGTTGGTTAAAAAATTTTGCTATATTTTTTTGCATATGTCAAACCTGTTGATAATACTTATAATAATATTATTATTATGTGCTTATTTCTGGACATTCTGGGTTGTGGCAAGTTCAAAAAGAAGGGCCTTGAGAATGAAGATGAATTAGCCAAGTGTTTTGCTGACATTACTACTATTGGTATTGATCATTGGTCTCCTCATGTTGTGAATGTTGAAGCAACCGAAAATGTTGATGTGACACAAGATGAGGCAACCAATTTTGAGCCAGAAGGTGATGATTTCATTCCTGAAACACAAGATGAGGATATTGGTATTTCTCCTTCACCTGCCAGTGGCAAGAGACTGGCAAGGCCTGTTGACAGGAGTGGTAAAAAAGCGAAGTCTGGAAATGCATTCCTAATTCAAGAAGCAGTAACAAGTATGGCAAGTTCAGCTAATGAATATGTTTCGAAGAGACATGGAAAATATTCTATTGAGGAAGTGATGGAGGTTGTGATTGCTTGTGGGGCCGGCTATGATAGCAATGAACATTACATGGCGTCTGAACTGTTTGTGAAGAAGGAGCAAAGGGAGATGTTCATGACCTTGCCTACTAATGAGATTAGGTTCAATTGGCTTAGGAGGAAGTACAATGATAAATATGAAAAATAGAAATTGGCTTAGTGAGAGTGATGTCATTTGTGTATGCTACTATTTTATTTTTGTCGCATGTGTGGTACATTTTATTTTATTGCATTTTATTTATGTATGACAGTTGTATCTTACATTTCATTTATGTCAATGTTCATAGATGTCTTCAAGTGAGTCTGATGAATCTAGTGATTTTGATGGTGAATATTTTTTTAAAATGGTTGAGAGCTGTGGTAAGCTAGCACAAAGTTATCATGACTCATATATGGATAAGGCACCACCGAGATTTATGTTTTCACAACAGAGTGGAATGGGATGGCTGATGGAGACGGTAAACACTCCAGGGGAGTGCCATCGAATGCTTCGGATGAATGAGGTTATTTTTCAGGATCTTCATGATGTGTTGGTTGAGAGGTACGGATTAAAACCATCGAAGCACATGAATACTCTTGAAATGTTGGCCATTTTCCTATTCACATGTGGTGGGTGTGAGTCAAATAGAAGAGGACAGAATAAGTTCAAACACTCAGGTGAAACCATTAGTAGAAAATTTCATGAAGTTCTAAATTGTGTGGTTGCCATGGCACAAGATTTCTTGAGACCAACAGATCCTAATTTTCGCAATGTGCACAAGAGGATTAGGAATGACAAGAGAGCATACCCACACTTTAAGGATTGCATTGGTGCACTTGATGGAACCCATATTCGTGTGTATTGATCACCGGAAGAACAAGTGAGATATATTGGTAAGACTAGAATTGCAACTCAAAATGTGCTTGCTGTTTGTGATTTTGATATGCGCTTCACCTATGTGGCTACGGGTCAACCGGGTTCTTTGCATGACACTAGTGTATTGTACCATGCATTGGAAGCAGATGTAAATGTCTTCCCACATCCTCCTCAAGGTAAATATTTTTCCTTATGTTCCTTTTCATATTTGTATGCACAAACTTATTTTATTTTACATATGTGTAGGCAAGTACTATGTTGTAGATGCGGGCTATCCTAATCGTCTGGGGTATTTGGCTCTATACAAGGGTGAAAGGTACCACTTACCCGAGTGGCATCGAGGTATGGAACCAAATACTCCAAAAGAGAAGTTCAACCGTATACACTCATCTGTTTGTAATGTTATTGAGCGGTCATTTGGAGTGTTAAAAATGAAATGGCAAATCCTTTACAAGATGCCCGGTTATTCAATGGTCACACAAAAGAAGATTGTTGCTGCTACTATGGTTCTACACAATTTCATACGTGAACATGCTGGCATTGATGTGGACTTTGCTAATTTTGATAGAGATCCTACCTACATGCCTACTATTCCGAAAAGATACAACAAGTATGCTGTGTCTCAACATGCCTCCGATGGATCAACTTCGGAATCAAGCTTTGTGACTATGGACACCTTTCGTGATAGTATGGCTACATCAATTGCCCTAGCATGGAATTAGTGCAATGATTATTGTAACGACCTTATTTTGGAACTATGAATTTATTTTGAAATTTTAAATTTTTGGAACATGTAATTTTTATTATTATTTTGGACTTCAATGCATGTAGTTTCATTTTATATTTGTGATAAGTAGTTCAAGTCGAACCAGGGGCAAGAAAGGCAATCTACCCTCAAACTCCTCTTTTCTGGAGCTAGGGACACCCTCACCAGACAGCTCCAACTCCACCCAGAGCTGGCTCCACCTGGAGTTCTGGAGTGGAGCAGCTCCACCCAGAGTTGGAGTCATGCCAAACAGGGGCTTAAGGGTGCGTTTTCCAAACCAGCTCCGCTCCTCGCTTCACGCTGCTTCTACTCCCAGCCACTCCCGCTCCCCAAAAAATGCGTTTGGCAGAGCTCTGCGGAAGCTCCAGTTCCGGGCGACGACGGCCGCCGGTGATTCGAGCTCAGCCACCGGCGAATCGAGTTCTCCTCTCGTCAATTGAGCCCGTCCGCTCACCAATCGAGCTCTCCTTTCCATGAATCGAGGCCGGCGCCGGCGAATCGAGCTTCGGTGAGGGAGGTAAGACGCGGCGAGTGGAACCAGAGAGAGGGGCAGGCAGCGTCGAGGAGGGGTGGCGCCGGCAAAGATTGGCGACGAGTAGGCGGCGGAGAGGGCAAGGGAAGATGGCGTAGGGAGGCGGCATGGGCGGAGCTCGGCGCGCTGGAGAGATGGCGCGGGCAGAGACGAGCGGTAAGAGGGGACCAGCGGCCGGTACATGGGCGGAGACGAGCAGCGGGAGGGGAGAACGACCGGCGGGAGGGGATCGGCGCCCGAGCAGAGATAGACGAGCGGCGGCGGGCTCGACACGACGATGGAGGAAGAAAGACGAAGGGAATCGGTGGGGAGCAGGTTTTTTCCGCTTCTCAGTAGATGTGAAATCGGGCGAATGGGCGAATTGATTCGCCCCGATTTTATGGAGGAGCTGACGCCGGTTTTCCCGTTTGGCAGCGCTCCGCAGAATCTGGCGCGGAGCGGAGGGAGCGCTGCCAAACGCAAATGTCGATTCACTACAGGATTTGCAGCCATGGCCGAGCGCTTCACAGGTGGCGACGGGGGGATTGATTTGTTTATTATTCTTTTGTGTAATGGCTGACAGTGTTACAGTATAATTCAACACTTTGCTGAGAGTAACAGTGAATTTGGGACTGAGAATCACCGACCAACATTTAAAGACTAGTATAGATTATAATACTACGGCACCGTCGGCCACCTGCTTAAATTCTCTCGGCAAAAGTTGCAAATCGTGTAGTTCCTCTTCCTCTAATAATGGACCGAGCCGGCTGGGCACCATTGGTCAAGGAACGGCAGCATCTGTCTACAACTCAGCCTTTAATCAATCGAAGGTCTGCAGCCTTGCAGTGCTACGCGATCTCACGGTCGCTCCGGCGGGCAGGGCCCACGGGTGAGCAGAGCATGGGAAGGAAGAGGTCGTGGCTGCTCCATTTGCCGGCTCACCGGAGCTCTCCAAGATGGAGATGGTGGTGGCAAAGGTGCTGCTCAGCATGGATGGCCGGCAAGGTGGGCTTCCGAGAGGTGGCCGCGGCGTGGATGGCCGACCCACGGCATCGAGCGTGCTTCCAGCAGGAGAGAGAAATACTTCCTCCGCCCTAAATTACAATTAAAACTTACAATTCATTTAAGTTTTTTTAATACACTATTTTTACTATGTATTTAAACATAAGTATATATTTAGATGCATATGTATCTGAAAAAGATAGAATGAATAGTAATTTAAAATGGAGAGAACGAAGAGGGAAGATGTGTGAAGACGACACGAGACCAACATATGAGACCCACACCAGCGTCGAAGGTTGACGTGGCACCACGTCCACAAAACTGCTTTGGATTTGAATAGATGGTGTCACATAACTGGTTTTGCAAGTTGGAGGACTCGAAATGTCTGGTTTTGAACTTGAGGGAGAAAACGCAGACTCAGCTAATACTTCAGGGATGAGAATAGGACTTTTTTCTTTTTTTTTTGCGCTAAAAAATAATTAGCTCGGCCCATTTTAGCGTTTTTTGCGCGGACCACCCACCCCTCTTCTACTAGTAGGCCTCCCTATTGCCTCTAAAGTCTAAACCCGAAAGATGAAATCCCCTGCCACAGAAATTGGCCCCTGACTGAGAGAGCTCTCACAACTTCCGGCACTTACATCAAACACCCAGCATTCCATAGGGTCTGTTTGGTTATGGATGCTTATTTATAAGTTGCTTATTTGCTTATTTGTAGTTGCTTATTTATAAGTCTAGGTGTTTGGTTTGGGTTGCTTATCTGATTGCATATGACATATTTGCCCCTGCCATCCCATTTCCCACTACCCCCAACCATTACCAGCTCCTAGTACAGAGGCGGCGGCGGCAGGGTGCGAGCGGCGGCGGGCGGGAGCGGCGGAGGGAGCGGCGCGGCGGCGGCGGCCACGAGCGTGAGTGGCGGCGGGCGGCGCGGAGGCGGCCGGCGCAGCGGCGGCGGCGGGCGGAAGCGGCAACTCTGTTCCGGGAGAGAGGAGAGAGAAAGGGGAGAGAGGAGAGAGAATGAGGGTAGGAGTAAAGTGCTCCATAAGCAACCATAAGCAACTCAAAACTTGCTTATTTGCTTATGCCCAAGCAACTTATAAGCAACTCTATAAGCAAGAGTGTTTGGGTTATAAGCAACTTATTTGCTTATTTTTAAGTTGCTTATGGATAAGCAAAGGAAACCAAACAGGCCCTATCGGTTCAACATGCTTCAACTTTAATCATACCTCAGTGCGTCATAACAATGAGACCATTTTTTCACTAAACTATAAAGCTGCTATAGATGCTATGTTCCTTTCAATTTGACCTTTTTGCATATGAGCATACAGTGACTTGTGGCGCTCATCCCTGAGCGGGAGCCATGCGCAACTTGGTTATGCTGACTTCTTGCCACCGAAAATGAGATTCCAACTATAGGTGTTGCCTTTCTTTGCGGCCGCGTCCAGCCGTTTTGCACCAATCTGGACAAATAGACTAATCAATGAAGTGCAATAGTGATGACGATAAGCAGAAATGTTATCGTTGGATCCGAATAGAGAGCTTGCGAGGATGTTTATGCTACCCTGCTGTCAGCTGTTACTATTGCTAACCAAGTAAACAATTCAGTTGTTCAGATTACAGACTTATGCTTATGGTGTTTGTAAAAAATGCAAAGTGGGCGGTATGTTAGGCCACTCTTCAAAAAAAAAAAAAGAGGGTATGTTAGGCATTTCTGGAACAGCATAGTTAAGAGAATAGGATAACTTATTCCTAATATCAAGAGTTGTTTCTTTTTTTGATTATTTTCTAAAGGCCTTTGTAAACTGGTCTTTGCAATTGCATCTAGAAGATGGTGTTTTCATTTTAGGTTTCCTGCCTCCTAGATACAACACTGCCATTTGTTTCTAGCATGGCACATCTGTGCAAGGAACAGAATTCCAACAACCTATCGATGTATTTTCATTGTTAATTTGCTTATATTGTTTGGATGTGACAAACGAATTCAAGATATTGGCTAAAGATTAAATTTGGCTGCAGGATTCCTACTCTTATAAGTTTCTATGACCTGATGTGTAATTGTGACTCAAGCCTATGTACGAGTTAGAGCAGTGAAAGAAAGAAAGTAACAGACAGCATCATTCACTTAGCTAACCATGGTAAGTAATTCAAAATAGAAGAAATACCTTATCCATAAGCCAGTAACCAATTGTTGGCATGTATTGCACCAAGTACATAACAGTCAGCACAGGCTGCAAGCAAGTCACAAACTTCTGTATTTAAAACTATGACTAAAATAACAGACACCTTGACATAAAATAGAAAGTCAATATGATAGATGCACTCTGTTTTAGCAATATGCCCATGTCAGTGGTAGAGCAGATGCAATAACAATGAGTTGCTGGAATAAGGGTTGGAAATACTGGTAAATATTAAATTTCTATTGCACAAATGCTGGTATTTTCATTAGGTGTAATGAAATTGATGCATTGGCATAAACATTTAGTTTAAAAGAGGGGTTTTGGGCTATGAACAAAAACCAGGGTTATAAAAAAAATAATCTGGGCTGATACTCAGTTTTCAGTGAACCCCAGGTTGTTTTGAAGGGAATACTAATTGCAATTAAATGATGCAATACATATTGCAATGAAGTTTACTGAAGTATAAGGATTTCACTATCACGTGATTAGACTATAGTGGCAACACATCTGTTGGTGTCAGCATGGGGTGGCAGCATGGATGCGATAGAATAAGCACTGGTGCACGACGTGGTTTCAATACCATGGTTGTGCTAGGAGCATGGACCATTTGGAAGGCAAGGAATGATGCTGTGTTCAATGGGGTCGCTCCCAAGGTGGATTGAGCCCTCTTACTTGATCAGGAGGAAGCTGAACTCTGGATGCTTGCAGGCGCAAGAGGTCTAAGTGGCTTGGTCGCTTCTGGGCTCCCTGACTAGGTGTTAGACATTTTTTTTGGCACAAAAAGTGTTTATTTAAATCCCCAGTGACTGGGGGTGTGCCGCGCGCGCGCAAGCGTGTGTGTGTTGTGTGGCTATTTTGGCCTAACTCCCCTTCTATTAATGCAATGATATGCAGCTCTCCTGCATATTTGAGAAAAAATGTGTGCATACATTTGCTATTTTATAAAATGGGCGTAGCATAGAAAACTATTATGTCAACACATCGGAACTTTGTAGCATATTTATACGCAGAATATAAAAGGATAAGAAAATTAACTTCCCACTGTAATGCAACCAATCATGTTGAGAATGAATATACCTGATATGATATCCATGCTTCTTTCAGGCCATGAGTTGCTGCAACAATGGTCAGTTCAGCACATCTTTCCACCGAAACACGTTTCTGCAGTGAGGAAGACAATGGTGAGTAAAGGGAACCAAGTACAAAATTTTAAGTTTGAACTGCTGTGCCAGCAGATGGTTGGCACAGCAGATGGTTCCAAGATTTTAGGACCTGAGTAGATTCTGTTATCATAGGTAGGAACAAAAAATATTGGGCATTACCACTTTTATTTGGATACAAAAAGAATAACTGTGCAGTTACTTGCATGGAAGACTCAAAAACAATAGTACTTATAAGTTATAACTGAGATGGTGAAGTTTACATGCCTTACTTTAGTGATCAACCTTTTTGTTGTCTGCAAGATTAAATAAGTGAAACTAGGGAAAACCTCAGAAGAATGCCTTTGTACTGAAGAGGCTGCAGCAGAAGATTGTGGTGTTTCAATTGGTCCGGGGCAGACTACAGTCACTTTAATGCCTTTTGTACACAACTGCAACATAAAACAAACATGGCATAACAACAAGGAAAGAAAGAGACCATGCTGATACAATTTAAGATTAGAGCGGTAACAGCGCAAGCTACCAGGCGAAATTTTGGTACCTCAGAACGCAGAGAAGTGAAGTATCCATTGAGAGCATGTTTGGATGCAGAATAAACAGCCTGACCAGGAGCAGGAACCTTCCCAGCCGCACTGCTCATCTGTGGATTTGTTAGCCACACCAATAGCTGAAGTGAAGTGGTATTAACCACAAGTTCCTTTTGACAGTTGGTTTGTACATACCACAACAAAATGACCCATCCCTCTATCCAGCATGTAAGGTGCAAGAAGGCGAGTTAGATTAATAGTTCCAATGACATTGACATTAAAAGTAGCCTGTCTAGCAAAAAATATTGGAGGATGTTAGGTAGCAGATAAGGACAAGCAGAACAAATAGACAATGTTCATGTACCTTGAGACCTCCCTCACTTTCTTCCAGTGCCCCCCGTTTCTGCAATTTGATTGAAAATTAATGCATTTAGGAAGCTGACTGATTATAGTAACATAGATTGAAAGGAGCAATACCTAGCAGATAATATTCATGAAAAACTAGTAACAATAAATATTGAATGTTTATAGGGAAGGGTGTTGAAATGGTAACACAAAGTAAGGGTGATATTTACAGGACGCTCGAAGGCTGCATTATGGATCATATAGTCAATGCCTGCATTAGAAAATAGTGATTCTGCTGCATGTACAACTTGTTTCAGAGATTCTTCACCAGCTGATAAATCCATGGGTAACACTTCAATCCTGCTATCTGGATTCTTGCCTTTGAAAAGTAAATCAAACTTGGTTCAGATCATGAGATTTCCACTTTCCCACTAAAAGAAAAAGTTTTAGCAACACAAGAAATGTCCTGCAAACTTACTGAGGATGTTCTGTTTCACTCTCTCAAGCTCATCCTTGTTGCGAGCAGATAGTATCAGCTTTGCTCCTAAATTTGCAAATTGCATTGAAAGAACCTCTCCTGAAATTACAAGAAGAAAAAAATTATAGCTGGTTTATGATGAAATACTATGCTAAAATTGGTAGAAGGAAAAGGAACATCAATCAAGAAAACAGACATGTTAACTCATCAAAATTGACAGTAAAAACCTTCTCAGTATCACAGAAGGTTTAGGCTAACTGATTATACAATATCATAGTGCAGGAAGCCTATAATTAGGCACAAAATCTTCGCAATATCATTCGTCAATGAACTAACGAAGGTATAAGGTTCGAACGTTCTATTGATACAAAACTACAGCAAGCATAGCTGAACTTCCACAATTACTCAAAAAAAAAAGCCCAGCTTATTAGATTTGTCTAATCTAATACCAGAATAATGCAGTTGATATAGCATAGAATTGCAAATTAGGGATTTCTGGTCATCGTTCCACAAAAGATGTGCATTTTGGATTCAGAAAATCTACCCAAAACATTATCAATACACCTAGGGAAGTGAAGTAATCACCACCAGGCACCAGCTCTTACACAAAAAAAAAAATTCCATGGTATGCCAGCAACTACCAGTATGCCAGCAACCAAGCATATCGTAACTAAACCTAACAATCTGGTACTAAAATTGACCAAATTAAAGAATCGATGAGTCAAACTCACCAATCCCGCGACTCGCTCCAGTGATCCACACGACCTGCAGGGCAACAAAAAAAAAAAACGGAACCAAAACAGCGGAATCAATATGCAGAGAAAATCTGACGAGATCGAGCACATTCACAACCGCGCCACACAAATTAGCTGGACCCTCCAAGAACTCACCTTGCCGTCCACCCTCTCCCGCCGCGGCGGGCCGCGCGACACGAGCGTCAAGTCCCCTGCAGCCATCCACCAAGAACAAGGGGGTTCAGGCCCACAACCCAACAGGGTCAAAAAGGAAAATCAGATGGAAACAGAGCAACACGAATCGTCGGGAGAAAGGGCGGTGGGAGGGTATGGTTGGACTGAGGAACGAGACGGGGGCGGGGGATACCATCGACAACGGTGGCGAACTTGAAGAGGAGGAAGGCAGCGGCGCCGGCGAGGAGGGCGAGGAGGAAGAGGAGGAGCATTTTCTTGGCCCCTGCGTGGCGCTGGCCGATTCTCTTGGGTTCTTCTGAGGTTCTGGGGAATTTGGGATCGAGAAGGCGGAGAGTGCTGTATCTGTGCTGACGAGTGAATGGGTGGAGAATTTCAGGCTGCGACTGCTAGGCTGATGCTTCGCCCGTGCGTGCGTCACAAGCACCGGAGGCACGCGAGGATTACACCCCGTACATGGGATATTTAGAGGGTGTTTGATACCGCTCCCTAAACTTGAGCACCTATCACATTGGATATTTAAATACTAATTAGGAGTATTAAACATAGTCTAATTATAAAATTAATTGCACATATGGAGTCTAATTCGCGAGACGAATCTATTAACCCTAATAGTTCATGATTTAACAATGTGGTGCTACAGTAACCATTTGTTAATGATGGATTAGTTAGGTTTAATAGATTCGTCTCGCGAATTAGATTGCATCTGTGCAATTAGTTTTGTAATTAGCTAATGTTTAGTCCTCCTAATTAGCATCCAAACATCCGATGTGACCCTACTAAAGTTTAGCACCTCGTATCCAAACACCCCCTTAATTATTTGGCATCCTTAGAATTGGCACTAGTTTTAGAATGACACCTATATATTTGCCATCGGAGAGAAGTTTTACCAACACATTTGCTATTTTTGCTGACGTGTCAAGCCATGTCCGCGCGCCAGGGTGGATTGAGCATGGTAAATGACCATAATACCCTTGCATTTCTTCTCCAAGTGATGGTGCTTTTCCTCTCTTCCTCCCTCTCTATCTCTGACCAGTGGGATCCACCATCTTCTTCCACCTCAATGAAGCTCAACAAGATCAAGAGCACGTGCAATGATGACCTCCAATGGCAGATCCCAGGTGCCGGATTACCGCAATATCTCGGCGGGTGCGAAAAGCACCTGAAGGTGCGCCCGTGGGCTTCCCCACCACCGGCCCCAGCCTTGTCGGCGCGCCTAGAGCTGGCGTCGTGCACGTCGTGCACCCCGCCGGCGCTGTCGCCTGCCCAAGCCACAGGACCCGCACGCGCTGCCCAAGATCCCGCGCCCGCGCAAGAACCCACTCCCTAAAGGGATGGCGCCATGGTCGCGCACTGACACGCCGCCACTACGTGTCACCGTGGTGTCGCGGTGCGGCGCAGGTCGCATGGAGGTGGTCGTGGCCGCGCACGCCGCGGTGTCGGCGCTACGGGCAGAGCTGGAGCGCGCGCGGGGCTGAGTTCCTGTTGTCGGGGGACAGTGCCTACTTCTTCATCCACCGGCAGAGTGTGATCGACGAGGCGCGGTCATTCAAGTGGCATGACATGGCCGCCGGCGACGAGGTCATCGTGTTTGACGGCTTCATGACGAGGGCCCCCGCGTACTGAGCCAGAGACACGGCATGACACAAACTGCCATTTTTACCTGCTGTTAACTCGAGTCCGAGTCCCACACGCCAGTGGCAGGAGAAAGGGAAAGAGATGGCTAACCTGAGGAATGCAGGGGTATTATGGTCATTTTCCATGCTCAATCCACCCTAGCGTGGACGTGGCTTGACACGTCAGCAAAAATGGCAAATGTGTTGGTAAAACTTCTCTCCAGTAGAAAATATGTAGGTGCCATTCTAAAGCTGGCATCTCAAGGAGTGCCCATTCTAAAGATAGCAAATAATTAAATATCCCCCGTACCCCTCATAGAGGACCCACCTGCCAGATGCTAGGAGGGTGATGAAAAGGTGTGACGAAGGGTGGGAGGACAAAAAAACTGGATAATAGAAATTGATTCCGCCAAAAACCTCTATTTTTTCTCACCTTTCTTTTCTCCTTTACCGCCCGCGCATACCCTCCTGCGCGCCAATCATGTTTCTAATTTTTTGGCCGAGGTCTCCTTCCTTTTCCACGCTTTGCCGTCCCATGACACCATGCTTTTCTCTGCGGTTTTCTTCTTTTACATGCTCTTGATTTATTGGTAGCCTTCGTATTGGGAGCCTTCCTTTTGAGAGCCTTTAATTTATAGGCACGACGATGGCAAGTTCTTTCCTACGTCCAGGTCTCCTTCTTGCTTCAGATCCTCCTTCCACCGAGGGGGTATCGTCGGACCTCCGCGCCCTCACGCCGGAACTCAATCGAGATCAAAGGGCTACCGCTCCTTCCACCGAGGACTAATGGCGGACTTCCACGTCCATCATGAGGAACTACAAGGTGGAACTCAATTGGCTGCTAGCCCCTTTTGATCAATTTTGCAACCGCCCGGTGAAGGAAGGCCACTATCGCAAGATCACCACGGCAATCAGGTAAGACCCTAAACCTTCATCTTCTTCATACTGTATAAGGTAGTACTGCATATTTGATAATGTAATTTCGCTATTTCTTGAATCCAGATGTTCTCCGCCCTAAATCATTCCCATCTACCCAGATACTTGCAACCTGCTCCATTGCAGGTGCATTGTACCTCCTCTGATGAACTGAAATACTTGTGTTCAGCTCAATTGTTTACTCTTGAATATTAGTTACAATACCCAAGCTCGTGAACAAGTGGACGTACGGGTTATACCTCCATAGAACACCTCGGATCAAGTGAATCAGATTCCATATAATTTCACGATCAGGTAAGACCCTAAACATTCATATTCTTCCTACTGTATAAGGTAGTACTGCATGTTTGATCATGTAATTTCGCGACGTGATGATTCCATATGTTCGCCGCCCTAGATCGCAACAAAACATTGTCAGATTGATAATTCATTATGTTTGTGTACAACTCCAAAATGCCTAGGTATCTGACATTGTCTGCATTATACATGAATCCGTCAATGCCCTATATCTTGTGTTTATGCTACAAACTTTTTGCCATTACTTGTTATTCCAATAACATTGTATCATGTTACATGTGTTGCCATACAAACAATGATAAATTCTTTTTTTAACTTGCCAACAGTATATTCATCCTTTGGATCTTTCATTACATGATATCTCATCAAGATGGGTCGTCGCGCCGTTCTTGGAGATGTGACGAACACGCACGTAAGCAGAGCATCGATCCATGGTGTTAAGAGACCTACAGAAGGTATCTAATATTTGGTTGAATCCCAATGTTCTGGTTGCACATAACATATTAAGGAGACTTATCCATGTATCCTTTTGAGCACAGGTGAAAATGTTGATGATGCAAAATGTAAGCGGCAGAAAGCAAGGGGACGATATGCAAATATGCCATTCGAAAAGAAGGCTGAGCGGAATGCAAAGAGAAGGGAAGATTATCAGCGTGAAAAGGCGGATAAACAATCAAGCAATGGCATGCTGGGACCTCTCGGACAATTAGGTAGTGTGATGCATGAACCTATGGGAGAACCATCTTGTGATGAACCACCTCTAGGACAATCAGGCAATATCTTATACATTCGTTAAAAAATATAAGTCAGTATAGTAGGATCCTTAAGTTATGATATAGTTTTTTTTACTTTCACAGGGATATCCCATGATATTGGATCGGGTGATGTTGGTGGGGATTGGCTTAGTAGGAATCCAAGCTATACAAGATGACTGAGAACTTATCATATACTACCAGCTAACATCTCTGTATCAGGTTTGATAGTAGTACCTTGAGATGATGTTTAATACTTTTTTTAATCGATGTCTTTAAGCATTTACAATTTGCATCCCAGATCTTGATGAGGTGCCTCTGGATGTTCTAGGATTGGATGGAGTCAAGGAAATAGATGACGAGAGAAGGCAAATATTGAATTGTCAAGAAGAAGCAAGCAACATGGGTGTACAAACATCTGACTGGTATGGCTTATATGAAAACCATGTAGCCCTAGCGTATGATCATACATGCAGGATATCGCCTCTAACAATAGGCATGTATATTTTGATATTTGAAGATGTACCACTAATCAACACTATCCCTAATGATCTGTCACTACAAGATCTGAGAGTGGAGGAAAGCATGGAAAATGAGAGGAATGCCAAAAGAAGAGCAAATTACCATCGCTTGAACTGCCAGGAAGAGGCAATCTGCCTCGATGTAGAAACACCTAATCTCACCTTCACTGGTTTGCACGTTAATTTATGCTTATAAATTTAATGAATTTAATTTGATGGAGTTTCGGTGATTTGCAATTATGCTAATTTTGTGTTACAAGCAGGAGAAATTGTAACTAGACAATTTGTGGTAACAGCAAACTTTGCAACTCCAGATGCAGGTTTGAAATTGTACTATCTATGTTTAAAATTTTATTTAAGCACATGTGATGAGGACACCACGAGTACATCTACACCAGCAGCACCTCAGGCGCCTCCAGTTGCTCCTCCACCTCAGGCACCTACAGTTGATCATCCAGTTGGGCCAATCACTCGGGCCTGTGCGAGAGAATTAAACTTCATCATGGTGTTAAGGAACGAAGGCCCATCGGAATAAGAAGATGGCCCAACAAGGTAGCCCAGGTGGGGCGCCTAGGGTTGGGCGCGCGTGACCCCTCCGGACTCCAGGGGCTGCGCCCCCTTTATTTAGTCGGAGTCCTTTTTGTTTACGACTTGAGTTTTGTTTTACATCTAGCTTTAGCTACTCTTGAACACGCGCAAATACGCGCTGTCCTTGTGTGATTCAGAACTCCACCTTTGAGTGATATTTAGATTGCTCGCCTCTTTTTCTTGTTCATTCTTCGATTGCGAACAGGAATCGATCTTCGTGATAAGGCTGATCTTGCGCTGGCAAGGTTGGTAACCACAGGAAGTTGGTTCAGCGATTGCATTGGCGCTTCGGGTTCGCTCGTCGTAGTCGGATCGTGAGGGTCTACTTCCACCAAGTCGAATTTATCTCCACTCACCGAAAGATCGGGCACTCCGACTCTATCAAGTGGTATTAGCTTTCCAGGTTGATCGGTGAGTTTTACCGAGTGTTTTTCCCTTCCTACAGTCCACAAAAACCAAAACAAATTTTTTTCAGGTTAGATCCTTTGTCCCAGCAACCGTTTAGCCTCGCACATTCTTTCAATAAGTGTCTTTGTTGAATTTGTGTGCCTACTCGTTCAATTGTTGCTGGTTACTTGTGTTTAATCTCTTGTTTCTCGTTTTTCCTCTAAACCTAGTTTTCCCCGCCGCCGCCGTTCCGCTGCTCGTCAACCCTACCACGCCGCGCCCACCGCTCCCCTTCGCGACAACCGCGCCGCACCATCCCACCCCTCCGATCGCCCCCTCCCCTTTCCACAAAAAAAGAAAGATAGAAAGCAATCAAAAAAAAGGAAAGTGCAAAAAAGAAAAGGAAAGAAGCAAAAAAGAATCCAACAGGGCGAAGGAAGGTGATCCGGTTTTGTTTCGGTGGAAACTCCTTGCGCGCGCCGTGAACCCCCCTGGGTCACGACCCTCCGGGGCAACTCCGTAACCCCCCCCCCCCCACGCATACCGACCGCGCCCTTCCCCACGCATACCATGCCAGTTTTTCATATCCATATCTCTCTTTCTTAGTACTTTTTTCTAAGGTCCGCCTTACTCTAGAGAGAGAGAGAGTATCTTTTTTTACCGGAATACCCCTGTACTTTCGAAAAAAGTGTGTGCCACAATTTGCTCCTTGTGATCCTCTGTGTTCATATTAGCAGTTTTGGGGCACCCTCTGTGAAAAAAAAATAGAAAAAAAAAACAAAAGCGGTGCGCCCTCTCCACCTTTGCCTCTATTCTTTTGATTTCCCTTGTTACCAGCAACTCTTGTTACGTGTTTGGCACTATATTTCAATTTTGCATTATTGTTTGCTTGTGCTAATCCTTCATTAGTTCTACGACGAGCATATTTTGTTTCTTCAGGCAATCGCTCCTCCAATCTTTCACGAGTTCCACCGGTTGGTTGCAGTTCGCCCCTGTGTGCGTGGTAAGAACGGATAAGAATTTGATAACAGCACTAGTGTGAGCGCCTTGTGAGCTATTACACCCCTGTTTTGTCGTCGCTTTTGTTCTTGTATTTGCGCTAACCATGACAGATGATGTCGACGCGGGGGCTAACTAGCTGCAGGGCATACGGGCACAAGTTGAAGGGCTTGTCACCGACATTCCGACGATTCATGAACGGCTGGACTCGACGATCTCCTCGACGACCGAGCGGTGTGATCAGCTCGACCTTGCACAGACGGCCGCTAAGGCCACACTCGACTCCATTGTGGCAAGACTCGATGCATTGCACACAACAGTCGCAGAGTTGCAGCAGGGTTATGGTGGTGACTCGGACCAGGACGATGGCGACCGCCGAGGCCGTGCCCGCCGCGTGCCATGCCGTCCCGGTAATGATTCCTTTTCCAAGATTAAATTTAAAATTTCACCTTTTAATGGAAAATATGATCCTGCTGCATATCTTGATTGGGAATTAGAAGTTGAACAGAAATTTTCATGCCATGATATTCTTGCTAATTCTCAAGTTAAAGCTGCTATTAGTGAATTTACTGATTTTGCTTTAATTTGGTGGCGTGAATATAAACACAAACATCCCAATACCATTCCAACCACTTGGGAGCAATTAAAAACTGCTATGCGCCACAGATTTGTGCCTTCTTATTATGCCCGAGATTTGCTTAATAAAATGCAACGTTTTCAGCAAGGTTCCAAATCTGTTGAGGAATATTTCCAGGAATTACAAATAGGCATGATTCGTTGTGGGTTATTGGAGGAAAATGATGCTGCTATGGCACGTTTTCGTGGTGGTTTGAACCGCGAAATTCAGGATATACTTGATTATAAGGACTACACAGATATGACAACATTATTTGAATATGCTTGCAAAGCTGAACGTGAAGTGCAGGGACGCCGCTCGAAGACATATTCTAACTCTTTTGCAGGAAGAAGCTTGACATCCAACTCCGCACCCACCCTCCCTGCGCCACCCACGCCCACCACTATACCGCGCGAGTGAACGGCCAAACCTGCAAGCGCTGCCCCTTCCACAGGCGCCGCCCCTCCCACAGGCCGTACATGGGATATTCAGTGTCATCGTTGCAAAGGATTTGGCCACGTGATTCGGGTCTATCCGAACAAGCGCACTTTGCTTCTTCGTGACGATGGTGAGTACTCTTCCGCTAGTGATTCTGAAGATACTCGACATGCGATGCTTGCCACTGACCATGCAGCTATGGAGGTACATGTCAACCCGGGCGACACCGATAGGTATGAAAGTCTTGTTGTGCAGTGTGTTCTTAGTACACAGGTCGCCCCGTCCGAGAAGAATCAGCGACACACTCTTTTCCATACCAAGGGCGTTGTGCAGGAGCGGTCGATTCGCATCATCATCGACAGCGGTAGCTGCAACAATTTGGCAAGTACCACGCTGGTTGAAAAGTTGTCTTTACCCACTCGTAAGCATCCACATCCATATCACATTCAATGGCTTAATGATGGTGGAAAAATTAGAATTACTCGATCAGTCCGTGTTCCTTTCTCCATGGGTGCTTATTCTGATTTTGTCGATTGTGATGTTATTCCCATGGAAGCATGCTCTCTGTTACTTGGGCGACCTTGGCAATATGATACTGATAGCTTGCATCATGGTCGTTCAAATCACTATTCTTTCATGTTTAAGGGTCAGAAAATAATTATACATCCAATGACACCTGAACAAATTCTTAAAGATGATCTTGCTAAAACTGCTAAACAACTTGACGCATCGCCATCTGTTAATTCTGAAATCAAGTTGAATGCTCCTGTTTTGCTTGCCACACGTGCTGATTTTGATGAGTTACGCGATGCTCCTTTACCATGCTATGCCCTTATATGCTCTAGTGTGCTCGTTTCACTTGATGATGCACCATCTTTGGATATTCCCCCTGCGGTTGCTAACATTTTGCAGGAGTACGCTGATGTCTTTCCAAAAGATTTGCCACCGGGACTCCCACCACTTCGTGGCATTGAGCACCAGATCGACCTCATTCCCGACGCACAGCTTCCGAACCGCGCACCGTACCGTACAAATTCGGATGAGACGAAGGAAATCCAGTGCCAGGTACAGGCGTTGCTTGACAAGGGTTATATTCGTGAGTCTCTTAGCCCTTGCTCCGTTCCCGTGTTACTTGTTCCAAAGAAAGATGGCTCATGGCGTATGTGTGTAGACTGTCGTGCTATTAATAACATTACCATTCGCTACTGATACCCTATACCACGCCTTGATGATATGCTAGATGAGCTTAGTGGTGCCATTATTTTCACTAAGATTGATTTGCGTAGTGGCTACCATCAGATTCGCATGAAATTAGGTGATGAATGGAAAACGGCTTTTAAAACGAAATTTGGGTTATATGAATGGTTGGTTATGCCGTTTGGTTTGACAAATGCTCCTAGCACATTTATGCGTTTGATGAATGAAGTTCTGAGGCCCTTCATACGATTGTTTGTAGTTGTCTATTTTGATGATATCCTCATTTACAGCAAGTCTATGGAAGAGCATTTAGAACATTTGCGTGCTATTTTTGATGCGTTGCGAGCAGCCCATTTATTTGCTAACCTCGAAAAATGCATGTTTTGCACACAACGTGTCTCGTTTCTTGGCTATGTTGTTACTCCACAAGGCATTGAGGTGGATAGCAACAAGATTGATGCCATTCGGGAGTGGCCTACACCGACGACGGTCATACAAATTCGAAGCTTTCTTGGCCTTGCAGGTTTCTACCGCCGGTTTGTTCATGATTTTAGCTCCATTGCAGCGCCTCTACATGAGCTTACAAGGAAGGATGTTCCCTTTGCTTGGAGTGATTCGCAAGAGGTTGCATTCAACACCTTGAAAGATAAGTTAACCAATGCTCCTCTCTTGCAGTTGCCTGATTTTACTAAAGTGTTTAAGCTTGAATGCAATGCTAGCGGTATTGGGCTAGGTGCTGTTTTGTTACAAGAAGGAAAATCGGTTGCTTACTTTAGCGAGAAATTAAGTGGTGCTAGCTTGAATTATTCTACTTATGATAAGGAGCTTTATGCTTTAGTGCGCACTTTGCATACTTGGCAGCACTACCTTTGGCATCGCGAGTTTATAATTCACTCTGATCATGAGGCTTTAAAACATATTCGTACCCAAACAAACCTGAACCGTCGTCATGCTAAATGGGTAGAATTCATTGAGTCTTTCCCTTACATTATTAAACACAAGAGCGGGAAGGAAAATGTCATTGCTGATGCTTTGTCTCGTCGCTATACCATGCTGTCACAGTTAAATTTCAAAATCTTTGGCTTGCAAACTGTGAAGGATCAATATGTGGATGATGCTGATTTTAAAGAAGCTTTCGCCCACTGTATTCATGGCAAACCATGGGGCAAATTTCACATACAGGGCTGGTTCCTATTTCGCGCTAACAAGCTGTGTGTTCCAGCTAGCTCGGTTCGTCGTTTGTTGTTACAGGAAGCGCATGGAGGCGGTCTCATGGGGCACTTTGGCGTCTACAAGACGCATGAAGTGCTGGCTGCCCACTTCTTTTGGCCCCGGATGCGCGCTGATGTTGAGCGCCTTGTTGCACGTTGCACTACATGCCAGAAAGCTAAGTCACGATTGAACAACCATGGTTTGTGCATGCCTTTGCCTATTCCTACTTCCCCTTGGTTTGATATTTCTATGGACTTTGTTTTGGGATTGCCTAGAACTAAGAAGGGGAGGGACAATATTTTTGTGGTTGTTGATCGTTTCTCCAAAATGGCTCATTTTATACCTTGTCATAAGACTGATGATGCTAGCAATGTTGCTGAATTGTTCTTTCGCGAGATTATTCGTTTGCATGGTATTCCAAATACAATAGTCTCTGATCGTGATGCTAAGTTTCTCAGTCATTTTTGGAGATCACTGTGGAATAAAATGGGAACTAAATTGCTGTTTAGCACCACTTGTCACCCTCAGACTGATGGACAAACTGAGGTGGTTAATCGAACCTTGTCCACTATGCTTAGGGTTGTTTTAGATAAACACTTGAAACGTTGGGAAGATTGCTTGCCTCATGTTGAGTTTGCTTATAATCATGCAACACATTCTTCTACATAGATGTGTCCTTTTCAGGTTGTTTATGGTTATATTCCTCGGGCGCCTATTGATTTGTTTGCACTTGATGCCGAGGACGCCCCACACATAGATGCCGCTGCACATGTTGATCAAATGCTTAGCTTGCATGAGCAAACTCAACAAAACATTGCTGCTGCTAATGCTAAATATCAGGTTGCGGGTAGTAAAGGGAGAAAACATGTTACTTTTGCACCGGGTGATCTGGTTTGGTTGCATTTGAGAAAGGATCGTTTTTCTACTTTACGTCGTTCTAAATTGATGCCACGTGCTGCTGGTCCTTTTAAAGTGCTAACCAAGATTAATGATAATGCTTATATCCTTGACCTGCCTGCGGAGTTTGGTGTTTCCACAAGTTTTAATGTTGCAGATTTGAAACCGTATGTGGGCGAAGATGAGGAGTTGCCGTCAAGGACGACTTCAGTTCAGGAAGGGGAGGATGATGAGGACGCCACGAGTACATCTACACCAGCAGCACCTCAGGCGCCTCCAGTTGCTCCTCCACCTCAGGCGTCTACAGTTGATCATCCAGTTGGGCCAATCACTCGGGCCCGTGCGAGAGAATTAAACTTCATCATGGTGTTAAGGAACGAAGGCCCATCGGAATAAGAAGATGGCCCAACAGGGCAGCCCAGGTGGGGCGCCTAGGGTTGGGCGCGTGTGACCCCTCCGGACTCTAGGGGCTGCGCCCCCTTTATTTAGTCGGAGTCCTTTTTGTTTACGACTTGAGTTTTGTTTTACATCTAGCTTTAGCTACTCTTGAACACGCGCAAATACACGCTGTCCTTGTGTGATTCAGAACTCCACCTTCGAGTGATATTTAGATTGCTCGCCTCTTTTTCTTGTTCGTTCTTCGATTGCGGACAGGAATCGATCTTCGTGATCAGGCCGATCTTGCGCTGGCAAGGTTGGTAACCACAGGAAGTTGGTTCAGCGATTGCATTGGCGCTTCGGGTTCTCTCATCGTAGTCGGATCGTGAGGGTCTACTTCTACCAAGTCGAATTTATCTCCACTCACCGAAAGATCGGGCACTCCGACTCTATCAACATGGATGTGTATATAAGTTTTTTTTAATAAGGTGACCAACATATTGGAGTAGAGGTGTCTCCGGAGGAACCGAAGAGGTTAAGAGAAAGGAAAAGATATGCTGAACTATCTAACTTTGAAAGACAACAGATAAAATTTCTAAACAAGGTACTATATTTGAGCTATTTTCTCAAATTCCATTAATTGTTTAATACTATATATAATTATGTTGTTCCATTTTTTATTTTTGCAGCGGAAGTGTTACATACACCTCCGAATGGAACTCTGCGTTCTGAAATAACACAACTGAACACTGGTCGAAGAATAAGATGTTCTACTAATAAAATAGTTGGAGGAGAAGAGTATAACAGCGGCATATGGGAACCACAGGATCCAAAGCATGGAGTGGAAGGTATTTTTATACTATATGTGTTCAGGTCGTCATGGTTTTGTTAAATATTTCTAGCTATATACAATGATTATATTTTCCCATGCAACAGAGAACGATCTGGACCAAATGGCTCCAGATGTGGCTCTAGACGATGATGGACCTGATATCCTGCTAGATGAGGAAGCAAGGGTGTTTCACGAGAAGGGTGAGTTTCCGTAATGCATCATACATATTTGGGCTTTATGTTATCTTACTACTGGTTTTTTATCATATACATATTTTTTGTATGAGTATTCTAGAGATTCAGAGTATGTTGCAGGGGGACCTGACCCTTTTGATGTAGTGTACCATAACCTACCTAAGAACCATCACGTGTTGAGGAAGGTACAAAATTATTAGTTTTACAATGCTAAGAGGTTCCCGGTGAAGGTCCTGCATTCTGCTGCAAAATTGATAAGGTGCACATATATATCCCAGAAGTGCCATATGAACTTCGTCGTTTGTTTGCAAGTCTAATGGATAGAGATGCAAAGTACTTCAGAAAGCACATCCGGTACTTCAACTCACATTTCTCTTTCACTATCTTTGGGGTTTCTACTGATCAGCGTTTAGCAACCGCAAAAGGTAGTGGTGTGTACTGTTTTAAGGCGCATGGCAGATTTACCATAAGCTGGATCCACTAACTCCAAGTGGTAAAGGAGCGTCATATGCAGCTCTACTTTTATGACACGGATGATAGTATTGATCATCGTGTTAAGAGGTCACCTAATCTTGATAAAAATTTGATTCACTTGATCCGAGGTGTTCTATGGAGGTATAACCCGTACGTCCAATGGTTCACAAGCTTGGGTACTGTAACTAATATTCAAGAGTACACAACTGAGCTGAACATCAGTATTTTAGTTGATCAGAGGAGGTACAATGCACCTGTAATGGAGTAGGTTGCAGCTATATGTGTAGATGGAAATGATCCACAATATAGATTCTCAAGGAGCATAGTCATATATGGCAAAGAAAATGACCCACACTATTTTAGGGTGTACCACGGCTGCTACACCCCATTAGCATATCCACTGTTTTTTCTGGGTGGTGAGACTGGTTGGGAGGATAAGAAGATAGAGTTTCGCATACCCCCACCGTCAAAACCAAAGCGGAAGTATACAAAGTGTAAAAGGACAGGTTTGTTTCTTTACATGCGTTTGAAAATATATAACTCTATCGTATACAAATTTATTTCTACGTTATGCTAATATACAAAGTTATTTTGATAATATGCATGGTAACATAGATGGAGCTGAAGGGGGTGAGCGTGCAAATGATAATCACAATGGCATGGAGGAACGTAAAAAATGGAGCACTCGTGGTATTAACTTGTTTTCACAGTTCTTTCATGCTTAATTAATAATTGATTATAATTATTAATTGAATTATCTACTTTTTACATTTATCCCATTCGTAGAATATGAAGCACATGAGGGTGGATATGGACTGTTCGGATCAGATGACGGTTATCATGTCAGTTTTATTTATACTGAATTTCCACTAAATTTCCAGGAGCTGAGGATCAGGCTGATGAAGGGGCTGATAATGAAAGTGATCATGAGGAAATCGATTATGGTGACGTGGAGGGGCTAGGTACGAACTTTCCACACAGTTTTATTTCCATCTTTTAATTTTATTTTCTAATTACACAAGTGTTGTCCATTTTTTTCTAAGTTGGTCTAATATGCATAATGGCTTTAGAATCTGGAGGATCACGCTGTTGGGTCAGTGCGAGGGAATACAAGTGTTACAAGCTTTAGATTTGCGAAGGCCAATTCAAAGTATTCTTTCATGCTGGTCGTCTCTTTCAGCAATTATTGGTTAATTGGTATGTTAAGGTGGAGTAAATGCGTCTAGACTAGTACTCAAAGTCTGCGCACCATGCTTTGATTAGTGCTGATCTCTATCAGGTGAGAATGAGAATTGATTGCTTTATTTGAATTTCTATGTGAATGTCCACATAGCAATATCACCATTATGATGATTTGTGTTGTGTGTGTGTGTAGATAACATATTCTCATTCATGATGGACAGGGACTTCTTGAAACTCTCGCCACTGGGGAGGCTAATGCTTCCAAGGCAAGGCTTAGGATTGTCCTCAGTAAATAGTTTCGGAGTGATCGTGATGTTCAGTCCCGGTTCATCGATGCTATGACTTTGGTAACATGCTATGGTGAGCCTGATTATTTTGTGACTATGACATGCAATCCATATTGGGATGAAATTATGGTAGAGTTGTTGCCTAGACAGATGCCACAGTATCGTCCTGATGTTGTTGCACGGGTTTACTATGCTAAGCTCCTGGATCTCCATGATTTCTTGATAAAAAAGGGTCATCTTGGTATTGTTGCTGCATGGGCACACGGGACAGAGTTCCAGAAGAGGGGTCTTCCACATGAGCACTTTCTTTTGGTTATGGAGTTTGGAAGCAAGTTAAAGAGCCCTGATGATTATGATAAGTATATATCAGCGGAGATTCCTGATCTGAACAAATACCCGCGATTGCATGAGCTTGTTGTTAAGCACATGATGCATGGTCCTTGTGGTACCCTCAATAAAAATTTCCCTTGCATGGTTGATGGTTAGTGTCATTTCCGGTATCCTCAGCAATTTAGTGAAACGACCGAACAAGACAAGGACACGTACCCAATATATAGAAGAAGGGAAGATGGGTAGAAAGTCAAGGTTAGAGGAGAGGAATTGGATAACAGGTGGGTGGTACCTTATAATCCAGTGCTTCTTATGAGGTATAACTGCCATATCAATGTTGAGATTTGCAATATCATCAAGTCAGTTAAATATCTTTACAAATACATATATAAAGGCCATGATCAAACTTCGTTCTCTGTTGATGCAAAAGGAAATGAGCACAGGGTAATAAATGAGATCAAGCAGTACCGTGATGCAAGAATGATTACAACTTGAGAAGCGGTTTACTGGTTGTTTGGTTTCAACTTGTATTCAATGTGACCGGCTATCCTACAGATGCAGGTACACCTTCTCGGTATGTACATGGTCGCCTACAAGGCAACAAATAACCTTCAAGATGTTGTGGACCATGCTAAGTGCCAAAGGTCAATGCTAGCTAAGTACTTCAAGATGAACGAACGAAGTGCTAAGGCCTGCAAATACCTATACAAAGAGTTTCCAGAGTAGTTCACGTGGAACAAGTCTGGGAATACTGGAAACCTAGAGTTGCAAAAAAAAGGCTACAAATTGGTAGATTGGTGTACATAAATCCAAATGAAGGTGATA
The DNA here is from genome assembly GCF_000263155.2 of Setaria italica. NCBI lineage: Eukaryota > Viridiplantae > Streptophyta > Magnoliopsida > Poales > Poaceae > Setaria > Setaria italica. Next base: position 13,798,058 of record NC_028457.1, on the reverse strand, counting down.
GATACTACCTTCAGGTTCTGCTGATCCATGTTAGGGGTGCAACCTCCTTTGATAGCTTGAAAACATGACGTGGTATTACATATGACACTTTTAGGGCAGCCGCAGAAGTGATGGGGTTTGTAGACACTAATAAGTCATTAGATGACTGAATGTGCCATGGAGTTTCCTTCCTCTCTCCACAGGCTTTTTGCCACTATTATGGTTTTCTGCAAGTGTGCAAACATACGCCATCTTTGGGACAAGCATTATGAATCATTGGCTGAGGATTTCCATCGTACTAATGACAACAACACTATCTTAGTGCAGTTAGTACTACGTGATATATCATTTCATCTAAAATCCATGGGAAAAGATATCAGACACTATGGTCTTCCAGAGCTGCATGAGTCAGGTTAGATTATTATAATTCCACACAAGTCATTTGTCTAAATATGGTTATAATTGGCTATTGGTTAAAATTTTCCTGTAACATTCCATATTTTCCTTGTGTGCAGATGACCTACGTACTAGAGACCACTACAGAGAACTCACTGAAGAGCAGAATCTTGGTTACGAAGCGGAACACCTGGCGATCATAGATACACTAAATGCAGAGCAGAGGGCAGGTTTCGAGGAGTTATTTGACCATGTTATGATGGGCAAGGGTCAGTTTTTTTTTGGATGGTCCTAGCGGCACCGGTAAGACATATCTATATAAAGCATTGCTTGCAAAGGTCCTCTCTATGGACCTTATCGCTGTTGCTATGGCAACCTCTGGTATAACAACACCCATCATGCCTGGTGGACGCACTGCCCACTCTAGGTTCAAGATTCCAATCAAGTTGGACGATAGCACTATGTGTAGTTTTACAAAATAGAGTGGTACATCCGAATTACTTAGGAGAGCATCTCTCATTATTTGGGATGAGGTCGCGATGACCAAGAGACAGTGCGTTGAGGCACTAGATAGGTCATTGCAAGATATAATGGATTGCACGTGACCATTTGGCGGTAAGGTCATGTTGTTTGGAGGCGATTTCAGACAGGTTCTTCCTATCATGGCCCGTGGTACAAGAGCACAGATAACTGATGCTACTTTGCTCAAGTCATACATATGGGAAAGTGTTCGGCGCATTCGACTGACCCAAAACATGAGAGCACAGTCCAACATGTGGTTTGCAGATTATCTGTTGAGGATCAGTAACGGCACTGAGGGAACATTTGGCGATGAATATGTGCTATTGCCTGATGACATTTTTATTGATAGCCCTTCTAAAGATATTTGTATAGATACGCTCATTGACCATGTATTCCTGGACCTGCCCAATAATCGTAGATCAGCACCCTACATGCGCGACCGTGCTATCCTTTCAACTAGGAATGAGCACGTTGATGCGGTCAATGCACTAATGATTTATAGGTTTCTAGGTCTAAGTAGGTGTATTACAGCTTTGATTTGGTAGAGGATGACACACGGAATAATTATCCCGTTGATTTTTTGAATTCAATAACACCAAACGGGTTGCCTCCACATGAGCTGACGATAAAGAAGAATTATCCTGTTATCCTACTACGTAATCTAGATGCTCACAATGGCCTCTGTAATGGCACTCGACTGATCATTAGAGGATTTTAGAAAAATTCTATTGATGTTGAGATTGTCAATGGACAGCATGCAGGAAAGAGGGTATTTATACCAAGGATACCAATGTCACCTTCAAAAGATCTATCTCTTCCCTTCAAGTTCAAGCGTAAGCAGTTTCCCATCCGATCTGCTTGAGCTTCGCCATGACCATTAACAAAGCGCAGGTCCAGACAATAACCAATGTTGGTATATACCTCCCCGAGCCTGTCTTTGCACATGGACAGCTGTACATTGCACTATCTAGAGGTGTTTCTCATGAGACGACGTGGGTTCTTGCTAGAAAGAACAAGGATATGGACCCCCACTAGAAAAGGCACAAAGAACATTGTCTATAGTGATGTCTTGGAGACTTAAGGTCTGTTATTTTTAAAAATTAAAAATTATTTATGTTCCAATTCCAATGTGCATTGTTGTAGCTGTAGGTATTGTTCATGCAGGTTTGCATGCTTCCGTCTACTTGATGATCAGCTTATTATGCTACAGGCAGTTTCTCTGTCAATGCAGGAAACAACTACCTTGTGTGTCTTTGTGATTTGTGAAGCTTCGCCTCATGTATGATTGATTATTTCTGGTTTCAGGGTACCAGCTGTGTATACAGGAATTATTTGTTCACGCTTATATCAATTCAGTTGTTTGCAATCGTTGTGAAATATTTAGTTAACATGCAAAGTCAATTTTCTCAATGACATAATAAGAACTGCCTCTGGGTCATATAATGGGCTATGTTGAACAAGATTGTTGAACAATCTAGGACATATAACGGGCTATGCCATCGACATGGGCCATAATAATATTTTTCCTTTTGAGTTTGTAATGGGCTATTGTTTATATGTTTAAGTCGGTTAACTGTTGGCCCATGGTTTATCAAAAAAAAAAAACACTGGCCCAGGACGTGATGTAAAGGACTTGTCACAACTGCACAAGATTCGGGTTCACCTGCATGGGCCATCACCGTGCCACTAGCAGTTGTGTATATGATGGGAAGAATTATGATCAGAGGAAGAGTATCGCAAAGACAATTAGACAGCCAAAACTTTTGGAAATATTTTTATGTGAAATTTAAATGTTGGAAAGATAACACGAGAAATTCCATGTTGCCAAAACTTTTCCATCTACCAAACTTCAACCCCATCGTTATTCGATTTTGTATTTGTTTCCTTTTCATGATACTCCCTACAAATATTACTTTGTTATATCTATTTTAATTACTATTGTGTGCTAGGTCATATTTTTGGTTTCAGGGTACCAGCTATGTATAATGTCGCTCCCTTTCCTTTGTCCCTGCTATGATCCAAACTGGGCCCAACTCATAGCACTTAAGATATATAGCACATCCCAATTCATAGCATCCAAACAGGACCCAAAGTGATTCCATACATACATACATACATACATACATACATACATACATACATACATACATACATACATACATACATACATACATACATACATATATATATATATTGGTGGACACATATATACGTGACAATAAGCCACTCCATTTCTTCTTCTTAACGACAGCCAACTCAATCTTCTTCCACATTGCGGTAGTCACCCTTCTTCAGTTTTTGCTTGATAGCAACGCGAAGCTCCTCCGCCTTTGCTCGAATCTGAAATTTTACAAGGGGGTCAGTTAGCATGTGGATAAGATAACATGCATTCAAACCAATTGCGGTACATAAAGGTGCTGGTAACCAGGAAGTTATTATCACTCGGTACATTGATCTTTGCAAATTCAAAACTAAATTTTCAGGAATTTCCCACATGACACAACATACAAGTACATTTACTACCTACTAGGTCAACCAAAATTAGCTCGCAACATGGATCCAATCCTACACATTTAGTGCTCCATATAACTAAAAGGGAAGGAACATTATGATGATTACAGTAAGGGTAGTAACATCACCAGACTAGAAGACATAACCAGTCCATCAGTTTCGTCATCACTTTCACTTTCTTCATTGAGTATCATCGTACATGTCATCTTGGGCGAGCGGCAGCGGGGAGGGGGCACCCAGGCGGCTTGGAGGTGGCGGCACACAGCGCTATGGTGGCAGCGGTGTTTGGCGAGGGGCGGCGCACGGGACGTGGGGGCTGCGAGTTGGGTGGCGAAGGAGTGGCGAGGGAGGCTGGGGCGTCGGCCCTTCTATAGCCGGTGGTGGAGGAGGGGAGTGGCTGACAGTGGAGGGCCTGGAGCCGGTTATATGCCGGGAATGCAGGGAGTTGGG
>NC_028457.1:13668112-13794022 GCF_000263155.2 Setaria italica | reverse complement strand
GGGGCCGACCGCTGGGAAGGCGATGTGTGCAAGAGGGGGGCCCGACACTGGGCGCTGTAGGTGAGGGGCCTGGGCGTGCAGGCACCAGGGGGAGCAGGCACTAGGTGCTAGGGGAGGGGGCCAACGGTGCATGCCAAGCAGCAGGCGTAGCTAGGAAGAAGAAAGGAGAAGGAAGGAAGAAGAAAGGAAGGAAGAAAAAGAAGGAAGAAAAAGAAAAGAGAAAAAGGAATAGGGGAAAAAGAGAAAAAGAAAGGGAGAGTCGGCGGTGATTGTGGAAAATGGTCGGAGCACGTGTGATGGTCTTTTGTCAGACACGCGGTGGAATTTGCGGAGAGGATAAAATGATGGTCGTCGGCTTTGGGTGCCGGGATGGCGAAATCGCCGGGAAGATGGGATTTTTCGGGAGCTCTACGGTAAAATAATTTTGATAACAATTTTTTAGCGGGTGATTTAAGCCGGTGATTTTTTCGGATGTTACAAATATATAACTAATTCACTCTTTACATGCAACTGTCAATTAGTGTAGCTTTTGCTTTTCTGCTGCTTTTGCTTTATGAGGTCTAGGATTGGTTGGCTGACCTTGTAGTCAATATTGCCAATGTAAATATATATGTGATTAATGAAGATCAATCTCCTATAGAAAGGGTAGCAGTGCAAACTCCTATAGATTTGTGGCAGATTTTCTAAGACGTTTTTAGAGAACGTCACGAACGACACTCCATTAGGAAAAATATAGAGAAATCGGGAAAAAAATCAAAAGATCATGGACGACACTTCATCATATTGTAGTTCGAGGAGATATATCGATTAAGTTGTTTGCAATCGTTGTGAAATATTTAGTTAGTCAATTTTCTCAATGACATAATAAGAACCTCCAATCACGTAACTTGTCACACATACAAACATTCCCAGATTGAACTACACTATGCAGACATTGGCAAGTTAACATGACATAGTCTTTCACTGCATCACATTACATAACTTTAGTTTCTAAACACGGGTTCAGTGTGACCAAAATAGACCAGCAGAATGCACTCCCATGAGTAGTATGAGTAGATTATAGGCTTAAGAAGCCTATGGAGCTATATCAGCTTCTATACTGGGGTAGAAGATTGTTGAACAATCTAGGACATATAACGGCCTGACCATTGACATAGGCCGTAATAATGTTTTACCTTTCGAGTTTGTAATGGTTATAATGGGTTGCCGTTTATGTGTCTAAGTCCAGCGGTTAAATGTTGGCCCATGGTTTATCAAAAAAAAAAATGCTGGCCCAGGACCTGTCATCCCGTGCGATGTGGGCGCACCAATCATGGTGTTGGTATCTATTGGTTGTACTGGTTGCACAAGATTTTCTACGCCCAACACTGTCCTTTCCATGCGAGTGTACTAACTATTTAGGTATGATTATAGTATGTAATTGGAAATTAATATATTTATTATTGATTATTTATGAAATGTATTATACACCAGGTAATTCAGTATTCCTTTTTAGCCTCTCTGATTCTACCTTTCCTAATTCAATATTAATCCCCTAATATTGGATCCATTAACTTTTGGAAACAAATTGGCCAGTCAATCACCTTTCAATATGAGGTAGTTGGTGGTAAGTGGCGTCACGTATATATACACCGAATTGCTACTGCATGACGCGTGACACTGAATTTGTCTCCATCTCCATGCGTAGGAGTACACACTAATAGTTGAGATGAAGACAAATTTTGTGAAGAACACGATGGTTTCACGCACCAGTTTCTTGACTATGTAGGAAGCCCTTGCAATGGAGCATGGATCCAAGGTAAGTTTGTTCATGGTAGTTGCTTCTGTTGGCCCGGTGACACCAAGTTGCTCCTTTGAACCATACTGCACATTGGAGATCTGCTTGAAAGATACGAGGTTTGTTTATTCCATTGTGCTTAATTGATAGTTAAATTATGCATTTCTATGTCATTTCAAACCCTTGTGTGTGTTGCAGTCACATTGGATTTCTAAGCATCATATCTGACTACGATCAGATGGCCTGTAGAAAACTCATTGGTGCCGAACTAAGCAATGATTTTTTGGTTGCAACAAGAGTTCGTGTAAACTGAGATAGAGGTGCGTATGCAAATACATGAACTCATCAAGAGTTTGTGTAAAATGCAGGAGCTCATGTGTAGATTTGTGATCCATTTTCAAATCTGAGATTTTGCAGCTTCCTTCGAAGAGTGCCACAACACATGAATTACCCTGATTGATAATGGCGCATACCCATGCATTCCCAGCCTGGAAGGTGCTGCATAATTATTATTTCTTTATAGTATATATATATATGTATATATATATTTTTGGGCATCGTAGGTTTACTAATCTTGCGACTTATTGTATAGATGTTAGAGCTAGACTGCGTACGGATGTCATGGCTCACGATAGCATCAAAATTGCTACTGCCGTACGCGCTGTTGAGATCAGGGCACTAGATGCAGGCTTAGGGAGAGTGTGCGTTCCACGTTCCATAGCAGATGTGTACAAGTACATGATAAATGGCAATCATATGGAACATGTCATTGACGAGTATGAAAATGTCTGCAGTTGTGGAGTAGACCTTGATTAGGTCCGTAGTGTTAAGTTGACGAGTATGAAATAAGGAAGGAATTTTTTTAATTTTTTTGAGGGCTGCTTTGCATACTGTTTTAATGGTTTATATCCCCACATTAAATAATCATAGAAGCACACCAAGATAATTTACATATGGTGAGTTCATCAATTCATGATATGATAATTTACACACACCAAGGAAAATATGGATATAGTATTTGATAACATTACATGTAAGGAATTGAAATAGACATGACGCGCACACTATGCGTCTTATTTTTCATCATCAGATTTGTCGAGGTTGATTGGAGACTTAGCAGTGTCTCCAGGCTTGTTGCGCGGTTCCTCTCTTGCACCAAACACACAATCGCATCTGGAGAAGCCAGGAGGAGTGTCGGGGACGCTGTCATTGTTAGTTGTGTTGGGATACGAGGTAGGCTACACTAGCGTAAAACAAAATTTCTACCGCGTATAACCAGGAAGAACTGCCGTATAAGGATCACGGGATTACCACTTGACGCACTACTGGTGCGGAAGATGTAGATATGCGTCGATGCAGTGAAGACGATCACGTAGTCGTACGTAGTCGATCAACGTAGTCGTACGTAGTCGATCACGTCACGTCCAGCAGCTCCTCAGCAGATCGTCCACGTGCAGCAAGATCGCCTCCGGTGCCGCGGCTCGTCGTCGGCTCGTCGTGGCTCGTCGGCGGCTCGTCGATGGCTCGTCCAAGTGCTGCAGGCGCAACACCTCCAAGGTATCCACACGTGCAGGGAGGAAGCGTCGCAAGCCGGACTGCTAGATCCGCGAGTTGCAACAGGCGAGGGCGTGGGAGGCGCGGCAGGTGTGTTTCGCCAAAAGGGTGTAAACCCTAGGGCGCCCCCACCCCTCTATTTATAGAGGTTCCTGATGGGCCTCTGGATCCGAGGCCCATTAGTACTCCTAAACCTAATCCAACTCGGATGAGATCCGAACTGGGCTTCCAGCCCCCTAAGTGTGTGATCCTATGGGTTCGGATACGTATAGACATGGCCCGAGTACTCCTACTCAGCCCAATAGTCGGTAGCGGCCTCTAGCAAGACGTGCCAACTCCTATATGCACACGAAGATCATATCAGACGAACCATCACAACATAATATACATGCTATTCCCTTTGCCTCACGATATTTGGTCTAGCTTCAAGCCGACCGCTCTTTCTCGATCCTGTGATTCGGAATCCCTTTGTAGGTTAACTCTTAACCGTACGTAGCATGGCCATGCATTTTCGGATCTGATCACTCGAGGGGCCCAGAGATATCACTCTCAATCAGAGAGGGGCAAATCCCATCTTGATTGACCATGTCTCATAGCATGCTTCTTGACAAACCCGAAAGCTACCTTTATAGCTACCCTATTACGGCGTAGCGTTTGATAGCCCCTAAGTAGGTCGATCCACATCTAGAATACATGCGACAATCTCAGGTCTAAGGACAAAGCGTATATGTTGTTTAAAGAGAGAACTACTTCTCGTGTTGGGTCAGTCCTAACACATGTCTCCACATGTGTCCACATTATTAGTTCAACATCTCCATGTCCATGACTTGTGAAACATAGTCATCAACTAATACATGTGCTAGTCTAATATTCATGTGTGTCCTCACATGAACTCCGACTAGGGACAACTTTAGAATAACCATACAAGTAAAGAGTTTCACATACAATTCACATAATTGCAAATCAATTCAAGTAGCCTTTAATGGATATTCAATGAACACAATATACAAATCATGGATACAAATGGAATATCATCATCTATATGATTGCCTCTAGGGCATACCTCCAACAGTCTCCCACTTGCACTAGAGTCAATCTAGAAGATACCTAATACCCATAGGTCTTACATGCGCATCATGCTTAGCCTGCGGGAGTGGTTTTGTCAACGGATCAGAAATGTTCAGATCCGTGTGTATTTTGCATATCTTGATCTCACCCCGGTTAACGAAGTCTCGAATGAGATGAAATCGCCGCATTACGTGTTTGTTCTTCTGGTGGTTCCTTGGCTCCTTTGCTTGCGCAATTGCCCCATTGTTATCACAAAAGAGATTCAATGGGCTGGACGCATTCGGGAACACACCAAGCTCAATGAGGAAATTCCTTATCCAAACACCTTCCTTCGCGGCTTCCGAAGCCGCGATGTACTCGGCTTCTGTCGTAGAATCGGCTACCGTCTCCTGCTTGGAACTCTTCCAACTAACAGCACCACCATTTAGCGTGAACACAAATCCTGATTGTGACTTTGAATCATCTCTGTCGGTTTGGAAACTAGCATCGGTGTAACCTGTTACAACGAGCTCCTCCTCACCTCCATAGACGAGGAACATATCTTTAGTCCTTCTCAAGTACTTAAGAATGTTTTTCGCTGCTGTCCAGTGACTCTCACCTGGATCAGATTGGTGTCTGCTTGTCATACTTAGCGCATATGAAACATCTGGGCGAGTACTTATCATTGCATACATGATAGATCCAATAGCCGAGGCATGTGGCACTCTACTCATGCGATCCCGCTCATCAGCAGTCGAAGGACACTGAGTCTTGCTGAGATGTATGCCATGTGACATAGGCAAGAACCCTTTCTTTGCCTCTTCCATGCTGAACCGCTTCAACACTTTGTCAATGTAAATATCTTGGCTTAAACCTATAAGCCTTCTCGATCTATCTCTATAGATCTTAATGCCCAGAATATATGCCGCTTCCCCTAAGTCCTTCATCGAAAAACTATTTTTCAGTGAAGTCTTTACGGACTCAAGCATAGGAATGTTATTTCCAATCAGTAATATGTCATCCACATATAAGATTAGAAATACTACAGAGCTCCCACTAACCTTCTTGTAAACACAAGACTCTTCTTCGTTCTTAGTGAAGTCAAACCCTTTGACCACTTCATCAAAACGAATGTTCCAACTCCTAGATGCTTGCTTCAATCCATAAATGGATCTCTGAAGCTTGCATACCTTTCCAGCATTTTTCGGATCGACAAAACCCTCGGGCTGTATCATATACACGTCCTCAGCTAGGTTTCCATTCAGGAAAGCTGTCTTGACATCCATCTGCCATATCTCATAATCGAAATATGCAGCTATAGCTAGAATAATCCGAATGGACTTAAGCATCACTATGGGCGAGAAGGTCTCATCGTAGTCAACTCCTTGAACTTGTCAAAAACCTTTTGCGACAAGTCGTGCTTTATAGATGTGAACATTTCCATCCATGTCCTTTTTCTTCTTATAGATCCACTTGCACTCTATGGCTTTAACACCATCAGGTGGGTCAACCAAGTTCCAAACTTGATTGTCTCCCATGGACTCTATTTCGGATTGCATGGCACTCTGCCATTTTTCGGAGTCTGGGTCCATCATTGCTTCTGCATATGTCGCAGGCTCATCATTATCCAACAATAATATTTCTCGCATTTCGCGGAGCCTTGCTGACCTTCGTGGTTGTGGCGGTGCTTCTCTTGCCATGGGTATCTCAACTTGTTCTGCTACGTTAGCATCACTCATTGATTCTTGCCCAATTGGCTCATCTTGAACTTCTTCAAGATGCACTGTCTTTCCACTCTTTTCTCCTTTGAGAAACTCTTTCTCTAGGAAAACCCCGTTCCGAGCGACAAACACTTTGCCTTCTGATCGGTTGTAGAAATAATATCCCAAAGTTTCCTTTGGATATCCCACGAAAATGCACTTATCCGACTTGGGTGTGATCTTGTCCGACTGAAGTCGCTTGACAAACACTTCACATCCCCAAATCTTTAGAAAAGACAAACTGGGAACCTTTCCAGTCCATATCTCATATGGTGTCTTAACTACGGATTTAGATGGTACCCTATTAAGTGTGAAAGCTGCTGTTTCTAGAGCGTATCCCCAAAATGACAACGGTAGGTCCGACTGGCTCATCATTGATTGAACCATGTCTAACAAAGTTCGATTACGTCGCTCGGACACACCGTTTGTCTGAGGTGTTCCAGGCGACGTAAGTTGTGGAACAATTCCGCAACTCTTTAGATGATTGCTAAACTCGTGGCTCAAATACTCGCCTCCACGATCAGATCGTAAGGCCTTAATTTTCTTGCCACACTGATTTTCAACTTCATTCTGAAATTCCTTGAACTTTTCAAAGGTTTTAGACTTGTGCCTCATCAAGTAGACATAGCCATATCTACTAAAATCATCAGTGAAAGTTATGAAGTATTGGAATCCTCCTCTAGCCGTCGTGCTCATTGGTCCGCATACATCACTATGTACGAGTTCCAACAAGTCTACTGCTCTCTCAGGAAATCCTGTGAAAGGCGTCTTGGTCATCTTGCCTAGCAAGCAAGCCTCGCATGTCTCGTATGATTCAAAATCAAACGAAGTTAGAAGTCCATCAGAATGGAGCTTCTTCATGCGCTTTTCACTTATATGACCCAAACGACAATGCCACAAGTAGGTAGGACTCAAATCATTAGGCCGAGGCCTTTTAGCACTTACATTACAGACAGGTGAACCATCAAGATTTAAAACAAATAATCCATTCACAATGGGTGCAAAAGCCATAAACATATTATTCTTAGAGATCACACAACCATTGTTTTCACTCGCAAATGAATAACCATCCTTCATCAAACATGAAGGAGACAAAATGTTTCGACTTAAACTAGGAACAAAATAACAATTATTCAACTCCATAATAAATCCTGACGGGAGGTGGAGTTGCATCGTCCCGACGGTCAACGCAGCAACTCTTGCATTATTGCCCACGCGGAAATCAACTTCTCCTCTTTCCACGCTTCTACTTCTTATCATTCCCTGCATCGAATTGCAAATATGAGCAACCGATCCGGTATCAAATACCCAAGAATTAATAATTGTATCAGCGAGAAATATGTTGTCTATAACATTAACAACAAGCGTATCTGAGGTAGAAGTACTCTTACTTTCGCCATTCTTCAACGAAGCTAGGTACTGCTTGCAGTTTTCTCTTCCAGTGACCAAGTTCATGACAGTAAAAGCACTCTTTATCTGGAGCAGGTCCAGCTTTAGCCTTGGGCGCTGGGTTTGGCTTGGACACTCCAGCCTTACCCTTCTTCTTCCAAGAATTGCCCTTCTTCTTGAAGGTAGGCTTATTCTGTACAGCCATCACATGGCTGGTACTAGCGCTTTTCTTAATGTCGACCTCTGCTGTCTTGAGCATACCACACAGTTCATTCAGACCCTTCTCCGTCCCATGCATATGGTAGTTCGAGATGAAGTTCCCATAGCTAGGCGGAAGAGATGAAAGAATGAAGTCAGTGGCCAACTCTTTTCCCATTGGGAAGCCCAGCTTCTCCAATCGCTGAGTGTAACCAACCATCTTGATTACATGTGGTCCTACTGCTGCGCCTTCTGCTAACTTGCACTCCAGAAAGGCTTTGGACACATTGAACCTTTCGGTCCTAGCCTGTGTCTGGAACATGTCCTTGAGCGCCACGATCATATCGTGTGCCTCATGATTTGTTTCGAACTGCATCTGCAGCTCGGGCTCCATGCAAGCAAGCATAAGGCATCTTACCTCAAGATTAGCATCAAATGCCTTCTTGTAAGCAGCCTTAACGGCAGCAGATGCATCATCAGCAGGTACTGGTGGTAGTGGGGTGTCTAGAACATCTTCCTTTTTCTCAGCCCTGAGAACAATTCTCAGGTTACGGATCCAATCCGAGTAGTTTGTTCCATTCAACTTGTCCTTCTCAAGGACCGAACGCAAAGCAAATGATGCGGTGGTGTTGCTAGGTGCCATTTAATCTACAACAAAAGTAATGCAAAATACACTAAGACAAACGTATCCATGATAGAGCAAATTACATTAAACTATTTTAACAGAATCTACTCCCACTAAAATCAATATCCCTCTATTGAAACTTAGTGATTCAGGATCCACAACTAACAAGTCCACTAGTGAGCTTTAGCATCACCGCTAGCAAACGAGGTAGATCGGTAAGCAACTTTTGCTAATCATATCACATATGACTCCTGTTGTTGGGTGACATCTCTATGTCTCGGCGCCCAACCTTTATACCCCAAGGTCCTTAACCGTTAAGATAACCTTGTTAAGCAAACCAACCCTTATGCGTATAAGTGTCCGACACAAACCCGTCTAGTCAAGGAAAACTAGTGGCACCCTAATTTCATAGACCCACCACTAATTGTGCAAGACATGGGACGGTGCAAGTTTTAGTTGGGAGGGCATACTAACTTAAAATTTGCGAGGGATCATTCTACTTCTAATATCACAGCATGCAGAAAGTAAAACATAAACAGAATAGCATTCACACAGCTTGTGACACAGTATGGCCCGTTTTCATATGGTGATCTCCATCTCCATAGAACCTGTTCACCATGGGGATCTCCATCTCCATGTTCCATGTGCACCATCCTCGTGGTGATGAGTCCTCCAAGAACTAGAGCATGCTATTACGCCTAATAGCTAGTAAAGAATCTAGTAATGAATATTACATAGTTGCTTGGATCATCACAGATTGGTACGCAGACCATTAAATACAATAAAGTGACAACACATATGGCTCCTGCCGTGTTGCCGTACGCGTGACACGCAGGTCACGAATGAGTTACACACATGCATCACATACACAAGGGGGCCATACTGATCACAAGATACATACATACATCCTGCAAAACAGAGTTAGGTGTCCTAACGTTCCAAACTTCGGAGGCCCGAAACTCCATCTTCCAAGCCGAATTTGGGAAATCTAATCTCGCCGAAAACGGAAGCAGTTGAAATTCATGTGTAACTTTTTCTGTAGATCAATTTTCGTATAAAAATCGCCCCGATCCGAGATCGTACTGAAAAGTTACGGCTGATTTACCGAAGCATACGCATACGGCAAAATCCCGACCCTGGCAGTAGATCCCATCTACTATTGCACATCTAATGCGCTTGGCGTGTGACCCTGGATCTCGATTCGACCAATCATATTGATCTTCGCTCACTGCAACTGGATTTACGTGTATCACTTAACTCCGATGGCGGAAACCGACCGGTAGGAGTATGTCGTTACACTACCATTGCAGCAAGGGCACGAGACCAGGACATAGATCAAACAGAAAACTCGCATATCTCCATATGCACACATCCCGAATCCAAAACTAAGCAGCTACGGCTCTTGATACCACTGTTGGGATACGAGGTAGGCTACACTAGCGTAAAGCAAATCTACCGCGTATAACCAGGAAGAACTGCCGTATAAGGATCACGGGATTACCACTCGACGCAGTACTGGTGCGGAAGATGTAGATATGCGTCGATGCAGTGAAGACGATCACGTAGTCGTACGTAGTTGATCAACGTAGTCGTACGTAGTCGATCACGTCACGTCCAGCAGCTCCTCAGCAGATCGTCCACGTGCAGCAAGATCGCCTCCAGTGCCGCGGCTCGTCGTCATCTCGTCGTGGCTCGTCGACGGCTCGTCGATGGCTCGTCCAAGTGCTGCAGGCACAACACCTCCAAGGTATCCACACGTGCAGGGAGGAAGCGTCGCAAGCCGGACTGCTAGATCCGCGAGTTGCAACAGGCGAGGGCGTGGGAGGCGCGGCAGGTGTGTTTCACCAAAAGGGTGTAAACCCTAGGGCGCCCCCACCCCTCTATTTATAGAGGTTCCTGATGGGCCTCTGGATCCGAGGCCCATTAGTACTCCTAAACCTAATCCAACTCGGATCAGATCCGAATTGGGCTTCCAGCCCCTAAGTGTGTGACCCTATGGGTTCGGATACGTATAGACATGGCCCGAGTACTCCTACTCGGCCCAATAGTCGGTAGCGGCCTCTAGCAAGACGTGCCAACTCCTATATGCACACGAAGATCATATCAGACGAACCATCACAACATAATATACATGCTATTCCCTTTGCCTCACGATATTTGGTCTAGCTTCAAGCCGACCGCTCTTTCTCGATCCTGTGATTCGGAATCCCTTTGTAGGTTAACTCTTAACCGTACGTAGCATGGCCATGCATTTTCGGATCCGATCACTCGAGGGGCCCAGAGATATCACTCTCAATCAGAGAGGGGCAAATCCCATCTTGATTGACCATGTCTCATAGCATGCTTCTTGACAAACCCGAAAGCTACCTTTATAGCTACCCTGTTACGGCGTAGCGTTTGATAGCCCCTAAGTAGGTCGATCCACATCTAGAATACATGCGACAATCTCAGGTCTAAGGACAAAGCGTATATGTTGTTTAAAGAGAGAACTACTTCTCGTGTTGGGTCAGTCCTAACACATGTCTCCACATGTGTCCACATTATTAGTTCAACATCTCCATGTCCATGACTTGTGAAACATAGTCATCAACTAATACATGTGCTAGTCTAATATTCATGTGTGTCCTCACATGAACTCCGACTAGGGACAACTTTAGAATAACCATACAAGTAAAGAGTTTCACATACAATTCACATAATTGCAAATCAATTCAAGTAGCCTTCAATGGATATTCAATGAACACAATATACAAATCATGGATACAAATGGAATATCATCATCTATATGATTGCCTCTAGGGCATACCTCCAACAAGTTGATGGGCCGGCGGTGTCCCAAACAGATGGAATTGAGCAAGTCTTGATTCTTTTGCGCAGTCAGTGCTCATAGTCCTCGATGTCAGTTTCATATCCCTCGCCTTTCCCTTCATCTATATCCGTTTGCCCTTCTTCATCTAGTGTGATGGAGGGGTCCATCTCCATCAGGGCAAGAGCCGTGCTGATGTCACTGCCGGTCTCTGATGGGGGCTTCTCTTCCCATTCATCATCAATCCATAGAGGTGACGATGGTGGAATAGAGTCGCTCGGGTTCTTATTGGTGCTGACCTGTTCGCCGGGAAGCAAATGTTCTTCCTCCTCGAAAGATGGTTCCGATGGCTAGCGGAAGTTGTTCAGCATGGCGGTTGTGGTGTTGTGCGTTGATTCTATGGACAAACAAAGGTTGAAAGATTCAGATCCTAGCTAATGGAGGGCGCAGAAAGGGATGAAGTGCATTGTGAAGTTGCTGAGTTACCTCGATCGAAGGCGTCCTTGCCAGATAGCACTGCTTGTGCATATCCTCGGTAGATCTGCAAGAATGCTACAATGTGGAAAGGGGAATTGACACCGGCTTCTAGAAGATGAACGGTCGGCCCCCTTCTATACTGGGGTAGAAGATTGTTGAACAATCTAGGACATATAATGGCCCAGGCCTTCGACTTGGGCCGTAATAATATTTGACCTTTCAAGTTTCTAATGGTTATAATCGGCTGTCATTTATGTGTCTAAGTCTGTGGGCTAAATGCTAGCCCATGGTTCATTGTAAGATAGTTATTATATACATGGAATGGATCACGGTGCGCGTGGTGAAATGAATCGACATCGATTCATCTTCTTGTACGGCGCCTCCTGCTGATTGTGTTCACACCTTCCTTTTTCCTTTCATACTATCTTTAGTTTCGTATTTACAACCCAATACCCTGATCAGACGGATGACAAGCCTAATTCATGGAGATGTGTTTGGAAACATACAATAATTATAGTAGGGAGGGTAAAAGGTTGATTGATTGTTTAGATAAGATCACATAGTCAACATTGCAGTGGCAGTTTTATTTATTATATTTATTAAGATCTAATTAATTATGGATGTAAATTGTGTTTTAAATTAACGTGTAGACCAGTATTATATATATAGTGATGAATCAATCATTCAAAATCACCTTTGAACTTAAATTATCTTTTAAATCAATCATCAAGCATTACAATGGAGTGAAGAACAAGCAAAGTAACAAGAAAATCTATACTATAAATATAAACTATTTGTTTCCTTTCGCATGAGTAGTAGGACGGAACCACATTGGGGTGCGAATGGTCCATCCTTTGAGCAAATGTGCTTTCTCATCAACTAGAAAATCATGATTATTAATGGAGACTTGCCCTTCTTTACCCAAGCTGCATATGCCAACGTCATAGTTCCCCACATCAGCCACATAGATGCTATTACCCTTCAAGTCAGTTGAAGTGACAAAAAAGGGGTAGTTTAGCCCAAGGAATAATGACTGGTCCTTCCCAATGGATGAAATCCTTCTCCATGTCACATTTGCATCGTCAAATTCAAACATGGAAATGTTATCCAGTTGCTCAAACCTGTCATGTTCATTCCACACCATTCTGCTCCTATTGCTATTGTGTCCAAAACCATGACCATACAGGCATGCTAGGATTAGCTGATCAGAAGGGGAGATGGCAAGGTAGAACACACGTTTAACTTCCTCCTCACTTGGAGTAGTTTTCAGCATTGGCACCTACACTGGTGTCAAGCCCGAACCGCTCATGTCCCAAGCAAATATGTCACCACCCTCTTCAACAACAATCACCCATCCATGGTAAGCTATGACATCCAAGAAAACCTCTGGATAATAATTGTAGGCGTTGTCATCATGGTCAGTTGGATTCTTCAACACCCTCCAAACATTTTCACCTTGTGCTATGTATGTCAATAATCCATCAGAGAAAAATGTGATGGCCTCATAGCCATCCGCATGGGATGGCGTCCGGGAAAGGACGACACGCCAGACATCACGTGAAAATGGAGGAAATATTACACTAAGTTACCTGTATGATGGAAGTTCTATACTGGACAGATTATTACCAAAGGACAGTAGTGGAACCTTAGTTCTGGTTATTGGGTTTAGGAGCTCCAAGTCAAGGCTTGTATTTGTAGTAACTAGTCAATCACCCTTGCCACCTAACTAGATCCTACGTTGCAACCCCTCAATCACACAGCAAAAGGACAATGCATTGGAGACATCGTGTAAACCAAACTTGCCATCTTGATCTAGTTTAGATGTGACTAGTATTGCACTCCCTGACTTCAGAATAGTAGCTTTGAGGGTCTTGCAAACCAACTCCAACGACTTGCAGGTTGAAGAGAAGCTCATGACGTCCAACACATCAATGCGACTGATGATCTTGCCCCATATCACAGTAGGCTGGTCGCACCATTGGACAGTTGGCATTGCAAGCGCAATGGAGGACGACATGATAGAGTTCTCGAAGGTGCTGCCAAGGCAGAGATGGCGGAGAAGCTTTTGTGTTGGTTTCTTTGGGCTAGGAGAACTAGGTCAATACACAAGCAAATAGCACTGACAAGTACTCAAATAAATGTGTGTACGCACCTTGAAAAAAAAAGGAAACATGAGGCTGATTTGTCGGGTGTGAGATTCAATCATCGTTTCCTAATTCAAGGTGCGCGTCCTTGATATATGGCAAAGAATGTGGTGGCCAGTCCTGATATATGGAAAAGTTTCAGTAATAGGTATCGGCGATTATTCTCTTCTAGCCCATGATTTTTTCCCTTGATTATGATTATCAATTTTCTATACTTCACATTTCCTTGTATAGTCTTTAATTCGTGCATGGTAATTTATCTCCATTAATCGCTCCACCTGACCTTTGGTATATCCAATTTTGTTATTCCTTTCCTTCTATAAAGTAGACACGACTTGCCTATATATTCCCTCCACGTACCACTTTGCAATCGTTCTCTCTTTTTCCTTGCGCAAGCCACCCAGATGTGTACTTGTAGTTTCCTCTTTGACTTCTCCTATTAGCGCATCTCACAAATAGAGGTTCATGTTCCTTTACTCTCCAAATGCCGCACAATTGTATCACTTTAAGTTGATGATGAAAACTTCTTGTGCTTGTGATTCTCTTTATGTTATAGGCTTTCCTGATTTTTGCTATTATAATATAATGCAGGGATACGTTGCTGCATCAGATGATATCGATGTTCCTTCTGAGCAGGACACGGGGTTAGGTGAAGGAGGGCTTGCCAATGGGGATATGGAAGAAACCACCATCGACATGTTCAAGTCAGATGGGTCTACTATCACCTAATTTCTGGTACATATGTATTTCATCTATATCTATACTTATATGCTGTTGTGATTACTCGGTAGGTTTTATACGTATTTCATCTCGATTTCTACTCCCATGGATGTAGGTAGAGATGGTGACATCACATGCTAGCAATGTTCCTTGCTTGCAGGGCAGTGACTCAAGTGTTGGTATTGTTCCCGATGAAGAAAAGCAAGAAAACACTCTCGACCTTGTCGCAGCAGATGGTAATTACATTGTTGTCGATGAAGAAAAACATGAAACTATACTCTACGTGGTCTCATCAGATGGATCCGCTATCATCCAAAGCCAGGTACATTGCTATTTTAGTTTTAGTCTTTAATGTGATTGTTCAGTGGTTGTTATACTTTATGATGGATGTGATTTTTTTGCCACATTGTAGGGAGAGATTGAGACATTAGATGATGATGTGGTGCCCTGCAGAGATGACACAGTTGATGCGAAGGACATTGTTACCCGTGAAAATCTAGAGACCACCATGCACATGGATGCATTAGATGCCATCGCTACCAACCAAAAGATCAAAGTCTGAAGATGACGTGCTGGAGTCCGAAGATGGTAATAACCTTATGGACCTCATTAATAGCATTGATGCATTGGAGAATGCTATTGACCTGGAATTGGAAGATCCCAAAGTATCCCGTCATAACAAACCAAACAAGTTCCACCTGAGGGAAGTGCAACCCCAACGTACTTGTTAAGTGACTATTTTAAATAAAAATTACTTTTGTATTTCACCTCTGTTGTCACTATTGCGTGTTTCCTTTTCCATCTAATATAGATTATACATGTGATGAGGAGGATGAATCCATTATTAAATCAATTGGTGGCTGCTGAGAAGAGCATGTTGTAGTGATGGCGGATGACATTTTCGTTGATTACAAAACCTTCAAATGCCTTCTAAGACGTAATGCTTATGTGAATGGAGACATGAGTAATTTATACATGTATAATTTCTTTGATGCACACTTTTATCTACTATATAATATACAGTACTTATAAATAATAGATGTATTTATATTGCAGGTTATAAATGCCTACATAAATCTAATCAGGGCTGAAAAACATCTTCTGTGCAGGGCTGAATCAACGATTTACCTAGAGAATACTTTGATTGTTGGCCTTCTCCAACGTGATGGTAAGAACAAGGAAAAAATTAAACCAAATATTAAAGAGGACTCCATCGTTGATAGGGTGATGAAATACGTGGCACATGACTTGGTAATTTGTTGCTGTAATTTTTTTCAAAGGCGTGTTTGGTACTTGTATACTTTTTACATGTGACATGTCATGTGAGCTATTTGATTGCATCAGGTGTTTCTTCCAATTAATATCGAAGAAATGCATTGGTACCTTGCCGTGGTTAACCGCAAAAGACGTGAAATACAAGTCCTTGACTCAATGGGACTGATGAGCCGTGATGACCTAGGTCATGTTGTAAGTATTAAATTCTACTATCACTTTAATAAAGTGCATTTATAAGATATCTGATCATTTCTTTGAAATCACAGTTGGACAGCCTGCAGTTGCAAATTGATGCAGTGTTAGGAGTTAGGGATATTACAGACCACAAGTAGCCTGACCTACAAGTTTCTTCGTGGCCTGTTGTTGAGCAATTCTATCATAGGATGCATACTGATGGGTACGTTGTTATAGTTTTTAAAAAATAAAAAAGTGCATCGTTTCAAATTGTATCTATACTTAGGTACTCTGTTTTTGCATGTAGGGTGTCATGTGGTTTGTTTCTATTAAACTTTATGGAATACTGGATGGGTGAGAAGCTATCTGACACTTTTTCGTAGGTAAATATTATGAAAAATTTTGCTGTATATATACTAGATATAATTTATACAACAGTTAAAGTAAATTACAAGATATATACTACCACACAGAGCGTCATGACAAACTTTAGATTGAAGCTCGCTGCCATTCTTTGTGATTCAACACTTAACACTGCAAAGGAATTACCGGATGACAGCATCACAGATGACTATACATTTGACACCACTGAATTTGTCATTGAAAATTTAACACAATTGTCCCAACTGACGTGCATTAGGTACAAAGATACAGCTGCAACAGTTTGTGACTATGTCCTGTCCATTAAAGATGTAGATGCTTTAGTGTAAGTCACGTGTATATAAATGAATTCATCACTAATTTGTACAAGTGTCAATTAATTATATCTATATCTACAATATCTATGTCTTTCATACTCCTAGAATGGGTTCGGAGTTCAGATCACTAATTTCGTAAGTTTTCTTCTAATAATAATATTGATTTGCATTCTCATATTATTTATTTGATATTGTTTTGTTTTATAATTCTGCCTATCTGCAGTACATTTGTGGTTATAGACGCCATCCTTACTATCGTGTCAAGCATGATCCTAAGTCGCCTACAAAGCTCTTTGATGATTGGCCTTGCAATGGAGTTTCGTTTTCTGAATGTCAGCTGGTAAGTTGAACTCAACCTATGTATCAGCTAACGTTGAATGGAACACATTTTATGTTAACATTTGCCAATGTAGGTTGTGCTACCTTACTATGCATGCGGAAGTTTCGCATGTTTGCATTAGGCAAACATGCTTGAATGATAGCTATAATTGACCCTTCTCCAATTCATCACAATCCTGCGTATAATCATCCATCCTACTACTATCTTCCTAGAATACAGAAGATTGCTAGAACGTATGATCGTGCCATGGATGAAATAGATCCCTCTTGGAATGACGACATTTATGATTGGAACCATATATCTCCATGCCTTGTTCCCAAGACATTTGATAGGTAACAATACAACTTTACCTCATAAGATGAATAAATCATTTTTAGAGAAGTTTAAATTTAAATGTTTCTCTTAACTTGCCAGGTGCCTGTCTGGGTTTTTAGTAATTGAGCTAATGAACATGTGGGATGGTGAATGGATTCATGGTTTGCTCAATGTGGTTAGTATTGGCATTTCCTTATCCATCAATCTCCATCTCTACTTAATTTCCTAAGTGCTGATAGCTAATTTTGTTTTTTCCTCATTGAAAGGATTCAAGACTCCTCAGGAAGTGGCTTCTTATTGATGTCGTGAAATGCAACTTTAATGAGAGCGCAGATAACATACCAGAAGATGTAAGAGTCTTTATTTGCTCCATAAGGGCCACAATTGTCGAGAAATACATCTAGATGTAATATTATTTGTTTCTACTGCCTGGAAGGGTAGCCATGCACAACTGTAACTGTTTATTTTCCTAGCATGGCCAATTACTCCTAGATGAACATCAGTCCATGAACTTGGATATTTTTTGATCCATCTATCTATCAATAATTTAATTATTTTTCTCGCTTGAAATTGAGCTTTTGTACTGCCTCATTGACGAAACATATTCGAATAATTGTTGATCCATCTATGAATAATTGGATGTGGTATCCCATGTGTAACTCTGACACATGCATAATCCCTGATCTTGCGTGCAATGAAACTTTGCTAATTATAAACAGGATGCATGTAATTGACCAATAGTCATGGCAGCAATTGTCAGGGATAGATTCCGATTACTCGCAAGGAAGGAAGGAGACAGACTCCTACTAGGATTCCTCTGTAATCCTACTGGGACTCATACCATGTAATCCTACTAGGACTCCTCCTTGTAACCGACTAACGATTCTATCCCCTGAGTATATAAAGAAGGGTAGGGGTAACTTGATTGGCAGCTTAGACCAACAAAGCTCAGAACCATCATCAATAGCCAACAATCAGGATACACAACACCCAAGCGCAAGGCGCAATATACAACATCCCAAACAGGACGTAGGGTATTATGCTACTATGGTGGCCCGAACTTGTATAAATCCGTGTCTTGTGTCCTTGCTTTTACCTTCGAGTTCTAGGTCTAACGATTTTGCACCAACTAATCTACTATCTCGGGATACCCCTTGGTAGGTTGCCGGTATAAAACACCGACATCTAGCGTGCCAGGTAGGGGTGTTTGTCAAGATCATTGGGCGAGCTTGAAGGACCTCATCATCAAAATAAATCTACTTGACAAGAAGCAAGTCACCGGGTTAGAGTTCCAAGCAGACAAATCTACGTCGAGATAGAATTGATGCGCTCCGCGTTCCAATCAAATACCGAGTCGGTTTTCACCGCAGGCTGCTGCATATGGCTCATCAATCAAGTCACGCGGAGATTGAGGCAAATAATCAAATCGCCGATGACTACTTTGAGTACTCTTCTCGACTAGAAAACTAGTCAATGATAGTCGACTACTCGTCTTGACAAGAAAATTAGTCGAGGACGACTATTTCGACTACTCGTCTCAACTAGAAAACTAGTCGAGGCAGGTATCACACCATTAATAACTAGTCAGAATCAACTCCGACTAGTTGGCTTCATCAACAAACCGTCGCAACTTCATCGATGACCGCCACGGCTTCATCGACAATCATCTACGAATCAAGCTAAGTGACTTTTTTAATTATTTTTCGGCTTGTTTTCCACACGCAGGACAACGCACCGACTACTTATTCCTGTACACCTCTCAACGGGAATTACCCTCCAGAGCTATACTTTGCCAATTATTCCTGGGGCATATTGACTAACAGCCATAGGCTTGGTACATTGAACTATGGAGACTACGGCCACGGGTTTGGTGCATCGAGTTCTGTAAGCTCTACCATGTGCTTGGTATAATGAATTATGGAGGCTACGGCCACGGTTTTGGTGCATTGAGTTTTGGAGGCTCCGCCACGGGTTTGGTACATTGAATTTTGGAGGCAATAGCCACATATTTGATGCACCAAATACTGGAGGCTCACAACAGCTACACCATAAGGAGGCACAAATCCTATGTGCACAACATGCACTCTCCTCGCCAAAAGGCAGACAAGTCTCAACGACTACTTTAAGCGCAATCACGCTCTCTTTTTGTCGCAATGCCGACTGTCTTCTCTTAGCGGTCGCCAATATCCTTGAGTAGTACACGCCTTAATTCGTGATAGCCTCAGATCTTCTAGCCTAAATGCTAGCTTGCATACACAAGATAAAAGATCTCAGACATGCAAATAACAGTGCCAGTACGCGTACACGAGACACAAAGATATCACACACGCAATGGCAATGGCTAAATAGGGACTGAGAGCCTAAACGTAACAAGCTAACTACTTGGGAGCAATATGACCGAAACAAGAGCATGACACAAAATATTTACATTCATCACTGAATAAAAATTCAGTAGTTCAAAATTCTACAAATATACTACATAATGTATGCATCTCTTTTTATAGGTCAAGCTTCGGCGACGATTCTATAGGACATTCAGCGTACCTCCAGTGGCTCAGCTATCTCCCAAACTCGGGGGCTATGCGCCAATTACTACTCGAAATACCTCCGATAGCTCTGCTCGCTCTCAAACTCGGGGGCTAAGCACCAATTACTACTCGGAATACCTCCGGTAGCTCTGCTCGCTCTCAAACTCGGGGGGCTAAGCACCAATAACTACTCGACGTGACTCCTACAGCTCACCTGGTGCATAAGCTTAGGGGCTGGACGCTGCAAAACTACTCGAATAATAACTGGTGTGAAGACTAAAGCTCGCTAGACCCTCGGATTGATTAATTAATCATTCCAAGGCTTGGGGGCTGATAAGCTACACCCAACAGTTGATTTTTTTCCAAGATGAAAGAAGAAGATTCAAGATTTTATTGACCCTTAGCATGATTCTTTAATTCAACCTAAGGCTTAGGGGCTACTCCATATGGAGTGCGACTTCCGTCGCCCTCCATATCACATTCCAAAAATGAAGATTACAAAATCAAGACGATCAAGGGCTTGAGCACACCGTAGCCTCATGACAGCTTTGAGGAACTTTGAAGATTCAGCCAGACAAAGTACTCGAAGAGCACCAAAACTACTCGGCGGTGATCTAAAAAGTACCCGAAGACTGCTGCATTCGACTATGAAGCGCTTGGGGGCTTGTCGAGGATAGATCCTCAGTACCCGCAAGGAAGGAAGAATACGGACTCCTACAAGGATTCCTCAATAATCCTACTAGGACTCATACCATGTAACTCTACTAGGACTCCTCCTTGTAACCAACTAGTAATCCTGCCCCTAAGTATATAAAGAAGGGTAGGGCTACCTAGATCGGCAGCTTAGACCAACAAAGCTCAGAACCATCATCAATAGCCAACAATTAGGCTACACAACACCCAAGAATAGGGCGCAATATATAACACCCTAAACAGGACGTAGGGTCTTACGCTACTCTGGTGGCCTGAACCTGTATAAATCCATGTCTTGTGTCCTTGCTTTTACCTTCGAATTCCAGGTCCAACGATTCCCCACAGCCCAATATATTACCTCAGGATACCCCCTCAGTAGGTTGCCGGTATAAAACACCGACATCAATCAGTCTATATCTCATATCTCATTGCTCACTAGTTCTAGTACTTATCCACCATCACCTGATCCTGCATGCTAGGAAGCTTCGCTAATTAAGCAGGATCGCATGTAGTTGATCAATAATCATGGCAGCAATCAGCCTATACCTCTTACATCATTGCATACAATTTTAAGTACTACTTAAAAGGAACTTTACACTCACAGATCAAATTCACACAAGTCTGTGTTAGTCAAGTAATAAACAAGGTAAGTGAAAGTAAATCACCAATTATATGTTGTATGGAAACAAATATTCAGCATATTACTTCATTGATTGAAAGTAAATCACCAATTCATTGATTAGTTTCCTAATCAATCAATAAATTGTATGGTAGGAAACTAATCAATCAATCATATTACAACGCAAAAGGAAATTAATCAATCAATTTTGATAGTCAGCTAAAAATGGTTATGAGGGAAACTATATTTAAGATTTGTATACGTCTTAATCACGGGCAGTTTATTTTTCCCACCAGACAAAACTTACAATGGAGCCAGCTGATAAACCACCTTCTCCCCCTATGTGGAACATCGAAGAGCTGCTTGAGTCTCCCACGGACGGCAGCAACATGCCGACTGATGTAGAGTATCATGAAGAAGAAAGAACCGAGGCAGAGCCAACAAATGAAGTAGAGGATGGTGAATGGGTTCCAGAAGAGGATGAAGAAGAGGAAACTGATTTTGAACTAGAGGAGTGTGGAGAAGAAGAGGATCACACGACCTCCACCAGAAGAGGAGGAGGATGGGGAGGAGCAGGAGGACTGGGACAATGACAAGGCAGAAGAGCATGAGGACTACCAAGTAGAAGAGGAGGAGGAGGAGGATGGGCAGGACGATGACTGTGATAGTGATGAGGCCGAAGAACATGAGGACTATCAAGCAGAAGATGAGGCCGAAGACGATGAGGATGACTACGACGAAGAAGATGATGAAGAGGAAGACGAGGACAAGCCACGTAAGAAGAGAAGATGTATAGATCAAGATGGTGTTCAAGAGATGGCTGGAGCAGTGCATGAGTAGCCTCACAGTGAGAACGAAGGTTCCAATAGCAAGGACAATGTGGACAAACCAGGTAGCTCCGATGAAGAGAGCCATGAGGACAGCAGCGACACTGAAGGCACGGAAGATATAGTTGATTAGGGATTGTTGGATAATATATTAATTCTTGAATTTCCATTAGTTTGGCTATACTATGCGCGTTTTGTTGAATTTCGTTTTTAACTATTTCGTCGATTTTGGCTAATTCTGTGTGTCGTGTCATGATTTGGATAATTGGAATGGACAATTTGCATTTTGCCCCTAAAAATGATGTTTCCTTTTTGAGATTAGTAACCATATATAAGTCAATATTATATCCAAGATTTGATGCCTTTTTGGCAGTGGCATATGTTCAGAAAGAACTGTATTGTGTAGTTGCCAGAAGCCACGAAAGTACCACTGAGTATTGGCGAATCATTGGAATGAAATGACGCAACTTCTCTAGATCAGTCTCACCATTTCATGATTAATAAATATGCCATCGCACTACTACGCCAATGCATAACCACGACATTTCCTCCTCGATAGTTCCATTCCTGAATTGCACCGTTCTTTGCAGTGTAGGAGGTGTAGAGCCTGACACGTACGACAACAATGTCAACCCTGCTTGATTCCCTGATTGATCCTTCAAGGCTGTGGCCTCCCAAGCTTCTGCAGGTTGTCTCAGATGACGAGGAGGAGAAGGACTCTATCGTAGTGTCATCTGATGGTGAGTGTGGGTCCTCGGCCAATGAATTCTACGGCGTCAAAAGTGATGAAGACATCAGCGAAGGTGTCGACAATGACAGCGACAACGACGATGGCGAAGACGATGACAGTGATTACGGTGAAGACGATGATAGCAATGATGGTGAAGACGATGATAGCGATGACAGTGGACCACCAAGCAAACGCCGTCGTGTGGATGGCTTGATTGAGAATGGTGGAGGTCCTGGCTACGATGATGCCGTGTAATCTCCGGGCCGACCTTCGAAAGGTTGTGATATATTGTATTAATTCGAATCTTCTTTGTAAATAGGTTGTATATATGTAGTCGGAATGTCTATGGATGTCAAGCCGAATTGCATACATGTATTAACTGTTGTTTATGGAACATGTAATCGTGAATGGCTATACTCTGCGTGTTTTGTTGAATTTCATTTTTAACTACTATTTCGTAAATTTTGGCTATTTCCGTGTGCCATGTCATGATTTGGATAATTGGAATGGACAATTTGCTTTATTTTGCCACTAAAAATAAAAATGATGTTTCCTTTTTGAGATTAATAATCATATATAAGTTAGTATTATATCCAAGATCTGATGCCTTTGTAGCAACCGCACGTGTTAAGAAGGAAAGCATGCACGAGGCACATCAATGGTGTGGAGGATTTGGATTTGACTAGACAAAAGCGCCATCAGCTTTTCTCACATATGGGTCTTGAACACCTACAGGCACACGACCAATTTTGGTATTCTATTTACTGCTCCTTGAAAAGTCTTCAGAAGGATGGTTCTAATTCAATTGCAGCCACAGATAAAGAATTAGCAGAGGTATTTTGCAAGGTTTGGGGTCAACTGTACCATGGCATTCAAAGAATTTCTGCCTCTAGTGGCCCTACTTCAAATCTTTGTCTTATAGAGTTGTTTAAGGTAAGAAATGTTCTCCAGTCCGAACTAGCATGGACTACTGCAGGAGGAAAGGATGTTGCAGATGTTCTTACAAATGCAAAGGTCATTCTAGAGATGTTGATAGAAGTGGCATGCCAAGGATGGTCAGTACCACTTGTGCTGGACCCCAGATATAAGCTCACATACATAAAATTCGCCTTCAGCAGAGAATTTGGTTCGTTCAAGGCTGCACAAAACATCTCCAAGGTAACTAGAGGAATCAAGAACATGTTTGCTGATTACATCAAATATGATGATGGAATCAGTGGCGCAGATTCAGATCGTGGCACTCCAACTGTGGCCACCGGCAGTGGTGCTGGTGATCCATTGGAAGAAGCATGGGACGAGCATCACCGTTCACAGAATGGCCGGGCCAATGATGGCAGTAGGCTGGATGCCGAGGGGGAACTTCGTCATCGCCTGGAAGATCTTGCCATTGGGACTGTTGGATTTAGACCCATATGTGGCCCAATCTGAAAATTTCAAAGCATGCACAACCTTTAGTCCCATATTGCTAATTCAAGGAGAGGTTGCCTTCCTTAAATATGGGAGTCTCCTCTCTATGCAAAATAGGTACAAATGAGAGAAAATGAGACTGTTGCTACACGCACGCGCAAATCGCGTGCATTTTCGCGTGAAAAATCGCGTGACTTGCTACGAGCACAACGCGTACGTGTACAGCAGGTTATTGTTTGTGCAATTACTTTCAACAATTTGATGGCAGCATTATATGTTTTTCTAAAAGCTTGGGATTTAGGGTTACAGTTTGAGTACCTGACCACAATCAGTTTAATGTAATGGTAAAACCAGTACTAGTGGTCGGCAGAGGGTGGCTACGCCCCTGTCCGCCATGGTGGCTGGAAAACACGCCAATTTGGGCAGTGATGCTCGATGGGGGCAGCACAGTTGCAGCGTGTGCTCTGACTGAAGTCAACAGCAGCGACGATGGCACTGACAGAGCCTATCAGGGTGTCTGTGGAAGTGTTACAAACCTCGCTAGAATCAAAGAACAACATGACGTACCAGCAAGAGGAGGGCTGAAGTGCGAATCAGAAATAGAGAAGGGTCCACGAACCTCACCAGTCACTTGGAAGGCTCTAACAAGGTGGCAAGAGCTACTATGCTTCTGGGGTGTATTTGGTAGCACCAGAGGGCTGGCGCTTGGGATGAAAAAAAACAGGAGAGAAGAGGGTCTAGAGATAGTAGGTATTAAAATGAACTGGCCGATCTGGATAGTTGGATGGAGATCTAGTGGTTTAAAAAAGTAATAAATGCAATATCTTACACAACTGAAAATGAGACAGGTGTACTAATTTTAACAATGTTAATTTGAGGAGAGACATTTGTGATACATTAGAACAGTTTATTCCATAGATGACTACACATTACATCTATATGGTGAAGATGTGTCTTGAGATTATAGTTAGCATCAGCACAAGTACACTGGATGTCACCATGTCAGAAGAGTCAATTTTTCTTGTTTTTGTTTTAATTTGAAATCATCCTCCTAGCCGCTTGTACTTCATGAATGTTCATTTTGCTCCAGATATGCGAAGTATCATGACCTGCATGGCGGTGATGAACAATTCAGGAAGTCGAACTATAGTGACTTGGTAGATGCAATTATTTCTATTTCTGCCAAAGTTAAGTACGTATTCAAATGTTTTAGTAAAGTTTTGTACTTAAATGTGCACAATTCTCACTACAAATCAGGTAAACAAGTACTATGACCTTGTGACCAGCTTCGCTGAATATCGCTGGGGTCAATCATTCCATTTCGCCCCAAGGTAAAATTTGAGCTTTACTCCAGTTACAAGTAACTAAAGAACATCTATATGGATGGGGCTTATCCCTGGAATTCTAGAAAAAAAGAAAAACAGCATCATTTTGTGTTAGTTAAGATGCTGAATATTTCTAGGTAAACAATTATTCTACTTCAATACATTAAATTGCTTTAACTCCATTTATATCCTGTAGATGGCATGGAGAAACTCGTCGTGAAAGCATCAAGCGGTTCGAGCATTTTATTGCCCTTCAACTGGGGCTCAAGAATGGGATGAAGGTTGGTAGAAAAATCAAAATTGGTTTATTAATATAGCATGTTAAAGCTTTTTATCATCCTAGCTAGGAGCTGCCAAAATTTGTTATAATGGTACAACCTAAATATGTAAAACATTTGTGATCTAAGATCCATTAAAATAAATTGCAGCATTCTTTTACAAATTCTCACCATGGGATTTCTTAGTTGGTGGTACTATGACTGAGTTTGTTATCTGTGCAAATTAAAATTTGGATCCATACAAAACTTGACTGCAAACATAGAATTTTTCCATGATAAATGTTTACCTAAATACCATGCGATCTTTCAAACAAAAAGTAGTGTCTATTTAGCCACACTATTGCGATTTGCTGTAAAATACTGGATTTACCCACCTTTTTATGTTGGTGTAAGCTCCATCAAATGTGACTTTTATTTTGGGGCATATTATGTCGTTGCACCCAATTCTAAAGGACCTGGTTATTAAAAAGTAATTTTTCTTGAATTCATCATATTATCATCCTTGTTGCATTGTAGGTCTGGTTGGATTAAGGCCCATGTGTGGCCCAATCTGAAAAATTCAAAAGCATGCACAACCTTTAGTCCCATATTACTAATTCAAGGAGAAGCCACCTTGCTTAAATATGGGAGTCTCCTCTCTATGTAAAATAGGTGCAAATGAGAGAGAAGGAGACTGTTGCTACACGCACGCGCAGCTCGCACGCATTTTCGCGTGAAAAATCGTGTGACTTCTGACTTGTGGCAAGCGCGACGTGTATGTGTATAGCAGGCTATTATTTGTGCAGTTTCTATTTTTTTTTATGCTGAGCCTAATGGCACTTCAATGTGATTAAAACTACCATTTTAAACATTAATAAGGTGCGTCAGTTTCTGCTATTTGATTGCAGCAGTTTCTGTCATTCAAATGGGCAGTTTCTCCTGCTGGATGAGGGGAATTGATGCACTATGAGGGCCTATAACTCTAGGAGACATCCTAGTTGAAAGGCACGCTGTCACACGCTCACCTCCCCACTCGCGCACTCCATTTTCACTGTGCTATACTTCTTGCTGCCGCGCCTCGTTGACCTTTGAGTTTGGCAGCGTCTATACGTGATCACTTGGTGATTCTACAACATCTACTTCAACATGTTCGACTACGTTCTGCGCGGAATCATTGAGTAATTTCCCTGCGCAATTCTATTCTAGTCACTATGTTGCCTGTTTACATGTGTTATATGCTTGCATCATTTTATATCTATGTGTTTTTCCTCCAAATAAAATCTGGACTGTATTTTAGGCGCATATTTCCAACAATCCAAAAACCTGATTGCGCCTATTTCTATGATCTAGCAATGGCAAATGCATCTGATGCCATGAAACATGAGAGGTTTGGAGGTGAGAACTTCTGCAGATGGCAAACAAGGGCCATGTTTTGGCTGATATCATTGGGGTTGTGGTGGGTGATATACCCCGTGTTTCCTTCACAAAAGAGCAGACCATGCAGTTTGAGAATGCGAATGACACCACTTTGGGTTGCATCCTCACCATCTTGGCGGACCAACTCTATGATGTGTATATGAATTACTCATCGGCCACTGTGTTGTGGGAGACTTTGGAGCAAAAATATGCAAAAGCCAAAGCCGGTCACTGGCTGTATGTGTGCAAGAAGTTCTTTGATTTCAGCATGGGTAGTGCTAAATCAATTATAACTCAAGCACACGACCTCCAGCTTCTAGTTGGCGAGATTGCACATTTGGGATGTGTTTTACCTCCAAAGTCTGTTGCATCAGCGATGGTTGCTAAACTTCCTGTAGAGTGGCGTGATTTTGCTACATCTCTGAAGCACAAAAGAGAAGAGATTTCTATTGAAGATCTCATTGCAGCTCTTGACGTGGAAGAGAAGGCAAGGGCAAAATATGTGCAGGTGAAGAACGTGCAGTATAGTGCCAATTTTGTTCAAAAGAAGAAACAATTTAACAAGAAGAAGGGTCCCAAGGCAAATAAGATTACTAGCTTCAAAAAGAAGAAAATAGAGAAGAAGGATCTGAAGGACCTCACCTGTTTCGTGTGCAGTAATCCTAGTCAGTTTGCCAAGAATTGTCATGACCGCAAGGACAGGACCACTGAACTGAGCAAAAAGTTCACTAATGTGACCATTGGCGACACCTCGACTCCAGGAGGGTACGGTAAATCTCCTGTTGTTTATTCTGCATTTCAGTCTATCGACTGGTGGGTTGATACTGGTGCAAATGTTCACATGTGTTCTGATGCTTCCTTGTTTTCTTCATATCAGGTAGCAGGGGCTTCCAGCGTCCTAATGGGAAATGGAACGCGTGCTTCTATTCTTGGTGTTGGTACGGTAGATCTGAAGCTTACTTCAGGGAAAAGCATCCAATTGAAGAATGTCTAGCACGCGCCTGCGATAAACAAGAACCTGTTGAGTGGGTCTCTCCTGTGTAGGAGTGGTTACAAGCTAGTATTCGAGTCGAATAAAGTTGTAGTGTCTAAATTTGCGGCTTTTATAGGAAAGGCTATGATAGCGGAGGCTTGTTCCACCTAAGTACTATGGATTCTTATTATAGTTTGAATATTACTATTGCTTTGAATAAAAATTCTGCTGATGTATGGCATTCGAGGTTCTGTCATGTTGGTTTTGATACAATTGCTAGAATGTCCAGATCTGAGTTAATTCCTAAATGTGATATAGTCAAAAATTCTAAGTGCCAAACTTGTGTGCAAGCAAAACAACCTCGAAAACCTTTTAAGGCATTAGAGTTTGGGAAGAATCTGGCACCACTAGATTTGAACCATTCTGATTTATGTGAGATGAATGGTGTTTTGACTAAAGGAGGAAAAAATATTTTCTTACTTTTATCGATGAAGCAACATGTTACTGTTATGTTTACTTGCTGAAGTCTAAGGATGAAGCGCTGAACTATTTTAGAATAGATAAGACAGAGGTTGAGAACCCGTTAGAAAAGAAGATTAAGAGACTTAGAGATGATCGGGGAGGAGAGTATCTCTAATGATTTTTCTAATTTCTGTTCTGAGCATGGGATTATCCATGAATTTACACCACCCTATTCACCACCATCAAATGGTGTAGCTGAGAGGAAAAACCGATCATTTACAAATTTGGTAAATGCCTTATTAGAGAGTGCCGGTATGCCTAAGATGTGGTAGGGGGAAGCAATCTTGACTGTAAATTTTGTGCTCAATAGAGTTATCACCAAGCTAAGTGACATAACTCCATACGAGGCATGGAGGGGTAGAAAACCCAATGTCAACTTTCTGTGAATGTGGGGATGCTTGGAAAAAGTTAACATTCCAAAGTTGAAGAAAAGAAAACTTGGGCCAAAAATAGTCGATTGCATTTTTATAGTATACGCTCAGAATAGTCCTGCCTATAGATTCTTGGTAATTAAATCCGATGCTCTAGAGATTATAGTAGATACAATAATGGAGTCTAAGGATGTTACTTTCTTTGAAGATATCTTTCCTATGAGACCGAGTAGCAGTACTTTAGAAAATATGGATGCAGTCATTCCTAACTCTAAATAGGTTGAGAACATACCTCTACGAGAGGATAATGAGGAGGATAACAATTTAGTCATCACTCTGTGCAGGAGTAAGAGACAAAGGGTTGAGAAATATTTTGGAGATGACTTTATTGTATACCTTGTGGATGATGTGCCTATGACTCTAGCTGATGCTTATGCGTCTTCAGATGCTGAGTATTGGAAAGAGGCATTCCGTAGCGAGATGAACTCCATCATGGCAAATGAGACTTGGGAAATCACTAAACGTCCTTTTGGGTGCAAACTTATTGGATGTAAGTGGATTTTCAAGAAAAAGATGAGACCAGATGGCACGATTGAAAAATATAAAGCGAGGCTTGTGACCAAAGGCTTTATCTAGAAAGATGGTGAAGATTATTTTGACACCTATTCACCTGTGGCCAGGTTAACAACCATTAGGGTGCTCATTGCATTAGCTGCTTCCTATGGTCTACACATTCATCATATGGATGTAAAGACAACTTTTCTTAATGGACAGTTGGAGGAAGAAATCTATATGGAGCAACCTGATGGTTTTGTGGCTAAGGGACAGGAGGGTAAAGTATGCAGATTGTTAAAATCATTGTATGGCCTAAAACAAGCACCCAAACAATGGCATTAAAAATTTGATCAAACCTTAACGTTTGCTGGTTTTGTTGTAAACGAAGCAGATAAGTGTGTATATTATCGCCATGGTGGGGGTCAAACAATGATCTTGTGCTTGTATGTGGATGATATACTAATATTTGGTACTAACACTGCTGTGATTGACGAGGTCAAATTATTCTTATCTTCATGCTTTGACATGAAGGTTCTGGGAGAAGCAAGTATTATCCTGAATATTAAGTTGACCAAAATAAGAATGAGATTATTCTAAATCAATCTTATTATATGGAAAAATTACTGTGCCGCTTTGGCTTTGAGAATACCAAAGTATCCCGTACGCCCTACAATGCTAGTGTAAAGCTAAGGAAAAATAAATGTCAAGGTTGGACCAATTGAGATATTCACAAATAATTGGGTCCCTCTTGTATCTCAATGGTGCAACACGTCCCGACATATCTTTTGTTGTGAGCAAATTAAGTCGTTTTACTTCCAATCCAGGGAAGGATCATTGGGAGGCACTAGAGAGAGTGCTACGTTACCTGAGAGGTACAATCGAATATGGAATTCACTATATTGGTTATCCATCTGTATTGGAAGGATATAGTGATTCCAACTGGATTTCTGATGTAGATGAAATTAAAGCCACGAGTGGCTATGTGTTTACACTAGTAGGTGCTGTAGTTTCATGATGGTCATGTAAACATACCATTTTGATGCGGTCAACCATGGAAGCTAAGCTTGTAGCACTTGACACAGCTACTGTTGAGGCTGAGTGGCTAAGAGAGCTACTCATGGACTTAGCACTAGTAGAGAAACCAGTTTCGGCAATCCTTATGTACTGTGACAACCAAACGGTATTGATCAAAGTTATGAGTACTAAGGATAATATGAAGTCCTCGAGACATGTGAAGTGGAGGCTTAAATCTGTTAGAAAGTTGAAAAACTCCGGAGTAATTGCTGTGAATTATATTTGTAGTGAGAAAAATCTAGCAAATCCCTTTACAAAAGGGCTTGCACAAACACTGATTTCTGTTGCAAACATGGACATGGGGATGAGACCCATTTATTTGCAAAGTAATGGAAACTCATTTCCTTTGATAGGAGATCCCTGATTTGGAAAATGAGAAAAAGGAGTTACAACAGGGAGTACAAACTATTTAAAAATTACCCATGTTCCATAAAATGTACTCTCTTCTATATTGAAGGCTAGCTATTATGCCTTAATGTATTTTAGTGTCAACCGAGGGAAAAGGTATTGTCCTACAGGATACCTAAAATGAATACACCTATAGGAGCTAAACTGTTAGGTTGCAGTTCATGAGAGTAGGGTACTCTCTGGAAAGCTCATAAGAAAATCGGGGAGTAAGACCTTTAAAAACTCTGTTTGGACTTGGCATTTTGGCAGCCTAGTACCAGTTGGATCTTCAAAAGAAATATGACAGCAAAAGGCTATGAATTCAAGGCTTAGTCCATTCACAAGCTGCTGGAAGATGGACCTTATTGATCTAGGTGTAAGTTCAACCCGTACGGGACTTATACTGAAAATCTGGTATATATGAAGAGTGTTCAGTACAATAGCTTTGGAATTGGTGGGGGATTGTTGGATTTAGGCCAATGTGTGGTCCAATCTGAAAAATTCCAAAGCATACACAACCTTTAGTCCCATATTGCTATTTCAAGGAGAGGTTGCCTTGCTTAAATATGGGAGTCACAAGTCATGTGATTTTTCACGTGAAAATGCGCATGAGCTGTGCGTGAGCGTGACGTGTACGTGTATAGCAGGCAATTATTTATGCAGTTTCTATTGTTTTTATGCTGAGCCTAATGGCACTTCAATGT
This sequence comes from Setaria italica, assembly GCF_000263155.2. Classification (NCBI taxonomy): domain Eukaryota; kingdom Viridiplantae; phylum Streptophyta; class Magnoliopsida; order Poales; family Poaceae; genus Setaria; species Setaria italica. The sequence goes on along the minus strand of NC_028457.1, from coordinate 13,762,335 downwards.
GATTGAAATTGCCATTTTAAACAGCAATATTCATCAGTTTCTGCTATTTGATTACAGCAGTTTTTGTCATTCAAATGGGCAGTTTCTACTGCTTGATGAGGGGAACTGATGCACTATGAGGGCCTATAACTCCAGGAGACGTCCTGGTTGCGCCTCCCCACTCGCGCACTCCATTTTTGCTATGCTAAACTTTTTGCTGCTGCGCCTCGTTGACCTTTGAGTTTGGCATGCACCGGACTTGAAGGAAAGCGGGATCTCCGAAACCACTGCCGCGAGACTCCTGCACGGGACGGTAATCAGGTTTTTGGGCAGCGTCTATACGTGATCGCTTGGTGATTCTACAACATCTACTTCAATATGTTCGACTACGTTCTGCGCAGAATCATTGAGTAATTTCCCTACGCAATTTTGTTCTAGCCACTATGTTGCCTGTTTACATGTGTTATATGCTTGCATCATTTTATATTTATGTGTTTTTTCCTCCAAATAAAATCTGAACTATATTTTAGGCACATATTTCCAACAGGTCTTGGATGTTGGATGTGGAATTGGGGGACCTTTAATAGAAATCGCCAGATTCAGGTAATGAACCAAAAATGAGATTCCATTTCTCAACGAACCAAAAATGAGATTCCATTTCTCAACGGTTAAACCTGTGATGAAATCCCTTGGAACATGTAAATGTATATATAGATGTTTCAATGCTATTTATCATTTTAGCTCAACACAGATAACTGGACTGAACAACAATGCTTACCAGATTTGAAGGGGCAAGGTTCGTTTAATTATTATGACATCATCCTGGAATACAACAAAATAACTTTTGAGCATCTGGTGTATGAGTTAAAAAATGGTTTATTGCATTTCAGGAGATCATTTCGTTGGCAGGTTTGACTGAGCAGTGCAACTTCATAAAGGTTAACCTGCGTCATAAATCAGTATTGCCACGTAAACCAGAAAAATTGTCGTATATGGATCACGGGATTACCACTCGACGCACTGGTGCGGAAGATGTAGAATCGCGTCGGGGCAGTGAAGTCGATCAGCGTAGTCAAACACGTAGTCGATCACGTCGACGTCCAGCAGCTCCTCAGCAGTTCGTCCACGTGCAGCAAGATCATCCTCGTGCCGCGGCTCGTCATCGGCTCGTCGTGGCTCGTCGGCGGCTCATCCAAGTGCTGCAGGTGCAACACCTCCAAGGTATCCACACGTGCAGGAAGGAAGCATCGCAAGCCGGACTGCTAGGTCCACAGTTGCAACAGGGCGAGAGCGTGGGAGGCGCGGCAGATGTGTTTCGGCCAAAAGGGATGAAACCCTAGGGCACCTCACCCCTCTATTTATAGAGGTTCCTGACGGGCCTCTGGGTCCGAGACCCATTACTACTTCTAAACCTAATCCAACTCGGATCATATCCGAATTAGGCTTCCAGCAGTGTGTGACCCTATGGGTTCGGATACGTATAGACATGGCCCGAGTACTCCTACTCGGCCCAATAGTTGGTAGTGGCCTCTAGCAAGACGTGCCAACTCCTATACGCACACGAAGATCATATCAGACGAACCGTCACAACATCATGTACATGCTATTCCCTTTGCCTCACGATATTTGATCTAGCTTCAAGCCGACCGCTCTTTCTCGATCCTATGATTCGGAATCCCTTTGTAGGTTAACTCTTAACCGTACGTAGCATGGCCATGCATTTTCGGATCCGATCACTCGAGAGGCCCAGAGATATCACTCTCAATCAGAGAGGGGCAAATCCCATCTTGATTGACCATGCCTCGCAGCATGCTTCCTGGCAAACCCGAAAGCTACCCTTTTAACTACCCTGTTATGGTGTAGTGTTTGATAGCCCCTAAGTAAGTCAATCCACATCTTGAGTACATGCGACAATCTCAGGTCTAAGGATAAAGCGTACATGTGGTGTAAAGAGTGAACTACTTCTCGCGTTGGGTCAGTCCTAGCACATGTCTCTACATATGCCTACATTATTAGTTTGACATCTCCATATCCATGACTTGTGAAACATAGTCATCAACTAATACATGTACTAGTCTAATATTTATGTGTGTCCACACATGAACTTCGACTAGGGATAACTTTTAGAATAACCATACAAGTAAAGAGTTCCACATACAATTCACATAACTGCAGATCAATTCAAGTAGCCTTTAATGGATATTCAATGAACACAATATACAAATCATGGATACAATCAGATATCATCATCTCTATAATTGCCTCTAGGACATACCTCCAACAGCAATGGTTTTCTTTGGGTTGTTACATTTGTTTATTCAAATGGGCCTTAACTTCAATTGACATTTATAGGGAGACTTCATGAACATGCCTTTCCGTGATAACACCTTTGATGCTGCCTATGCGACGGAGGCCACAATTCATGCACCTGATGCAGTATAACTCACATCATAAATTCCAGATTTCATTTATGTTTCCGAAAAAAGATGTGTTCCAGTGTTGCTGAATTTTTCCCCCGTCCGGTAATTACAGCTAGGTGCCTACAAGGAGATATACCGAGTGCTTAAACCTGGCCAGTATTTTGCACTAGATGAACTGTGCTTGATGGATAGATTTGACCCAAACAACGCTAAACATAGGGATATCCAGGCTGAAATTGAGCTCGGCAGTGGCCTCCCAGACATCAGAAGCACACGCCAGTGCATCCAAGCTATGAAACATGCAGGGTTCGAGGTGCTGTACTAAAACCATCAGGCCTTGGTTTCACCGAGTCAGATATAGGTTGAAGTACCTTGGAGGTGCCAGAATGACTCGGTTCTTCTAGGTTGTGATCGCGAAGGATCTTGCTGAGGATTCCGAGTGCCCATGGTACCAGGAAATAGATCCTGGTGTTTTCTCATGGACCAGCTTCAGCACTCATGTGTCGGACAGTTCCTCACTTATGCAATTGTAATCTTAGAAGACTCCACATGTTTCTATGTAATTGTATAATCTGCAGGTTTTGGTCTTCTGATGTCTAACTCTACTGTTTTACCATGTTTTTGCAGGATGGCACGCTGGAGTTCCTCCGTATTGCCCCCAAAGGCTTGAATATACTGTTCAGCATCATTCAGACAGCCGCCCGTGGCCTGGTGACTGGCAGCCGGTACATATTTTCTTTGCTTGGAAGCATAATCTCCTTTTTTTTTAGATTACGGAAAACTATTCCGGCCTCAACACTCACAAGTGAGTGCCTGCAGTGTTGGAGTTGTTCCAAATTCACTCCAGGATAAAGCCCGACCTTCCCGACCCTTTACACTCAGGGTCGGGCGAGGCGGAGAATCTCCCGACCCCGGGACTCAGGGTCGGGCGAGGCGGAGCGTTCCCCGACCCCTGGACTTTGGGGTCAGGCGAGTCGGGCGAGTCGGAGATCGACCCTCAAAGGGTCAGGCGCATCCGACCCCAGGCTTGAGGTCGGGCGAGACGGAGTCCCAGGCGCATCCGACTCCAGGACGAAGGACTCAAGGTCGGACAAGGAGGAGTTTCATCTTCACACGGGACCAAGAGTCCGTACCGCTCAATACCCCCTGTCTGGGGTTTCGGTACTATATATACCGACACCCTTGCTAGGGTTTTATGCGACAGAAGAAATAGAAGAGAGAGAGATCATCAGATTCTCTTGTAAGCCGCCTTAGGCGTGTAACCCCAAACTCTTGATATAGTGAGATTATTGTCGGCTGGTGCCCGTGGTTTTTCCCCTTCACATTGGAGGGGTTTTCCACGTAATCGTGTGTCTTCTTGCGGTTTGATTCTTTACTTCATATTCCATACGCCGTTCGTTCCTAACAATTGGTACCAGAGCTTTGGTTATTGTTTGGATTTCATGTCGACGTCGATGAAGTTTGATCTACCGCTACTGAACTACGACACGCGGTTCTCGCTATGGCAAGTCAAGATGAGGGGAATTCTGGCGCAAACTCACGATTATGATGAGGCGCTGGATAGCTTCGGGAAGAAGACGAAGGCCGAGTGGACTCCAGAAGAGATCCGCAAGGATCAGAAGGCTCTCGCCTTAATACAGTTGCATCTTCATAATGATATTTTGCAGGAGTGTCTGAAAGAAAAAACTGCTGCAGAATTATGACTGAAACTGGAATCGATCTGTATGTCCAAGGATCTAACCAGTAAGATGCAGATGAAGATGAAGCTATTCACCCTGAAGATGAAGGAAGAAGATTCAGTGATGAACCACATCGCTGAATTCAAGAAGATCGTCGCCGATCTAGTATCAATGGAGGTGAAGTATGATGATGAGGACTTAGGTCTTTTACTGTTATGTTCTTTGCCAACTTCGTATACAAATTTTCGTGACACCATACTCTTGAGCCGTGATGAACTAACCTTAAAGGAAGTTTATGAGGCTCTCCAATCAAGGGAGAAGATGAAAGGTATGGTGCAGAATGACAGAACGTCGTCCTCCAGAGGCGATGCTTTGCTTGTGAGAGGCAGAACTAATAACAGATCCTCCAATGATGATGGAAGAAAAAACTATGAAAGACGAGGCCGTTCAAAGTCCAAGCCGCATGGTAACAAAAAATTCTGTGTTTATTGCAAGCTAACAAATCACAATGTTGAGGATTGCAGAAAAGTACAGAATAAGGAGAAGAAGAAAAACAAGTCGGCTGGTAAGGTCTCTGTTGCTGCTGCCGTGTCTGATGAAGAATCTGGAGATAGTCTGGTGGTATTTGCCGGTTGTGTTGCTGGTCATGATGAGTGGATCCTTGATTCTGCATGTTCATTTCATATTTGCATTAACAGAAATTGGTTTAGCTCTTATAAGTCTATGCCGAAAGGAGATGTTGTGCGGATGGGAGATAATAGCCCGTGTGATATTGTGGGGATTGGATCGGTTCAGATCAAGACTCATGATGGCATGACACGCACTCTGAAAAACGTCAGGTACATACCAGGGATGTCCAGAAATCTTATTTCATTGAGCACGCTTGATGCAAAAGGTTACAAATATTCTAGTTCGGATGCTGTTCTGAAGGTATCAAGAGGTAATCTCGTCTGCTTAAAGGGTGATCTCAATTCTGCAAAGTTATATGTCCTTAGAGGGTGTACTTTAACTGGTTCTGATTCCGCTGTTGCTGCTGTTACTAATGAGGAACCTAGTAAAACTAACCTTTGGCATATGCGTCTGGGACATATGAGTCACCATGGTATGGCAGAATTGATGAGGAGAAACCTACTGGATGGCTGCACTTCGAGTAAAATGAAGTTTTGTGAGCACTGTATTTTCGGGAAGCATAAAAGGGTACGTTTCAACACTTCTGTTCACACCACTAAAGGTACTCTTGATTATATTCATGCGGATTTATGGGGTCCTTCCCGTAAGCCCTCGCTTGGTGGTGCCCGTTACATGCTCACCATTATTGATGATTACTCTAGAAGGGTGTGGCCTTATTTTCTGAAACAGAAAGATGATACCTTTGCTGCTTTTAAGGACTGGAAAGTCATGGTTGAAAGGCAAACTGAAAGGAAGGTGAAATTGCTTCGCACTGATAATGGTGGAGAATTTTGTTCGCGTAAATTTAATGATTATTGCAGATCAGAAGGTATTGTAAGGCATCACACCATACCCCATACTCCACAACAGAATGGTGTGGCCGAACGCATGAACAGATCCATCATATCCAAGGCCCGTTGCATGCTGTCTAATGCCAGGATGAGCAAGCGTTTTTGGGCTAAAGCTGCTAATACTGCCTGTTACTTGATCAACAGGTCACCTTCTATTCCACTAAATAAAAGAACTCCCATTGAGGTATGGTCTGGTACGCCTGCTGATTACTCACAGTTGAATGTTTTTGGATGCACTGCATATGCTCATGTTGATAATGGAAAATTGGAGCCTAGAGCTGTTAAATGTCTTTTCCTTGGTTATGGTTCGGGTGTCAAAGGCTATAAATTGTGGAACCCGGAAACAGGAAAGACCTTTCTGAGCCGAAGTGTTATTTTCAATGAATCTGTGATGTTTACCGATAGCTTGCCCTCAGATCAAGTTCCAGACAAAGACCTGCAGCGTATGCGCATGCAGGTGGAGCAAGCTCGCGATGATGCTGATAACCCCGACCCCTTGGACTCAGGGTCGGATGCGCCAGACCCTTTGACTCCAGGGTCGGCCAATGCTCAAGCGCCAGACCCCTTGGCTCCGGGGTCGGAAGTTGCTGCGCCAGACCCCTTGGCTCCGGGGTCGGCTGTTGCTGATGCGTCAGACCCCTCAGTCTCGGGGTCGGCTGATGCTCATGATGATGTCCAGCAAACTCCAGAGGAGGATCTACCCATTGCTCACCGCAAGTCCAAAAGGACAGTTGCTCCTCCTACCCGTCTCATTGAAGAATGTAATTTGTCTTACCATGCTTTGAGTTGTGCTGAACAGGTGGAGAATGTTCATGAGCCAGCAACCTATAAAGAGGCTATTCATTGTGATGATACTGAAAACTGGATTTCGGCTATGCATGAGGAGATGCAATCTCTTGAGAAGAACAGTACATGGGAACTTGTACCTTTGCCTAAGAATAAGAAGGCCATCCGCTGCAAATGGATCTTCAAAAGAAAGGAGGATTTATCTCCAAGTGAGCCTCCAAAGTATAAGGCAAGGTTAGTTGCTAAAGGCTACAGCCAAATTCCGGGTGTTGACTACAATGATGTTTTCTCTCCAGTGGTAAAACACAGTTCAATCCGCACTTTCCTTAGTGTTGTTGCTTCACATGATCTTGAGCTTGAGCAGTTAGATGTGAAGACTGCGTTTTTGCATGGAGAGCTCGAGGAGGACATATACATGGACCAACCAGAAGGTTTCATAGTGCCTGGCAAGGAGAAATATGTGTGCAAGTTGAAGAGATCCTTGTATGGTTTGAAACAGTCCCCTCGACAGTGGAACAAGAGGTTTGATTCATTTATGTTATCACACAGTTTTAAAAGATCTAAGTATGATAGCTGTGTTTATATCAAGCATGTTAATGGATCACCTATATACTTGCTGATATACGTTGATGATATGCTGATTGCGGCCAAGAGCAAGACTGAAATCAATAAGTTAAAGAAGCTATTGAGTAGTGGTTTTGATATGAAAGATCTTGGTAGTGCTAAGAAAATTCTTGGTATGGAAATTAGGAGAGACCGAAATTCTGGTTTGCTCTTCCTTAGTCAACAGAATTATATCAAGAAAGTTCTTCAGCGTTTCAACATGCAAGATGCCAAGGCTGTAAGTACTCCTATTACACCTCACTTCAAGTTGTCAACTGCTCAGTGTCCTAGTACAGATGCAGAGGTCAAAGACATGTCAAAGGTTCCTTATTCTAGTGCTGTTGGGTCCTTGATGTATGCCATGGTTTGCTCTCGCCCAGATTTGTCATATGCTATGAGTCTTGTTAGCAGATATATGTCTAATCCCGGCAAAGAACATTGGAGGGCACCAGTGGGTTGTCTTTGTTCTGTTCAGGATGAAGGGTTGATGATACAAGATGAATTTGTCTCAAGGTGGAGTTTGTTGGAGTTGTTCCAAATTCACTCCAGGATAAAGCCCGACCTTCCCGACCCTTTACACTCAGGGTCGGGCGAGGCGGAGAATCTCCCGACCCCGGGACTCGGGGTCGGGCGAGGCGGAGCGTTCCCCGACCCCTGGACTTTGGGGTCAGGCGAGTCGGGCGAGTCGGAGATCGACCCTCAAAGGGTCAGGCGCATCCGACCCCAGGCTTGAGGTCGGGCGAGACGGAGTCCCAGGCGCATCCGACTCCAGGACGAAGGACTCAAGGTCGGACAAGGAGGAGTTTCATCTTCACACGGGACCAAGAGTCCGTACCGCTCAATACCCCCTGTCTGGGGTTTCGGTACTATATATACCGACACCCTTGCTAGGGTTTTATGCGACAGAAGAAATAGAAGAGAGAGAGATCATCAGATTCTCTTGTAAGCCGCCTTAGGCGTGTAACCCCAAACTCTTGATATAGTGAGATTATTGTCGGCTGGTGCCCGTGGTTTTTCCCCTTCACATTGGAGGGGTTTTCCACGTAATCGTGTGTCTTCTTGCGGTTTGATTCTTTACTTCATATTCCATACGCCGTTCGTTCCTAACATGCAGCCGAAATTATAATCTCCTAATCACGTAGAACAAATCATACAGGTGAGCAACAAAATACATATTTGATGGAACTAACGGTCCATGATGCCATGATCTCAGGGAACAGATCTTTACGGCGACCTTCTTTGTCCTGGGCCGGAGACCTCTCGAGGAGACTGAAATTTAAAGCAAGCTACAACAATGTGTATGTACTATTGGGTTTCTACTTGCCTGTGATCCTTGTTCTGCACTGAAGTATTGTTATAGTCTTAAGTTCCTATAAAAGTTCTTCGTTTGTTCCCATGCTTGGTTGTATGCTGTATGCCTGTACCGGATTACTGGTTAAGATTACTATCTGGAATAAACATATTTGGAGTATCTGCACACTGATTGCTCTCTAAAATGTTCACAGTATTTGAATACAGTATTCATCATTGGCACCACCTCTCAAGCAAGAGCTTCTTCACTTCATTATCTCTAGTACCACAGAAACAATTCGATACTCTGGTCTCATATGCTTTGTCAAGACAAAGCAATAATACCAGTAGACATTGTCGAAATCTTGCCAGCAACATTCGTACGCACTGTGGGAATACTTGTGACCTTATTAACTGAAGTTTTGAGATCAGAGTATACTAATCTCTTGTTTGTTTGGTGGCGATGAGAATTTTAGTGAGATGTGGAATGAGAGTTGAGAATTTTAGAGGTCTATGGGCTTGTACTCAGGAAGTCAGGAATCAGGAGCTAAGAATAAAATTACATCCGATCCTTGTTCTGTACTGAAATATTGTTTCTACGCCTGGTTGTGTGCTGTAGTGGATAACTTGTTACGATTACAATCTATCTAGAATAAACACGTTTTTGCTGTCTGAAAAACAAGGAATATTTGTGTACACTATTCATAATTGGTAACATCTCGCAAGCAAGTTCTTCACCTCTGTGCCTGTCACTACCACAGAAATACTTACACGTGTTCAGACGAAGATACAACACCAGATGACCGTCGAAAACTTGCTGGTAATGTTGGTAGACACTGAGGGAATATTTGTGGCATTACTGTTTCCACCTTTGTTACTTTAATTAGCTTATTATACCTGAATATTAAGTACAGAGTCACCAGATCACCTTAATTATAAGGTGCTTATACTAATCCTGCAAGCTTCTCGAGCCACCGGTCGCATTTGATTAATGATTAACGCACCTGCCAGATGTGCTAAGATACAAACAATGCTATTACTACGTAACCACTGGTTGGCTAAAAGCAGTAACGTCTCAATTCTGACGGCAGATCACTACCCCTGAACGCCCAGCACCATCCATATCCCCAATCACTCCTAAGGATCACAGCCTACTTAACCTTCCTAAAACCTTACAACATCAAGCACATAGTTTTCACCAACAACCTGCAACTGTGAATCGACATGGATAGGTCCAAGAAACCAATACCAAACTTATCATCACAGAGGCGATTCGAGCTACTGGACTTGAAAAAGTCATCATCCTCGTTGAACATGTCGACGTCCTCTCTGAGGAGCGTCGGCGAGGAGACGAGAAAAGGCGGCGCGGCAGTCCAAGCGAGCAGGAGGGCAACCGCGGTGAGGTTTGCCCCTCCTCCGCCGTCATCGGCGGCGATGTCGGCAAAGGCAAACTCGGGTTCTGTGTCCCACTCCCAGCAGGCAATGGCAAGGCCTGCGACTGCAAGTGGAGCACGCCCGGGCTCTGCCGCAGGGCCGAGGTGCAGGACATCAGCGGGGAGGTTGCGAGAGCCGGGGCCCAAGGCGATGAGGAGGAACTGGGGGTGGACAGGTGGCGTGGATGCGAAGGAGAAGGGGAGCAGTAATCCTGTCGCGGCGAAGACACACTCAAGGAGCAGCTCGGTGAGTCATTTAAAGTTTCAAACATCAGTGTGTATTGGCGCGTGTTTCTGAAATTCTGAACATCCATAGAGAAGCTTTGTCTAGTTTGGTTGATGAGTAATTCTTAAAATCAGACATATCCAGTGGTTTTCGTTTGCAATATGAGCAGGACTGCTTATATACACGAGGAATGTTTCACTAACGATTGCTCTCCAGAATTTACTTCAGTTACAGCGTGGCATGAATAGAACATGCAGTCCACTGCACTTGAGTTTATTGCAAACCTATATCGATTGCACATTTTGCTGAATGGTAGTTCATTTAAATGAGTAGTGCTGAGATCATGCATACACCAGTACGTTTGCATGACGGGATATTTGTATTTAGGCTCTAACAGTACCGTTTGCACAAGAAAAAGCTTACATGACAAGTTCTTATCCTTTAGTTTGCATTTTTCTCTGATAGTGTACATCACAAGATTTCAGTCTCTAATATTCAGTGATTCTTAGATTGAACTAATCATTTCTGTAAGAAAAATATCCATGCCTTTGCACCGCTGCTGTTACGCTAAGATTTCCAATATCACGTCAACCGCTTTGTTTTTTGGCTTCATTAGCATGCATTACCACATTGGGTGATAGCTGACGCATGTAGCTTTCATCGAGAAGGACATTTGAACCGATTTCTCCAACCAGCGCAATAAAGAGGTTGAAATAGTAATTTTCAATTATTCTTGTAGTCGAGTGATTCCCCTTTATTTGTTTGGGTCATTACCTTTGAGTGAAACGTAAAAGGCATTAGGTGCACCTAATTAGATTTCATGGTTCTCTGTCAAATCCTTACCTTTTGTTGCTGATTGTGGATTCAGCCACTAGTGATACTTTTTACTCTCCTAATATCGCTGTCAAAAAGTCATATGAAACTAGAAGGTTCTTACCCTTCGTAAACACTAACAAAATTACGTAGCACTGCATCCTCACACCTTGTGGAAGAAAATGTGATTCAGGAGCTTTGTGTTATACTCGTCAGGTGCACTGGCAACGTGAGCTACTATCCTCTGTTTCACAATACTGAACAATTTTAACATTACTGTTCGATGTTTGACCGTTTGTCAAACACTTTTGATAACAAAATTTTACACGAACGTTGTTAATCAAAGTTTGAAACAGTAAAACTAAAATTTATCAAATATTTTGGGAAAAAAGTTTCTCCTAGACATCTAAAACAGTGCACAGCTGCTGGAGGACACGAGAAAAACTCGTCTTTACTGGAGGGAACTCTGCCTCAGTGTCAATTTGCTCATTTGACACCGCCTTAAATAAATATTATTTATAGCTGAGTACTCTAAAGATCAAAATTAGCACAAGCAAAGAGGATATGCGTGGAGCTGGTTTGTCTTGATCACCCTGTTAGGAACCAGGGGCAAAATAATCCATTTATTAAACTTCTCTCTCCTACACAGCCCTTGGCTCCGAGGCAAAATGTTTTCAGCAAAGATGAGGTTTTGCAGTGTCCTTTAACTTAGCTACACCGTTCTGGATGCCCAGGACAAAAGTTTGTCGATCATTATTTTGAAACGGCCGAGGCTAGTTCTAAATTTGTATCTCTCTTTTTTTTCCTGAAATTAGCAAACATTTTGAGTGCTTTCCTGATCATAACAACTGCTGGAACCTTAACACTCCGTGTTCAACAATCCATTAAGGCTCCAAGAAGATTGCCACCATCCGAGGAGAAAGAGAAACCACAGCCAAAGAGAGGCAGTAAGATCATGACCACCTCTAGGAAGGAGACAAACCCAGCCACACCTCCGAAAACAGAGATGGAGGGAAGCAGAAGCCCTCCTGACATTGCAAGGAGGAACACGAAGGCTCCCAACTGTGTGTCACTGAAGAACATGGACATGGTTTCCCCACCCCCAAGAACATCGGTGACGACGATCGGCGCTTCCTGGGATTCACTTCCATCAGACGTCCAGAGCTTGGGGCAGGTCATACTTCATTCGGTTCATTGAGATTCCTGACATGTGATCATATATCTGCGCTTGCTGACTTGTTTCAGCATGTTGTACATTATCCGATGATCATCGTCGTGTGCATAGGAAGTCATGGAGTACAGGGGTGATGCGGAGGTAGCTGCTGTTGAGGCTTTGAAGGAAGCTTCTGCTGCAGAGATTCTGCTGCGGTGTCTGAGGTGGACTCATCCTCATCTTACCCCTTAAGCCCCATTCTGTATGACGTAAAAACTTACTGCAATTGAATTTTCATTTTACAGTGCCTTTGCAGAGCTGGCGTCCGCCGCGGCAAAGCACTCGCCGCAGGAGACCGTCGACGAGTTCCTCGCGCTCCACACGGCGCTCACAGGCTCCAACGCCGCCGTCCCCGGGGACGACAAGCAAAGCCTCCACGCAGGGGATTGGCTGCGCGCCGCGGTCTCCACGGACCTCGCCGCCTTCTCCCTCTATTCACCGATGAGAAATTCCAGCCAGGCAGTAGGATCGCCGCCGGCCGCCTCCCGGTCACCGCCGTCAACAAGGCGGCCGAATGCGGCCGGAGAAGCCAGCGCGGAGGAGGAGATCACGTGGCTGGAGGCGGCGAGGAGGCGGCTCGGGGAGGAGATGCGCGCGTGGTTCCTCGGCCACGTGGAGCGGCTGCTCGACGGCGACGTGGCGGGGACGCTGGGGCAGCTCAAGAGGGTGAACGACTGGCTGGACGCCGTCGGGCCGGGGCCGGAGTCGGAGGCCGTCGAGCGGGTGAGGAAGAAGATCTACGGGTACCTGCTGGACCACGTCGAGTCGGCGGTGGTCGCGTTGAACGGCGGCGTTGCACCTGGTGGCCGGAGAAAATAATTCTGCTATTCCAGTGTACCATGGGTGCGCTCATGCTATTCTAGCACACCTGTGATTGATCTAATAGTAATTGGACTAATGCCATCGACTCATACCAACACCAGTTAATAAATCGGGATGACATATACCTTTGGAGATACAAAATAGGCTTAATAATACAATATTTCACTTACAAGTTAAAGATAAGTTTATTTTAACCAAATAATATTAATATCATTATATTAATAAAATAAAAGTTTGGTGCTGTGGTCTTTATCGAGCCTAATGGCCCAATTTAACAACTCAGGAGCAGCTCGTTAAAAAAAACTAGCTAAAATAAAGGTTTGGCCGGTTCTTTAAGAGGTTGAGCTGAACAATAGCAAAACCAATCAATCGAGCGGAGTCGGCTCACAAGCCTCAAGGATGATTTTTGCCTACTAGTGATTTAGGCTTGCTATCATCTATGCGTGCGGTGGTGAGAATTCTACCCAAGGAGAGTTTTGGCCTCTGCGAGGAGATGATGTGCATCCTGCACAAGGACTAGCACAGTTTGCTGTTTTTTTTATCGAAGTTAGTTGGGAAAGCCCTACATATTTTTTATAATTTTTTTATTTCAGATTTATTTAACTGGCTTTGATGGGGAGTCGAACCTGGACCTACTGGATGCTACTCAGGTGCTCTAACCACTAGGCTAGAGGTCCTTTCACCCGTTTGCTATTTTTATCTTTTTAATTTTCGCTTTGATTTGCTTTTTCTTCCCTTCTATTTTATTTTCTATTTGTATTCCTTTCTTTATTATTTATTATTTTACTTTTTTACTTTCTCTTCCATTTTCCTTCACCTCTTATTTTTTCTATTTGTATTCTTTATTTTTTTATTTTTGGTTCTTGTTTTATTTGTGGTTTCTTTCCATAATTTACATCCTATTTTATATTATTTTCCTTTTATGTTTTTCCTTTTTTATCTTTTACACTAATGTGTTTGTCATCTATATATATTTTATTTGTCTATAGCAATAATTTTTTTAATAATATGGACACATTTGTTCGTGATATAGTATTATTTGTTCGCGTGTGGAACCATGCGTTCTCAATGCAACTTATTTGTTTGTGAGTTTGATATTTTGTTCACTATATACAACCAGGTTCACGCATATGCTATTTTATTCACTTTTCACACGAAATTGCTAACCTGTACCAATAATTTGTTCAGATATGAAGCCATTTTATTTACTTGTAAACTAATTTATTCACGATGTTATATTATTCGTTCACTTTGTAGATTCAATTATTTGGCGAGCATGGACTCATTTGTTGGGAATGTTTAGTTTATACTATTGGTTCTATACAATCAAATATTCGCAATGTTTTTTCTATTATTTTTTCACTATAATTACTCTTTTTTCACATATAATAATCATTTACTTATGTTGTTCAAGTATTTGTTCTTAGGACTCAAATTATTTCAGCTTTGTAAAAACCATTTTTTTAAAAAATATCATTCGAACATGAACGGTAAGATCTTTGACGCAAGAAGAAGGGGTGATCAAGTGATGAGGACATCTCTCCCATCGATACAACCACACCTGCTGCACAAATAAGGTCCGATGACAAGAGCTCGAGCACGACAAATTAATTATCAGGTAAAGTCGTTTCTAGCTGTTCATACAAACTCATCTCAGAATTGGATGCTACTAAGGCCCTGTTTGGATACTAGAGGCTAAACTTTAGCCCCTGTCACATCGGATATTGGATACTAATTAAGAGTATTAAATATAAGCTAAGTATAAAACTAATTGCAGGCTAATTCACGAGATGAATCTATTAATCCTAATTAGTCCATGATTTGACAATGTGGTGCTACAGTAACTATTTGCTCATGATGGATTAATTAGGCTTAAAAGACTTGTCTCATGAATTAGCCTAGGGGTTCTGCAATTAGTTTTATAATTAGCTCATGTTTAGTCCTTCTAATTAGCATCCGAATATTCAATGTGACAAGGGCTAAACTTTAGCCTGAGGATCCAAACACGCCCTAAATCATGGTGATGATTGTCTTATTCTTAGGAACGTGGGATATGAGCAAGATAGGAGTAGGAGCAACAAAGCAACCAAGAACGTCCGCAAGCACCCGCCAGCACAAACACCTCGAATCAGTCCGTTTGGAAAGTGTTCGGAAAACCAGACGACACCAAATTGATTTGGCCATAATTCTTAGCTCCGGATGTTGTTTGAGGCCCATGAGCACTTGATGGAAAGCTCTTGATGTCTATTTTCATATGGGCCTAGAAACACTGTCAGATTCATTCGGAGCCACGTAGAAACTAAAGAATGACATTCGGACTTCCATCCTGTGTTTTAGGTCTTGTATCCAGTTGAGCCTATTAGGGGAGCGTCTTGGCTAGGGTTTCCCATACCTCCTGCTATCTTCCATGTATAAAAGGCAGTAGCAGCCGCTAGGAAGAACTTGGGTTTTTTTTTACTGTAAGTCTAGCTTTTCTACTTCCTTGTGAGTGCGTGTATTGATTAGACAACCCATTTGCTTGATTCAAGACCCCAACTTGAGATTTAGATTCACCTTTGTGTCATCCATCCGTGAGTTATTTGCTTGTTCATCTTGTTTTTGCTTGTTCTCGGTTGCTAGTAGGTTCATAGGTATTTTTGGCACGGCAAGAACATCCCAATCGAAGACGGTGTACCTATTGCTAAGGTGCAGCCCTTGTGGTGTTGTAGTCGGACAGCCAACGTCGAATCCACTCCAAATCAAAGTTATCCCCAACTCTCATCGAAGATCTGGAACAAACCCTAGTGGGTTCCATCATGTGGTAATCAGAGCAAGGTTTTTCGGTGAGAGATTCTACCCATACTTTATTTTACCTACAGTCCAAAAATCCCCAAAATAGGATAGACCTGAAATCCCAAAAATAAGTTTGAGCCTTGCTGTTCTGCTTAGTTCTTGCATTTTGAGTTTTTGGTTGCATTGTTTGGACTAGTTGCTAGTTCTTAGTGGTTAATTGTTTAGAGTTTTGAGTTATGGTCACATTTTTAGTCACCACGAAATGCACCCGAACAATTTACATCTCCCCAATTAAGCACTAGAAGAAAATAGTCACATATTCTGTTTTTGATGTCCGATTCAAGAGTTAAATACAATATGAAAAGTTTATCTTGTGGTCTTTCCAATGGATCCAGCCTTGCCCCCAAATTCATTTCGAGTTATTCGCAATAGCGCTTGAGATTTGCGATCTGCTGTGTGAAACTAGAGATGTCAATCTGATTTTGAAGGGGTTGTGTGCAGTAATCCCTTTGTTTTGGTTGTTGTGATACTGAACAAAAGAGTTTAGGCTCCTAAAAAAAGAGAAAGGAAGAAATAAAGAAATAAAAAAAGAAAGAAAGAAAGAAAGAAAAAGAGAAAAAAAAGAGAAGGGGGTAAAGCTGTTGTTTTCCTTGCACTCCTTTGCTACTTTGGTCTGTGACAACGCCTGTGGCTCACATCTCTAGCACGATTTAGCCTTAGGACCAGTATAGGACCATCAATGAACGCTTATTCAACTTGCACTGACTAACGTGGTTCTAGTTGTACCTTGATTTGTTTTCCTTGCAGCCAACCATAGCTCCACAAATTGTCTACTACATCATAGGGTTGTGCTTGTGTGACCGTTGTGCTTTTCTTGCCGGGTGCCAACTCTGACTGCTTTGCATAGTAAGAAATGTCAGAACATGGTTGCACAAGGTTGAGAGGATGGAGTTTGCTGTCACCTAGTTCCACTTGTTGCTCGCATATATTTTCTTGTGAATTTCTTGCTGCATACTAACCATGGCAGGAGAAGATGAAAGGACCTCCCTAAACACTACGATCGAAGGCCTTGTTGCAGAACTTTGAGCGCAAAGTGAGGCTGCATACAACCTAGATGAGGATGTTCAAGTCACCAATGAGCGCATTGGTCAAATAGAAATGGCCCAAGTCGACACCAACACTAGGTTGGCCACACTAGAGAGGTCTATTGGGGATGTGAACACTTCTCTTGTAACAGTTTGGAATAGATTAGAGAAGATGGACAAGTCTGACCCCCAGAAACACAACAACACCGTGGGCAGCGTCGTGGGTCAAGATGAGGAAGAATGTTCTGCTATCACCGAGCTTGACGGTGAGGTAAATGGTCATCAACGCAGCCATCCACATCGCAACCATCATGGTACAGGTACGCGCCCACTGCGGGGAGAGGTACGTGCTGATGATTCTCTAGGCAAGATTAAATTCACCATGCCTTCTTTTGATGGAAAATACAATCCTGAAGCGTACCTTACATGGGAACTAGCTGTTGATCAAAAGTTTAGTTGCCATGATTTTTCCAAGGACAAACGTGTTAGGGCTGCCACAAGTGAGTTTACTGATTTTACCTCTATTTGGTGGTCTGAATACCATCGTATGAACCCAAATAACACACCAACTTGGGATGCTTTAAAAAGGATCATGCAGGGCACATTTGTTCCTTCTTATTATGTGCATGATCTTTTACATAAGTTGCAACAATTGAGGTAAGGTACCAAATCTGAAGAAGAGTACTATCAAGAGCTTCAAATGGGTATGCTTCACTGTGATTTAGAGGAAAGCAAGGATGGTGCTATGGCTAGATTCATGGGTGGGCCTGAACTGGTAAATTCAGAATATTTTAGCTTACAAGGAATACAATTCTGTTAATCGTTTATTTCACCTTGCTTGTAAAGCTGAAAGGGAAGTGCAAGGATGACGAGCTAGCATGAGAACTAACATTTCTGCAGGTCGTGCTAGCCTATGGACACCATCCAATGCTGCTGCACCACTGACACGAGCAACCCCACAGCTTTCCTCGGGCAGCAAACCACGTCCCTCTATAACGAATTCTGCAGCATGCCCGAGTGAACCAACAAGAGGAGCAGCAGTTGGACCTTCCAAGAGCTCATCCTCAGTGGCATCCACGGGAAGAACAAGGGATATTCAGTGCCTACGCTGCAGGAGCTATGGACATGTGCGCAAGGACTGCCCAAGCACACGAGTGATGGTCGTGCAAGCTGATGGTGCGTACTCCTCAGCTAGTTATTTAGATGAAGAAGCATATGCTTTGCTTGCTGCTAACAATGTAGGGGAAGGAGAAGTCTCCCACCAAGATGAAGAGCACATTGGGGCCGAGGCTGCTGAACACTATGAGAGCCTCGTGGTGCAACATGTGATAAGTGCACAAATGGAGAGGGCTAAACAAAATTAGCGCCACATTTTGTTTCAAACCAAGTGTGTGATCAAGGAACGCTCTTGCCGCGTGATCATGGATGGAGGAAGCTGCAACAACTTAGCAAGTGCTAAAATGGTGGACCAGCTTGCATTGTGCGCAAAGCCACAACTGCAGCCCTACTACATTCATTGGATCAATAGCAGCGGTAAAGTGAAGGTAACACGGTTGGTGAGAGTTAATTTTTCGATTGGTTCCTATCATGATTCTAATAACCGTGATGTTATGCCTATGCAAGCATGCTCGTTGTTGTAAGGTAGACCATGGCAGTACGACATTGATTGTTTGCACCATGGTAGAACTAATCAATATTCTTTTGTGCATAATGGTAAGAAACTTGTTTTGCATCCAATATCTCCTGAAGCTATTTTAAAAGATGAACTTGCTAGAGCTAGCAAACTTAAGGACCAAGAGCATGCTAAGAGTGAAAATCAGATTGTGGCTAATGAACTCGGGAAGCATAAAAAGAAAAGCACCAAATCTGTTCATGATAATAAAAATGAGATTAAACTGAAAGGGTCATGTTTCATTGCTACCAAATCTGATTTAGATGATGCTAGTACTACTGTTTGCTATGCTTTATTTTGCAAAGAAACTTTATTCTCACTTGAAGATACATCTATTGCTTTGCCTCTTGCTGTCACTAACCTTTTTGCAGGAGTACACCGATGTTTTTTCAAAGGAGGTGGTGCCAGAAATGCCACCAATTCGAGGGATTGAGCACCAAATTGACCTCATTCCTGGAGCCTCCTTGCCTAACCGTGCGCCATACAGGACCAACCCGAAAGAGAAAAAAGAGATTTAGTGCCAAGTACAAGAATTACTCGACAATGCATGAGTCCCTTAGCCCTTGTGCTATTCCCATGCTTTTAGTTCCTAAGATGGGTCATCGCGCATGTGTGTGGATTGTAGAGCGATAAACAACATCACAATCAGATATCATCATCCTATTCCTAGGTTAGATGATATGCTCGATGAATTGAGTGGCTCAATTGTGTTCTCTAAAATTGATTTGCGTAGTGGGTACTACCAGATTCGTATGAAGCTAGGAGATGAATGGAAAACAACTTTTAAAACTAAGTTTAGCTTGTATGAATGGTTAGTCATGCCTTTTAGATTGACTAATGCACCTAGCATTTTCATGAGATTAATGAATGAAGTTTTGCATGCTTTCATTGGCAGATTTTTGGCGGTATACTTTGATGACATTCTCGTATATATAGCAGATCAATAGAGGAACATTTAGATTATTTGCGTGCTGTTTTTGATGCTCTACGTGATGCACGCTTATTTGGTAACCTTGAGAAGTGCACCTTTTGCACCGATCGAGTTTCTTTTCTTGGTTATGTTGTGACACCGCAGGGAATTGAAGTTGATCAAGACAAGGTTGAGGCCATACACAATTGGTCAGTTCCCACCACGGTCACTCAAGTCAGAAGTTTTCTAGGCCTTGTTGGATTCTAACGCCGTTTTGTAAAAGAAGATTTTGGCACCAATGTAGGCCCGCTGCACAAGCTCACCAAGAAAAGAGTGGCATTTACTTGGTCTGCTGCCAAAGAAATGCATTCAACATGCTTAAAGATAAGTTAACAACTGCACCTTTGCTCCAACTTCCTAATTTCAATAAAACCTTTGAGCTTGAATGTGATGCTAGCGGAATTGGTTTGGGTGGTGTCCTGCTACAAGAAGGCAAACTTGTAGCATATTTCAGCAAAAAAATGAGTGAACCTAGTTTGAACTATTCTACTTATGATAAGGAATTGCTTGCTTTAGTTCGAACATTGGAAACTTGGCAGCACTATTTATGGCCCAAAGAATTTGTTATATATTCTAATCATGAGTCTTTGAAACACATTCGAAGTCAAGCAAAACTAAATCGTAGGCATGCTAAATGGGTTGAATTCATTGAGTCTTTCCCTTATGTCATCAAACATAAGAAGGGTAAAGAAAATGTCATTGTTGATGCATTGTTTTAGGCGTTACACCATGCTGTCCCAACAAGATTTCAAAATATTTGGCTTGGAAACAATTAAAGCACAATATGCTCGCGATGATGATTTCAAGGATGTGTTGCTGAATTGCAATAAGGGAAAAACTTGGAACAAATTTGTCCTAGCTAATGGGTTTGTCTTTAGAGCTAACAAGCTATGCATTCTAGCTAGCACCATGCGTTTGTTTGTTGTTGTTGCAGGAAGGACATGCAGGTGGGCTGATGGGATAATTTGGAGTAAAAAAGAGTGAGGACATCCTTGCTGGCCATTTCTTTTGGCCCAAGATGAGGAGAGACGTGGAGAGGTTCGTTTCTCACTGCACAACATGCCAAAAAGCTAAGTCACGCCTTAATCCTCATGGTTTATACACACCTCTTCCTGTTCCAAGTGCATCGTGGGAAGATATTTCAATGGACTTTTTTTTAGGACTGCCTAGAACAAAGAAGGGGAGGGATAGTGTGTTTGTTGTTGTGGACAAATTTTCTAAAATGGCACATTTCATACCATGTCATAAGAGCGATGATGCTACACATGTTGTTGATTTGTTCTTTCATGAGATTGTTCGATTGCACGGTGTGCCTAACACCATTATTTTTTATCACGATGCAAAATTTCTTAGCCATTTTTGAAGAACTTGGTGGGCTAAGCTGGGGATGAAGCTTTTATTTTCCACCACTTGTAATCCCCAAACTGACAGAGAAATGGAGGTTGTAAATAGAACTTTATCCACTTTGCTTAGGGCTGTTTTGAAAAAGAACATACAATTGTGGGAAGAATGCTTGCCTCGTGTTGAGTTTTCTTATAATCGTTCACAACATTCTACCACTAAGAAAAGTCCTTTTGAGATTGTTTATGGGTTTGTGCCACGTGCTCCTATTGATTTGTTACCTCTTCTAACCTTGGAGTGAGTGAACTTTGATGCCAAATAACGTGCTGAACTGATCTTGAAATTGCATGAAACCACTAAAGAGAAAATAGAGTGTATGAATGCAAAGTACAAACTTGCTGGCAGCAAAGGGAAGAAACATGTCATTTTTCAATAAGGTGATCTAGTTTGGCTCCATTTGAGAAAAGATAGGTTATGTGATTTGCGAAAGTTTAAGTTGCTACCTAGAGCTGATGGTTCGTTTAAAGTGTTAGAAAGGATTAATGATAATGCATATGTTTGAGAGGAGAAAAATCACATGAAGATTTTTCTACCGTTGGGAATAGTGCGAACGTGCTAGTGTACTGAGTACACAAAGAAAGAACAGGAACAAGTACTTTATTAATCTTTATAGAAAAATAAAATACATGTCCCTATACGCTCCATAGCCTGCTGACAGCGATCTTGTCTTGGGTGATATGATCTTCTGGTTCCTAGGGCCTCAGAAGGCTCCTAGTTAATCACCTCCGCAAGTCTTGCTTGCCAGAGCACCTCCGATTCTGCTGCCGTGGTCGTCATCTTCGGTCTTCGCTTCACATTCTCCATGCATATGTGGTGTTGATGTGGGTGTAGCGTTGGCGTCATCCATGGCCTCGTCGGTCCATGAGCTGGTGTAGCATAGCTGGGACATTAGCTCCACCTGCCTGTGTCATCCATCCTCATTGGCGTCGTACGGCGCGTTGTAGTCGTAGTAGTGGTGGGTGTTGGATATATAAGCACTTTTAGTTTTAATTTAATCTAGAAATAAATCATAAATACGATGAACAGATAGCAGATTAAACTAGACATGTCTACGCAAGATCTAGACAAGTCTATCATTGCAAATAGAATCACACATTCTACCATACTATCCAGTGCTATCAGACTGCAACAGATCATAATAGCTGCAACAGATCATAATAGCTAGTATGGAAGACATAATTTGAGATAAGAGATCGTACGTTTCTTTCTTGATGAAGACCATCTCCTGGACGACTACTGGGTACAGCAGGCGACGACGATCAGCAGCCTAACGTTGTTCGCGACGGTGAGTGATGCCCGAGTGATGAAGAGGTAGACAAACCGTGGGTGAAGGAGTCGACGAAGAACTTGACGAAGCAGAGGAAGCGATCGAGCAGTCGCGCAGAGCGCTTCCCAAAAACCTTATTCGCCCTCTCCCGGTGCAGGATCGCTGAAGACGACGGTTCTGGAGACCTGCTCTCCCAATTGCCAGCGCACGTCGACAATCGGGATGGAGTAGACTACGGTGGCGGCGCAGCAGCAACAGGAGGCAAAAACCCTAGCTCGAATACATCTGTTTTTGGTAGAGGCTGGTAGGTCGCATATATAGGAGAGCCCACGATTCTCACGTTGAGATCGTGATCTAAACCGGTTAGGATTCCATATATCTCGCTGACTTAAAGACCAAGTTTTCGGTTAGGAAGCCGCGCCCCCGCAAGGCGAGGGGCCGGTTTTCGGCGGACCATTCACGCAGGTGCCGCACGCTCGCGCCTTTCGCCCCGCCCCCCTCCCCCCCCCCCCCCCCCCGGCCGGCCCGGCGAGGCGAGGCGAGGCGTGGCGAGCGAGTGCGCGCGTGTGGAGCTCTCCTTCTCTCCCCACACATATAGCTTGGAGGAGTGGAGACAACTTCCATATTTAAGCTGGTCATCCCTCCCCTCCACTAGCAATGTGGGACTAAAGAATTGCACCACTCCACCTCTTGCCCACATGGGCCTTTTAGATTTATTTGAAATTCTAAAATTACTATGGGCTAGGCCCATTATTTCAACAATCCCCCACCAGATCTCAAATGCCCATCAGAGATTTTGCATGTTTCTCACTGCTGTTTATATACTAGTGTTTCAGCGAGGACTGTTAAGTTGAACTCTCGCCTAGAGCTTCAAGCTACATTCATCCACAACTTGAACAATGGACTAAGCCTTGAATTGCAAGTTTTGTGCGGATAAGTTTCACTCAAAGTTGGGACTAGTACCTGGCTGCCTGTAGCCTACCCCGCGAGTGGGGCATATAGGTCGTACCCCCTGATCTCTTCATGAGCTTAATAGAGATCACCCAAGTCTCACAGACTGCGACCTTACAACAGTCTGGCTCATATAGGTATATTTTTCAATGATGTTCGGCAGGGCAACATCTTTGCTAATTAAAGCCAACAAAATATATTAAGGCAATAGCCAGCCTGCCATGCAGTGGTTTGAGAGTGTTGCATCATTTCTCGAGTGGGTTAGTAGGATACTCTCATGCTATCCAACGGCTTGTTCTTCCCAGATCCTACTTCACGGGATCTCCGATCACATAGGTTGGGTTACCACCATGGTGTAGCTCATATGGGTCTCATACCCATCTCCTTTAATGCACTGTCTATCACATTATGTGAGAGCCCCTTAGTGAACTGATCTGCCAAGTTCTTATCAGTTGAGATGTAATCCACTGATATTACTCCAGAGTTTCTCATTTTCCTGACAGATTTTAGACGTCTCTTAACGTGTCTTCGTAACTTCATATTGTCCTTAGAATTGTTCACTTTGACTATCACCGCTTGATTGTCACAATTCATAAGTATTGCCGGCATATGTTTCTCGACAATAGGCAAGTCCATCAAGAGTTCACGTAGCCAATCAGCCTCAACTGTGGCTGCATCTAATGCTGCGTGTTCTGCTTCCATGGTAGACCTCGTTAAGATAGTCTGTTCGGATGACCTCCATGAAACAGCACCAGCACCAAAAGTGAAGACGTATCCACTTGTGGCATACAGTTCATTAGCATCAGATATCCAATTTGAATCATTATAGCCTTCCAGTACCGTAGGATACCTGGAGTAGTGAATTCTGTAATCCATAGTACCAACTAAATAGCGCATGACTCGCTCAAGCGCACGCCAATGATCATCTCTCGGATTAGAGGTAAATCGGCTTAGTTTGCAAACAGCATATGAGATGTCAGGCCTAGTAGCACTGGCTAAATACATAAGTGATCCAATAATCTGAGAGTATCTTAATTGGTCTCTACCAATTCTCTTGTTTTTCTGAAGTATCAAGCTCGGATCATAAGGTGTGGGAGAAGGCTTACTGTCCTTGAAGCCAAACTGGCTCAAGACCTTTTCCACATAATGAGATTGCATGAGAGTAATCCCATTCTCTCCTTTGATCAACTTGATATTCAGAATTACATCAGCCTCTCCCAGATCTTTCATGTCAAAATTTTGGCACAGAAATGACTTGACCTCTTTAATCACGTCAAGATTTGTACCAAAGATCAGTATGTCATCGACATACAAGCACAATATAACTCCCTCACCCCCACCATGGCGGTAGTACACATATCTATTAGACTCATTGATAGAAAAGCCTGCTGATATGAGTGTAGTATCAAATTTCTCATGCCACTGCTTAGGTGCTTGTTTCAGGCCATACAAAGATTTCAGCAATTTACACACCTTGTTCTCTTGACCCTTTATTACAAACCCATCAGGCTGATTCATATAAATTTTCTCATCCAACTCTCCATTAAGGAAAGCTGTCTTAACATCCATCTGATGGACGAGAAGACCATGTGAGGCAGCAAGGGAAAGTAATACTCGAATATTGGTCAATCTCGCAACAGGTGAGTAAGTGTCGAAGAAATCTTCGCCTTCTTTTTGGGTATAACCCTTAGCCACAAGTCGAGCCTTGTATTTATCAATAGTACCATCAGGCCTAAGTTTCTTTTTGAACACCCACTTGCAACCCACAGGTTTACAACCATACGGTCGATCAACAACCTCCCAAGTTCCATTAGAAAGAATAGAGTCCATCTCACTATGGATAGCTTCTTTCCAATCATCTGCATCTGGAGATGCAAATACCTCTAAAATAGTCTTAGGAGTATCGTCTACGAGATAGATAATGAAATCATCACCAAAGGACTTTGCAGTTCTTTGTCTCCTGCTCCTCTTAGGAGCTTCACTATTAACCTCCTCATGAACTGGCTCAAGTGTTTGTTCAGCATGATCAGGAAGCACAATAGGTTTAGGAGTTGTCTCAGCAATCATATTAGAAGATAGTTTAGACATACTATGCAATTATTTCATAGGAAATATATTCTCAAAGAAAGTAACATCACGAGACTCCATCAAGGTATTAACATGAACATCAGGCACCTCTGATTTAACCACTAAAAATCTATAGGCTATGCTGTGATGAGCATATCCAAAAAGACACAATCCACTGTTTTAGGTCCCAACTTACGTTTCTTGTTGATTGGCACACTAACTTTGGCCAAGAAATCCCAAGTGCGTAAGTATGAAAGTGATGGTTTTCTTCCAATCCATTCTTCATAGGGAGTTTTCTCCTTATTCTTCATGGGTACTTTATTCAGGACATGACATGAAGTCAATACAGCCTCCCCCCCACCATGCCTTAGATAATCCACTGGTATCTAACATGGCGTTCACCAAGTCAGTCAAAGTGCGATTCTTTCTTTTGGCAACCCCGTTTGATTGGGGCGAATAGGAAGGCGTCCTCTCATGTATAATACCATGTTCTTCACAGAACAAGTCGAAATCATTAGAGAAATACTCGCCACCATGATCAGACCTAATTCTCTTGATCTTTTTCTCAAGTTGATTCTCAACTTCAGCCTTATAGATTTTAAAGTAGTTAAGAGCCTCATCTTTCATTTTCAATAAATATACATAGCAATATCTACACACATCATTTATCAAAGTCATGAAATATCTTTTTCCACCATTGGTCAACACACCATTCATCTCGCATATATCAGAATGAATTAGTTCAAGTGGTGCCATGTGTCTCTCCTCAGCTACCTTGTGAGGTTTTCGAGGTTGCTTAGATTGCACACAACTATGGCACTTAGAACCTTTGACAATGGAAAAATTCGGAATTAAACACAGGCTGGAAAGTCGAGACATAGAACCAAAATTCAGATGACATAAACGTGAATGCCAAACACTAGCATCACTCTCATTAAGACCATCACAAATATAGTTCACAGACTTATTGCAATAATCTGAAAGGGAAAAGCGGAACAAGCCTCCGCACTCATAGCCTTTACCAATAAATTGTCCACTCTTAGACACGACAATTTTATTAGACTCAAGCACTACCTTAAAACCATCCCTACACAAAAGGGAGCCACTAACTAGATTCTTCCTGATAGAAGGGACATGCTGCACGTTCTTTAGTTGCACGATCTTTCCTGAAGTAAACTTCAGATCTACCGTACCAACACCATGAACAGAAGCATGTGACCTATTCTGATGAGGACACCATGAGTACATCTACACCAGCAGCACCTCAGGCGCCTCCAGTTGCTCCTCCACCTCAGGCGCCTCCAGTTGGGCCAATCACTCGGGCCCGTGCGAGAGAATTAAACTTCATCATGCTATTAAGGAACGAAGGCCCAGCGGAATAACAAGATGGCCCAACAGGGCAGCCCAGGTGGGGCGCCTAGGGTTGGGAGCCGCAGCCCTCCCCTGGTCGCACGCGCCCCCCTCCTGCCGTGGCGCCTCCTCCGGACTCTAGGGGCTGCGCCCCCTTTATTTAGTCGGAGTCCCTTTTGTTTACAACTTGAGTTTTGTTTTACATCTAGCTTTAGCTACTCTCGAACACGCGCAAATACGCGCTGTCCTTGTGTGATTCAGAACTCCTCCTTCGAGTGATATTTAGATTGCTCGCCACTTTTTCTTGTTCGTTCTTCGATTGCGGACAGGAATCGATCTTCGTGATCAGGCTGATCTTGCGCTGGCAAGGTTGGTAACCACAGGGAGTTGGTTCAGCGATTGCATTGGCGCTTCGGGTTTGCTCGTCGTAGTCGGATCGTGAGGGTCTACTTCCACCAAGTTGAATTTATCTCCACTCACCGAAAGATCGGGCACTCCGACTCTATCAAGTGGTATCAGTTTTCCAGGTTGATCGGTGAGTTTATCGAGTGTTTTTTCCCCTTCCTACAGTCCACAAAAACCAAACAAAAATTTCTTTTCAGGTTAGATCTTTGTCCCAGCAACCCTTTTTGAGCCTTGCACCATCTTTCAATACTTTGCATTGTTGAATTTGTGTGCTTTGCGAATCAATTCTTGCTGGTTACTTTGTGTTTTCTCATCTTTTGTTTTTCCCTTCCGTTGTCTTGAACCCTAGCACGCCGCCGCCCTTTCCCGAATCGTGAGGCAGCCGTGCCGTATCCCCCTGATCGCCTTCTCCTCCCTGCCTTGTGTGTTTGGCAAGTCAAAAAAAAAAGGAAAGACAGCAATCAAAAAAAAAGAAAGAAAGAGATTAGTCCGCACGGGAGAAGGACGCCGATCCGATCACGCGGGTACGCCGCGCGCACCATCCTACTCTAGAGAGAGAGAGAGAGAGAGAGTACTTCGGGTAAAAGTGTGTGTGGTGCCTTGCTGTTTCCGAGTCATTTTACCCCTATTTCTCAGTTTTGGGGCACCCTGAAAAAAAAGAATCAAAACAGAAAAACAACAGAGGTGCGCCCTCTCCACCTTGGCCGTTTCTTTGCCTCTATTCTTTCCAGTTTCACTTGTTACCAGCAACTTTTGTTATGTGTTTGGCACTATAATTCAACTTTGCATTATTGTTTGATTGTGCTAATCCTTCAATTGAGTGCAGCCTTCCCAGAACTCCACATAGTTCTACGACGAGCATATTTTGTTTCTCCAGGCAATCGCTCCTCCAATCTTTCGTGCGTTCCACCAGTTGGTTGCAGTTCGCCCCTGTGTGCGTGGTAAGAACGGATAAGAATTTGATAACAGCACTAGTGTGAGCGCCTTGTGAGCCGTTACACCCATGTTTTGTCGTTGGTTTTGTTCTTGTATTTGCACTAACCATGGCAGATGATGTCGACGCGGGGGATAACCAGCTGCAGGGCATACGCGCACAAGTTGAAGGGCTTATCGCCGACATTCAGACGATTCATGAACGGCTGGACTCGACGATCTCCTCGACGACCGAGCGGTGCGATCAGCTAGACCTTGCACAGACGGCCGCTAAGGCCACACTCGACACAGTTGTGGCACGACTCGATGCATTGCACACAACAGTCACAGAGTTGCAGCAGGTTTATGGTGGTGACTCGGACCAGGACGATGGCGACCGTCGAGGCCGTGCCCGCCGCGTGCCACGCCGTCCCGGTAATGATTCCTTTTCCAAGATTAAATTTAAAATTCCACCTTTTAATGGCAAATATGATCCTGCTGCATATCTTGATTGGGAATTAGAAGTTGAACAGAAATTTTCATGCCATGATATTCTTGCTAATTCTCAAGTTAAAGTTGCTATTAGTGAATTTACTAATTTTTCTTTAATTTGGTGGCGTGAATATAAACACAAACATTCCAATACCATTCCAACCACTTGGGATCAATTAAAAGCTGCTATGCGCCACAGATTTGTGCCTTCTTATTATGCCCGAGATTTTCTTAATAAAATGCAATGTTTTCAGCAAGGTTCCAAATCTGTTGAGGAATATTTCCAGGAATTACAAATAGGCATGATTCGTTGTGGGTTATTGGAGGAAAACAATGCTGCTATGGCACGTTTTCGTGATGGTTTGAACCGCGAAATTCAGGATATACTTGATTATAAGGACTCCACAGATATGATAACATTATTTGAATATGCTTGCAAAGCTGAACGTGAAGTGCAGGGACGCCGCTTGAAGACATATTCTAACTCTTTTGCAGGAAGAAGCTCGACATCGAACTCCGCACCCGCTCTCCCTGCGCCACCCACGCCCACCACTACACCGCGTGAGAGAACGGCTAAACCTGCAAGCGCTACCCCTTCCATAGGTGCCGCCCCTCCCACAGGCTGTACACGGGATATTCAGTATCATCGTTGCAAAGGATTTGGCCACGTGTTTCGGGACTGTCCGAACAAGTGCACTTTGCTTCTTCGTGACGATGGTGAGTACTCTTCCGCTAGTGATTCTGAAGATACTCAACATGCGATGCTTGCCACTGACCATGCAGCTATGGAGGTCCATGTTAACCCGGGCGACGCCGATAGGTATGAAAGTCTTGTTGTGCAGCGTGTTCTTAGTACACAGGTCGCTCCGTCCAAGAAGAATCAGTGACACACTCTTTTCCATACCAAGGGTGTTGTGCAGGAGCGGTCGATTCGCATCATCATCGACAGCGGCAGCTGCAACAATTTGGCGAGTACCACGCTGGTTGAAAATTTGTCTTTACCCACTCGTAAGCACCCAAATCCATATCACATTCAATGGCTTAATGATTGTGGGAAAATTAGAATTACTCGATCAGTCCGTGTTCCTTTCTCCATGGGTGCTTATTCTGATTTTGTCGATTGTGATGTTATTCCCATGGAAGCATGCTCTCTGTTACTTGGGCGCCCTTGGCAATATGATACTGATAGCTTGCATCATGGTCGTTCAAATCACTATTCTTTCATGTTTAAGGGTTAGAAAATAATTATACATCCAATGACACCTGAACAAATTCTTAAAGATGATCTTGCTAGAGCTGCTAAAACTGCTAAACAACTTGAACCATCGACCTCTGTTAATTCTTAAATCAAGTTGAATGCTCCTGTTTTGCTTGCTACACGTGCTGATTTTGATGAGTTACGCGATGCTCCTTTACCATGTTATGCCCTTATATGCTCTAGTGTGCTCGTTTCACTTGATGATGCACCATCTTTGGATATTCCCCCTGCGGTTACTAACATTATGCAGGAGTACGCTGATGTCTTTCCAAAAGATTTGCCACCGGGACTCCCACCACTTCGTGGCATTGAGCACCAGATCGACCTCATTCCCGGCGCACAGCTTCCGAACCCCGCACCGTACCGTACAAATCCGGATGAGACGAAGGAAATCTAGCGCCAGGTACAGGCGTTGCTTGACAAGGGTTATATTCGTGAGTCTCTTAGCCCTTGCTCCGTTCCCGTGTTACTTGTTCCAAAGAAAGATGACTTATGGCGTATGTGTGTCGACTGTCGTGCTATTAATAACATTACCATTCGCTACCGATACCCTATACCACACCTTGATGATATGCTAGATGAGCTTAGTGGTGCCATTATTTTCACTAAGATTGATTTGCGTAGTGGCTACCATCAGATTCGCATGAAATTAGGTGATGAATGGAAAACGGCTTTTAAAACGAAATTTGGGTTATATGAATGGTTGGTTATGCCATTTGGTTTGACAAATGCTCCCAGCACGTTTATGTGTTTGATGAATGAAGTTCTGAGGCCCTTCATAGGATTGTTTGTAGTTGTCTATTTTGATGATATCCTCATTTACAACAAGTCTATGGAAGAGCATTTAGAACATTTGCGTGCTATTTTTGATGCGTTGCGAGCAGCCCATTTATTTGCTAACCTCGAAAAATGCATGTTTTGCACACAACGTGTCTCGTTTCTTGGCTATGTTGTTACTCCACAAGGCATTGAGGTGGATACCAGCAAGATCGATGCCATTTGGGCGTGGCCTACACCGATGACGGTCACACAAATTTGAAGCTTTCTTGGCCTTGTAGGTTTCTACCGCAGGTTTGTTCGTGATTTTAGCTCCATTGCAGCGCCTCTACATGAGCTTACAAAGAAGGATGTCCCCTTTGCTTGCAGTGATTCGCAAGAGGTTGCATTCAGCACCTTGAAGGATAAGTTAACCAATGCTCCTCTCTTGCAGTTGCCTGATTTTACTAAAGTGTTTGAGCTTGAATGCGATGCTAGCGGTATTGGGCTAGGTGCTGTTTTGTTACAAGAAGGAAAACCGGTTGCTTACTTTAGCGAGAAATTAAGTGGTGCTAGCTTGAATTATTCTACTTATGATAAGGAGCTTTATGCTTTAGTGCGCACTTTTCATACTTGGCAGCACTACCTTTGGCATCGCAAGTTTATAATTCATTCTGATCATAAGGCTTTAAAACATATTTATACCCAAACAAACCTGAATCGTCGTCATGCTAAATAGGTAGAATTCATTGAGTCTTTCCCTTACATTATTAAACACAAGAGCGGGAAGGAAAATGTCATTGCTGATGCTTTGTCTCGTCGCTATACCATACTGTCACAGTTAGATTTTAAAATCTTTGGTTGCAAACTGTGAAGGATCAATATGTGGACGATGCTGATTTTAAAGATACTTTCACCCATTGTATTCATGGCAAACCATGGGGCAAATTTCACATACAGGACGGGTTCCTGTTTCGCGCTAAGAAGCTGTGTGTTCCAGCTAGCTCGGTTCGTCGTTTGTTGTTACAGGAAGCGCATGGAGGCGGTCTCATAGGGCACTTTGGCGTCTACAAGACGCATGAAGTGCTGGCTGCCCACTTCTTTTGGCCCCGGATGCGCGTTGATGTTGAGCGCCTTGTTGCACGCTGCACTACTTGCCAGAAAGCTAAGTCACGATTGAACAACCATGGTTTGTACATGCCTTTGCCTGTTCCTACTTCCCCTTGGCTTGATATTTCTATGGACTTTGTTTTGGGATTGCCTAGCACTAAGAAGGGGAGGGACAATATTTTTATGGTTGTTGATCGTTTCTCCAAAATGGCTCATTTTATAGCTTGTCATAAGACTGATGATGCTAGCAATGTTGCTGAATTGTTCTTTCGCGAGATTATTCATTTGCATGGTATTCCAACTACAATAGTCTCTGATCGTGATGCTAAGTTTCTCAGTCATTTTTGGAGATCACTGTGGAATAAAATGGGAACTAAATTGCTGTTTAGCACCACTTGTCACCCTCAGACTGGTGGACAAACTGAGGTGGTTAATCGAACTTTGTCAACCATGCTTAGGGTTGTTTTAGATAAACACTTGAAACGTTGGGAAGATTGCTTGCCTCATATTGAGTTTGCTTATAATCATGCAACACATTCTTCTAGAAAGATGTGTCCCTTTCAGGTTGTTTATGGTTATATTCCTCGGGCGCCTATTGATTTGTTTGCACTTGATGCTGAGGACGCCCCACACATAGATGCCGCTGCCCATGTTCATCAAATGATTAGCTTGCATGAGCAAACTCAACAAAACATTGCTGCTGCTAATGCTAAATATCAGGTTGCGGGTAGTAAAGGGAGAAAACATGTTACTTTTGAACTGGGTGATCTGGTTTGGTTGCATTTGAGAAAGGATCGTTTTCCTACTTTACGTCGTTCTAAATTGATGCCACATGCTGCTGGTCCTTTTAAAGTGCTAACCAAGATTAATGATAATGCTTATATCCTTGACCTGCCTGCGGAGTTTGGTGTTTCCACGAGTTTTAATGTTGCAGATTTGAAACTGTATGCGGGCGAAGATGAGGAGTTGTCGTCGAGGATGACTTTAGTTCAAGAAGGGGAGGATGATGAGGACACCACGAGTACATCTACACCAGCAGCACCTCAGGCGCCTCTAGTTGCTCCTCCACCTCAGGCGCCTACAGTTGATCATCCAGTTGGGCCAATCACTCGGGCCCGTGCGAGAGAATTAAACTTCATCATGCTGTTAAGGAACGAAGGTCCAGCGGAATAAGAAGATGGCCCAACAGGGCAGCCCAGGTGGGGCGCCTAGGGTTGGGAGCCGCGGCCCTCCCCCTGGTCGCGCGCCCCCCCTCCTGCTGTGGCGCCTCCTCCGGACTCCAGGGGCTGCGCCCCCTTTATTTAGTCGGAGTCCCTTTTGTTTACAACTTGAGTTTTGTTTTACATCTAGCTTTAGCTACTCTCGAACATGAGCAAATACGCGTTGTCCTTGTGTGATTCAGAACTCCTCCTTCGAGTGATATTTAGATTGCTCGCCTATTTTTCTTGTTCTATCTTCGATTGTGGACAGGAATCGATCTTCGTGATCAGGCTGATCTTGCGCTGGCAAGGTTGGTAACCACAGGGAGTTGGTTCAGCGATTGCATTGGCGCTTCGGGTTCGCTCGTCGTAGTCGGATCGTGAGGGTCTACTTCCACCAAGTTGAATTTATCTCCACTCACCGAAAGATCGGGCACTCCGACTCTATCACATTCCCCATTAGGACGGAGGAATCCCAAGCGACTTGGTAAGATGAAAACAAGGAGGTATCAGCACACACATGAACATTAGCACCAGTATCAAGCCACCAAGTATTAGTAGACTGAAACACTGAAAAAACAGAAGGTAAATTACCATACCCACTATTTCCGTCTCCAGCGCTGGTCACCATGCTCACAGACTTCTGCTATGGAGGTTTTCTTCCTTTGCGGTTTGGGCACTTCTTTGCCCAATGGTTAGTAGAACCGCACACGAAGCATCCCTCATTCTCCTTGTTCTTCTTCTTCTTGAAGGTAGTGGACTGCTTAGGCTTATTGTTCTTGCCCTTGCCCTTGCCACCATTGCCATTGTGATGTGATTGGTGCACCATATTGGCTCTGGTCTGACCCTCAACAGCTTTAGATCGTCCATCTTTAGCCCGAGCTTTTTCCTCAACATCAAGAGACGCAATCAAGTCTGAAACAGAAATTTCTGTCCTCTTGTATTTGAGAGAAGTTGCAAAATCCCTCCAGGATGGAGGTAACTTGGCAATAATGCCCCCAGCCACAAACTTGTCGAACACGACAATCTTTAGCAGATAAAGTTCCTTCACCATGCACTGTAATTCATGAGCCTGAGCGACTACAGATTTTCCGTCAACCATCTTGTAGTCATGATACTGCTCAATAATGTACAGTTCAGTGCCAGTATCTGAGCCACCGTAGTTGGCAGTCAGATCGTCCCACAACTCCTTTGCGACCGTGTGATGAAGGTACACATCCTGCAGATGTTCTGCAAGTGCACCAATCACAGCGCCCAAGAAGATTGTGTTGGCTTCCGAATATTCTTTCTCATTTTCAGGAGAGAGAACCCTTTCTGGCTTGCCATTGGACACCCAGAACACCTTCATGGCAGTAAGCCACAGCGTGGCTTTCACCTGCCACCTCTTGAAGTGCACACCAGCAAACAGTGCTGGCCTCAGTGCATCAAGAAATAATATCCAGTGCAATCAGACTGCAACATATCATAATAGCTAGTATGGAAGATATAATTTGAGATAAGAGATCGTACGTTTCTTTCTTGATGAAGACTGGCTCCTGGACGACTACTGGGTACAGCAGGCAACGACGCAGGTGCCGTGCGCCCGCCCCACCCAGCGTGGCGTGGCGAGCGAGCGCACGTGTGTGGAGCTCTCCTTCTCTCCCCACACACATAGCTTGGAGGAGTGGAGACAACTTCCATATTTAAGTTGGTCATCCCTCCCCTCCACTAGCAATGTGGGACTAAAGACTTGCACCACTCCACCTCTTGCCCATGTGGGTCTTTGAGATTTATTTGAAATTCTGAAATTACTATGGACTAGGCCATTATTTCAACAGTGGGTTGGGTATGCATGGTCGTGTCGTTGAAGCCAAGTAGACGTCACAGCAGGGGCAGTCGTCGAGGTGGCAAAGATCAATGGTTCTTGAGCATCTTGGCAGAGACACGGGAAGCCACGAACTCGGACGGGCTTCCTTGCTTGCTTTCCAATTAGCTCACTGGTGCGCATGCATGCACATATGCACATGCATGGCTGCATGGCCCCATGAGACAGATGTATCTTCTTGCTTGCATCTTGGTGCACTACGGGAAACCTTAAATTTGCTGAGTGTTTTCTTTTTGCCGAGTGTTTTTCGTGAATGTCGGTCCTCATGGCTGCGCATATGAGTATCTTCGGACGTCGGTACGGCACCATCTTCATCTTCCACAGCATCTTTGTCGTCTCCGGGGTACATGGCATAGTGTCATCTTCTGGTGCCGCCTCTTGTGTCCGGCAGCCTTGTATCACCATGGCCCAGCTCCGTCAGCTTCCAGCCACCTGCGGCGTCGCTGTCAGCCGTGGACTTCGCATCTTCATCTCCAGGATCCGGCTTCTCATGTTCCTCCACTGCTCCTCCGGTGCAGCCGGTGTCAGGATGAGTGAGCGACGGGACGATAGCCCCACCCTGTGTATGCATGTAATTTGTAACAAAGGCAGAGATGGAACCCAGGATCAACCTTCACCGCCGAAGACGAAGTGAGGAGCCATGGCCTTCTCCCACCTTGCTTGACGTGGTCGCCGGCTTCGTGTTGACTCCGGCATGGTCGTCGGCCTTGCTGCGACAGTCGACGAAGGAGTTTGTTGATGATAGGGAGGCGTCGGCTGGTTGATGCAGGCTCCGATGGATGAAGGGGCTGCGGCTCCTTGTTCCTTCTCCTGGTGGAACCTCGATGGATCAAAGCTGCGGCTCTTTCCTTTCCTCTACTGGCGGCACCTCCGGTGGATGGAAAAAGATTAGCCCCGTGGCGTCAGGGTGTAGGCAAGGGTTATTAGGGCACAGGGCAGCCGAGGGCTCCCCAGCGCCGCCTCAAGTTTGTTTTGCTTTGGCCGAGATATCAGCGAGTTGTTGATGTCCTTGCAATCAGGATGAACGATAATATCTATCTGGGGCTTTTTAGCTTCATAGCCATCTGTACATCGGTGGCGAGATAGCTCCCTGAGACATGGGCCGATGAGAGTCCCTAGCACCTACACATGTACATTATATTATTAGGATAAAAGGGATCTCATTCTTAACTGGCCGCTAATATGCAGGACTTCTAGAAGCATCTAGAACCTTCCCGACCATGTCGGCTGCCCCACGGGCCCGATCGTATGGCAACATGTATCGTAGAGGATCCAAATACGCCGGCCTCGCATACGTACATGGGCGCAATGCATAGCGGCTGCCGTGCCCACCGATAACCATTAGGCGCTAATTAATTAGCGGCCATGTGTTTCTTAAGAACATATACAAACTTGCATGTACTGATGTACGTAGCCTAATAATTTTCTCTATTCGTGATTCTCAGTAATTCAATAGAGTTTGATCTGTCACATTTGAATATTGTGACAAAATAACGTCAAACAACATATAAACTTGAGCTACCTACAGATTTTGAGGTTAGCCCTACATTTAACATTGCAGATTTGAAACCATATTTGGGAGAAGAGGATGAACTGGAGTCAAGGACGACTCAAATGCAAGAATGGGAGGATGATGAGGACATCTCTTCCATTGATATAACCACACCTGCTGCACAACAAGGTCTAATGACAAGAGTTCAAGCATGACAACTTAATTATCAGGTAAAGTCGTTCTTAGCTACTCATACAAACTCATCTCAGAATTGGATGCTACTAAATCATGGTGATGATTGTCTTATTCTTAGGAATGTGGGACATGAACAAGATAGGAGTAGGAGCAACCACAACAACCAAGAACGTCTGCAACCACCCGTTTGGAGATGTTCGGCCCTTCCAGCACAAACGCCTCGGATCACTCCGTTTGGAGGCGTTTGGATAGCCAGGCAGCACCAAATTGATTTGGCCATAATTCTTAGCTCCGGATGTTGTTTGAGGCCCATGAGCACTTTTGGAAAGCTTTTGATGTCTATTTTCATATGAGCCTAGAAACGCTGCTAGATTCCTTCGGAGCCGCCCAGAAACTATAGAATGACATTCGGACTTCCATCGTGCGTTTTGGGCCTTGTATCCAGTTGAGCCCATTAGGGAAGCATCTTGGCTAGGGTTTCCCACAACTCCTTCCGTCTTCCATGTATAAAAGGTAGCAGCAACCGCCAGGAAGAACTTAGGTTTTGTTTTGTTGTAAGTCTAGCTTCTGCTACTTCCTTTTGTGAGTGTGTGTCGATTAGACTACCCGTTTGCATGATTCAAGATCCTAACTTGTGATTCATATTCACCTTTGTATCATCCATCCATGAGTTATTTGCTTGTTCATCTTGTTCTTACTTGTTCTCGGTTGCTAGCAGGTTCAAAGGTGTTCTTGGTATGGCAAGAACATCCCAATCAAAGATGGTGTGCCTGTTGCTAAGGCATAGCCCTTGTGGTGTTGTAGTCGGACAGCCAACGTCGAATCCACCCCAAATCGAAGTTATCCCTGACTCTCATTGAAGATCTGGAAGAAACCCTAGTGGGTTCCATCATCTAGTGCAGTCTTGTTTTGAAGATTTTGTCCTAAAAAATATAATGGTGCTATCGAAATATAATTTGGAGGCTCGATTTAGTATTTATGGCTTTTTTTAGTTTTGAATTTGCATGCATGCAGATGATGTCCTTACTTTTGACATTTTTTTTATGCATGAACCCACAGCTACCTCTCTTTAATTGAGAGATAGAAAAATGGTGGGCTGATGAACTCTTCAGGCGGCAATGAAAAAAATTGTGGCTTTTTGTGACCGCTAACCGCACCACCAGGACCAACCTAAGCACGGAGTATCTGGATCCTGAACCCGAGCTGCGGCTGCGGTACAGTTCCCAGCTGACATTGCCGCATCTTGTTGTTGTCCTCACCCTAGCTTTGCAGGCCCCGAGCTCGTCGGGCAGAGCAGTTGTGTTCAAACTAGGGCGCTCAACAGTGGAGGGGTGGGCGATGGTCCCAAGCTCGTCAAGAGGGCACATTGGCAGTGGGGGTGGGGGTGGGGGGGGAGTTTAGAATCCATCCCCCTCCATGGGGAAAACACATTCCCATATGTTATATAGTATCAGAGCCATAATCTTCTTGAAAAAATCCCCATGATCCCTTTCCCCATAGGGGGACAATAATCTTGACAAAGCAGGACCTTGTAGATGATACTAGTCAAAACACGATCTTGGATCATGGCGGTAGCTATGTTGTGCTGAGGTGGAGCAATTCTATATAATCCAAGTATGTAACTTTCATTGCACAACTCGCATCATGGTGCAGGGTTGTGTGGAGATGGAGCACCTCTTCATCCATTGGATGTGCCATTCTCGTTGCATACCATTGGCACCAAAGTACAACACCAGGACTTGGTTGCTCCTCTACCATCATGAAACTATAGCTAGTGGAATTGGTTGGAATATTGGGATAGGTTAGGACCTCCACTAAGTGAGGAACGCCCTAATTCCGAACCCACGCTCGGGGTGGCAAGTTCCTGAGCACGACCATAGCTGATGCAAGTACCTCTTCTAGGATGGTGAATATTCACAGAGAGCGAGAGAGGTTTTTGTGAGGGTTGGTGTCTTTCGCATGATTGCAATCGATCGAAGTACCTCTCCTACGATAGAAAATAATAAAAGGCGAGAGAGGTTTTGGTGAGGTGCTCTGGAGTGGCTTAGGAAGCCTTTCTCATGCTACCCTAGTGGCCACATCATTCATGACGAGCAGAGGACACTGGGAGAAGTTATTCACAAGTTGATAAGCACTCCCTCGAGAAGCTTAGTAAGCTCTCTTTTCGGTTCCACTTTTATGTCTTCTTCCATGCTAGTGTCGGTGTTATGTTACTAACCGTACAATGATCCCTTCATTTCAATCTATAAATTGTTTAGGGGTGTTTGGTTCCTCCCCCTAAACTTTAGCCCCCGTCACATCAAATGTTTAGATACTAATTAGAAGTATTAAACGTAGACTATTTACAAATCCATTATATAAGTGGAGGCTAAACGGCGAGACAAATCTATTAAGCCTAATTAGTCCATGATTTGACATTGTGTTGCTACAGTAAACATTTGCTAATAATGGATTAATTAGGCTTAATAGATTCATCTCGTCGTTTAGCCTCTATATGTGCAATTAGTTTTATAATTAACTTGTATTTAGTTCTCCTAATTAGTCTCCGAATATTCGATGTGACACGGATTAAACTTTAGCTCGAGAAACCAAACACCCCCTTAGTTTTTTTTTCTAAGTTATACTTCTCTAATTGTGATCAAATTTCTAAATTTGGTAACGTCTACAGTGTCAAGGTATTTTTATTAAATCCACTAGGAAATATGCCTTTTTAAGGATTTATTTGATATCATAAATGTGAAATAAGAATAAATTCGCAAAACATAGAATGGATCAATGTTTTTAAATTTTATAATCGAACCTAGTCGAACTACTCGTAAGGGTACCGATAAGATGACTAATTGCGATTAGTTGTCGATCAGCCTGATTACCATTAAAAATTATTGGAACGGATAGAGCCGAACGTGCCACTTAGCCTATTGGATACTAGAGTCTGGGCCGCACCTCCGGCGAGACAATTTTTTTACCAAATTTTCATTAAAAGAATTGATGTTCATGTATTAGCATCAAAAGCGTGATATGCCTTGGGAAAAAATAAAATTAGTGGTACTAATCACGCAGTTGCATGTGCTTATGTTTAGGTCTTTATATTTTGACGTGACAGTAGAAATTATGATTTTATAATGATGATTAGTGTCTACATGCGATAGTATAAGCATTAACTTTGAAGGAGTTGCATAATTAATTCTACATATTCATCAGTATAGAGGTAAGAGATTGGAATGGAAGTCAAGCAAGATTACTGCATAATAATCACATTTAGTTGTCTTTGCTCATTTGGAAAAGTAAACCAGCTGTTACTGAAATAAGTGATACAGTAACATAGTACATAATTACATAGTAGTGATAGAAGTCGAGTATTAAAATAACTAAACACATCTAACAACAGTGCTTGTTGACTAAATGGACAAACTGGTTAGTAAACATCTTAAGAGTAGATTGTGAAGGAGTATTTGCTCTGTATGTATGCGTGACGGCGTTCGAAGCAGTAGCATTGCCTATATTTGGAGAAATTGCAAGAGGAAGTATGTTGTTGTAGTTGGTGGATAGCTCTGCGATCTCAGCGATGAAGTTGTGATGTTGATTTTCTATCTTTTTCAAGTGTTTCATCTGAGCAACACATGTGTCCTCAAAAATCCATGCCCAAGACATAGCTGATTCTCTCTCTTTCTGAGTCTTCAATAGGTTGGCGTGGTTGTGATCAACTAAAGTTAATTTCCCTTCACTTGTGATATTGTGAATGGCATCGTCGTAGGCTGATTCTATTGCTCTGCCTACGGTATCTACGAAATCGCTGTAGTAAGTTCCTTTCTTATTATGAGGCGGAGGTAATGGAGGCAGTAAAGATAGAATGATTCATTTCTCTCACATCTGTTCTAGATATATAAAGGCCTAGGTCTTGCGCAATTTGATCGAAAAATAGCTTCTTTGGTATCTGAACAAACGACATAGTTCTGCGACATCTAAAGTAGTTCCTCAGCTTTCATGTTGGAGTAGTAGGGATTTGATGCGTTATACAAAGCAACAAATGATTTGAACAATGAAAAATTCATACCTGCGGTTTTGGTTGCGATATCACCTTCGTGTTTACTTCATTCTGAAAGTGGTTACCATGTGGAAAGGTCATAGCTTGAAGAGATGAAAGTACATTGCATCTAGGATAGCTATTTATATAAGATATTCCTGGTTACAAACACCTGTAGGCAAATGTGGACATGTGTGAAATATCATGGCAGCTAATCTTCTTGTCGTGTATTCGTCCTGTCATGCAAGTGTTGCGCATGAAAGTTGTGTTTATCCATGTGTCTATATCTTGTATATGTGTGATATCCTTCAATCGACAACGTGGTTTCCACGTATTTGGCCGGGATCAGCCCATTCATTCTGAAAAGCCCAGTAGTTGATGTAGCAAAGAAATATGAGGTCACCAGTAGCTTCCACTGCGGGCGCCTGACTTTCTGCGTCTTCTTTCGTGTGTTTGGCTACTCACTCCATACGGAATCTAGTGTTGACGGCACTTAATATCCTCAAAACCTAGGTCTAGAAAGGAAGCGTCGATCCGGAGAGCGCCCGAGGGGCAGGTGTGCAGCGGTGGTCAATAAGAGAGAGGAAGTTGGTTGGTATGTAGTGAATAGTTAAAAGCTATCTAATGATGCTTGTTGGATTTGATTCGACTAACTGATCCATGCTTCGTTTCGAACAGATCGGAGTAAGGAGGATAGGGAGGAAAGGTTCGTGGGTCTCTTTCGATTCTCGCAATAAAGTGAAACATTCGCTAGCACTGTGGTAGGATTATCGCTGGAACCCAACTGATTCACAGGTTAGTTCATCAGTATTTAGTCTTTGCATACAAAGATAGGAGTAGATCTATATAGTTTTGCTTACTCTATAGAAATGGACACGAATATTCACTGTAAAGAAATGGAAAAATAGTTGACTAAGTAGGAAACATCATTACTTGAACTGAATAGGTCATAGATATATGAAGTTCTCCCATAGATTAGGTGTATACTAGGATCCAGCCCTGTCATGACGCCTATATTGGGTTGCAATATTACTATTTTAGTTGCAATATGGATCAATTGCATCTATGTATGGTCATTGACAGATGGTTGTATTTGGAACGGTGCAATAGGTTCTTGCATACTTTTGGATGTGGTATTGTAATATGGTAAATTTGCAATGCACATAAAAAAACTAACGCAACCACGATATGGTTGCAAGCACGGATATTGCGACCAGCAGAATCGTTGCATAAGTTACTGTTGCAATGAAAGACGTGGTTGCAATATGATAGTATTGCCACTAATGAACTTGTCGTAAAATAGCTTTATTGTCACCTCATAGTTGCGTGGGAATATGACCATATTGCCATGCAGTGTGCTCCATTATATTAAATAAATATTGCAACGTAACAAATTTGGTGGCTAGAGTCACAATTTCAACGTTCATTTGCTGGTGGCAATAAAAGGTAATGCAACAAATCATTATTGGTGGTAATAGATGAAAAATGCAACAAATCATTGTTGGTGGTAATAGATGAAAAATGCAACGAGTCATTGTTGGTGGTAGACACATCCTATAGCAACACATAATATTTGTACTAATAATGTATATTGCAACAACAAACGGTGGTTGGGTAGTGGTTTGTTGCAATGAGAGCATTTTGTCTAGCGCCTTTTTAATTTCGTTTTGTAGCCTGAAATTTAGTTGTTGCTACAAAATAATTGTGCCATGAGTATATATTTCATCATCACATATAAGAACTCAAACCTTAATTAACTTCTAATATATGTCTCAACCAAAGTAATAACACAATGACCAGAGTACTGCTAAAATAAACATGACCACAACAGAATAAAACATCATCTCTGACTACAAATTTGCAACTATGTTTAGCATAATAAAATAAACTAAATGAGTTCTCTTATTGATCTATTCATTCCACATCGGCACCAATAATCACCAATAAACCTTTCTGTAATTCTTCATTCTTCTAGCTGTCCATCATCAGCATATAGGCATAAAGTTTTCTCTAAATATTTTGGCTGACCACGCTTTCATGCAATTCATGAACAGATATAGAATTCAGAGGCACACATGCTTATGTTTTAGTACTGATCAGTAATCACCTATGAATGAAAGCACATGTTATGTTAATTTAATCATATCACACCGAATGGTGTAGCATGGTATACAATTTTAGATTAACCATATGAACTGCAAATGACTAATGACAGTGGTTACCTATTAGCAAAAATGCAAGGGAATTAAAGATAAGTACTCCTTTTTTCCACATGACTTGAGTCTCTGCACAAAACAAATATATAAGCAAAGTATATGAAATATGAAGCCAATAGAGCTAAGAATTTGCAGGGAAAATAGATCAGAGAGACAACAAATTGAATAGGCAATAGGATCACTGAAAGTAACCTTCGGTAAGTGACTAGAGAATTTAGAAGTTAAGATTGACTAATAAACCTATAGGTTCCAATTGCTTTCGTAGGCCAATATGGTCAATTCCAAGCCATATGAATTAATACCGTTGCTATAAACAACTGATGAGGAAGGCAATCATAAAAAAGGTAATAAAAAGGAATTCAGTAGGCAATACAAGATCAGCTATCGATTTTGATTGGATGAGATCGCAAGTGCAGGCATGACAGCATAGTTTAATCTAGAGATCATAGAAAAATAGAAGATATTGCTTTCACCTTCATGCATAGAAAATAAAAGAGATTGACACTACAAATAATGTACAAATTATTTCCCAATCTCCGACTATAAATTGTTTAAACCAAAGGTAGCTTCACTGCATAGTTTGCTTTAGGTATCATCTCTATAGGATTCGAAAAAAATGTTCTTATCTGACGTGTCAAATAAAATGTGTTAACTAAAGAAAAATAACTAGCATATAGTATGCTATAGATGATACCTTCTGTAACTAAACACTGGACAAAAATCATTACTGGAAACTGGAGAAACCTCTTATTTGAAATAGAAACTTAAAACTGAACGAACCTCAATGACCTGCGGTCTGCAGGGACAGGGTTGGAGCCTATGTCTGCTTTCCTCAAAATTTATTATTCAATTATAAACTAACTGCAAAAAAGAGAACTTATAAGATGGGTTGATGGCAAAGAGATTATTCACTTGTCAAAAATTCACCAGCTGGTCCAGTAAA
Source organism: Setaria italica (assembly GCF_000263155.2). Lineage (NCBI taxonomy): Eukaryota > Viridiplantae > Streptophyta > Magnoliopsida > Poales > Poaceae > Setaria > Setaria italica. The sequence goes on along the minus strand of NC_028457.1, from coordinate 13,719,150 downwards.
GGCATAGGCTACGTATATTTTTCGAAAGCACCTTATAATCAAATGTACATTGTCTTTGAAAAAAGTTTGTCTGCATAGGTCTTATAAAATCTATGTATAGTCTCCAAAACATATTGACATTGTTTATTCAGATTAGTTTCTTAAAATGCATAATTATTGATACATGTTAGGCATGCATTTCCACATTACATCATTCTGCAGTTAAGATTCTTGTGTGATGTGGAATGATCATTACAGGTTTTCGATCTGATTTATTCAGATAAGCATCGTCTGACAAGAGATCACCTTATTTTCTCTATAAACAAATTCCATACATGAAAAAGGAGTAAACGAACAATAGTATAAAGGCAAAAAAAATAATGAAGGAAGAAATTATACAGAACTGACACAGAACATCACTATGGTTCATTTTCTTTACGCGTAGAGAGTTGTTGTCTTTATACGCATGCATATGATCATGTCCTATAAGTCAAGTTCCTTAAGTATTTACCTTGTCGGCCTACGCAACCATGATTACTCCTCTCAGCCAAACCTAACTAACAGAAGTTGGGGACATTAACAGGAAAGGGAAGCTAAACCTACCTTCACGGCAAAAATTTGAAGCCTCACTCCGCAGCAACAAACACTTCCTATGAAGCCGTTGGACCAATCCTCATAACAGAAGCAAAGTAAACATGAATCATTACGACAACTAAACGCAGCAACCAGCAAATAAAAAGGTTAATAAAATAAAATTATATGAACTACTAGAAATTCAGAAATACTGGCTGTACATCAATTCAGAAAATAAAATGGCATCACTACTAGATTTTAGGGCTATTGCCACGGCCATCATCCCATCAACTCAAATTTTGCTGCAACAGGTAGGGGTTATTGCAACAACTTTGAGTTTTCGTTGCAACCGGTTGACGTTATTGTCACCATTTAAAAATTGGTTGCAATAGGTAGGCGATATTGCCACGTGCGTTTTTCGTTGCAATAATTAATTATTTTCGTTGCAATATCGACGAGTTGTTGCCACGAAATATGCAACGTTGCAATGCTTTGACATTTTTGCAACGAAATTATCACGTTGCCACATATCCCAAGGAAACAACAGAAAATCTGTTGCAATACGTCAGTGTTGTCGCAACGAGTTGAAAATGGTTGCGAGTTGCTGAACAAATTGCCACAGTTTTTTTGCATTGTTATAAAGTTTTTTTTACATTGCAATATGCAAGGGTTATTGCCACGAAGTACGTAATGTTGCAAGTAGGAAGCAATATTGCAACAAATTTGTTACGTTGCCACATAGCCCATGGCAATAGATAGGTGTTGTTGCCACGAGTTGAAAAATGGTTGCGAGTTTTACTTAATGAAAAAATTAAAAGATGCGCAATGAGGGAATCAAACTAGGGTCACCACGCTACGCAATAGTTGGGTGATGGATAGGAGCCGAAGTAAAAGAAATAAATTCTATGTCAGTTATAGAAATAAATTCTATGAAAATTTGTTGCAATAGGTAGGCAATGTTGCAAGGCTTTGACAGTTATTGCAGTAACCTCATTCAATTAGTAATTTCAATTAGTAATTTAATACTGTAAATGTATTTGTCAGCTAGACCAACAGATTGATCAAATATAACATGCAAATATAACATAGCAAAGACATTGATCAAAATGAGGCTTATCAAGCAACGTTTTTCCACCATGCACACAGGCAGTCCAAAAGAACCTGACAGATGGGGATCATAGCACTAAAGGTTATGTTACATATGAAACTAAATACTTTGTGAACCAAGACCTACTTAATGTCTACCTTCTTGTTTCCAAGCCTCTTAACTGCTGCAACTAATGTTTTTGCCTTCTCTTTAGTTATGTCAAGCTTCTTGGCAAGGTCATGGCGCTCCCGCACCACTTTGTTGTACTTTTCGTTGGCATGATTCGCGTACTTCTTGAAAGCAGATTTCAACTCATCGAAATCAGTCTGCAATACATCAAACAGTTAAATAAAATCAGTCTGCAATACATTCTGACATTCAATGTTCAGATTATTTTAATGTTCAATGATTAATGTTTCAGGGGTTTATGCATGACTGACATTCTGACATAGATACATATATAAAAACATAGACATTCCCCTGTTCACATTCCTGTCATGTTCAATGATCAATGTTGAATCAGTCTCCCAAATATTGGCTAAATGTTCAATGGTTCAGGGTCAACGTGCAATACATAGCTACATAGATAAATGTTCAATGGTTCAATGACTATCTTAACCATTTTGAATTGTAGTACAAATGAGGGATACATAGATAAAAACATATAAGAAAGTAAGAACATTATGATTTCATTGATGCACTGGTCGCACATGTGGTCAATATCATCATCCGTCTCTGTGTCAGGAGTCGGCAGTTATCTTGACCTGAAAAGATTTCCCTAGGGTAAACCCCCTCGAAACCGACCGCGTGGTAGGCTGCCTGTTGACGCTGCTATGTAATTGTTGACGACGTGAGGAAGAAGCGTCGCCACGGCGGCCCCGACCTCCCATGGTGTGGGCCTTCTTTATGACCTTGTTGCCTCAGGCAAAACAACCCCTAGCATCGCGATGGTACTCCCTCATTGACCCGGGCGGTGCGGATGGGGAGCGGGAGGGGACCGGATCTAGGGGGAGGTGTGCAGATCTTGGTGGAGGATGACTGGAGGAGGATGGGGAGGAGGTGTGGGCTCGAAGAGAGGAGGCGGACTGGACGAGGATGGGAGGGGAGGTGTCGGAGGGAAAAACGGTTGGGTTGGGCTTTAGTTTTTTCATGGCGCTGGGCTTTGCTTTATCTTATGACCCTGGTCGTTGCATTCGTGCCTATTATTTGGTGCCGCTACCCTTGTCGTTGCCCTAGGGTAATTACAGGGTGACGACGGCAACAGGGTCTGGTTGCGGCGGCAGCAGAGCGGCGACGGCCGGACGCAGGACGACATGGAGGTAATTATATATAGATAGAGAAAGCAGGGACTTATTAGTGTACTAATATGTGCAACTAACTGTATATACAGGAGATTAATGTTGCATAATGATGATCGGAGTTGGATGCGGCTGCCACAAGTATCAGATCAGTGGCAAAAAGGATTGAAGAAATTTATGAAGACTAGATTTGCAGGCACTTGTAAAGGAGATACGGCACCATGTCCATGTACAAGATGTCATTCCATGTCATACAAAACAGTTGAGGAAATTAGAAATCATTTTCTTTTTAGGGGATTTTCTGAAAGTTTCATCCATGGGGAAGGAGAAGAAAAGGATTCATATGCGAGCATCACTGAAGGAGTTGGCAATGATGGTGAATCAGGGGATGGTCCGTCTATGAATGATTTGGTTTCCTCACTAATCAGTGGTGCAATACATGAAGAAATCCGAACTGAAGAGCCAAATGAAAGCGCTAAGAAATTCTTTAAGTTATTAACTGAGGTGCAAAAAGAACTATATCCAGGTTGCAAGGAGGCTACTAAGGTCTCATTCATTGTCAGGCTATTTCAGATTAAGTGCAAGTTTGGTCTCAGTAACAGTGCTCTGGAGGCTGTGCTTCAACTATTCTCGCTTGTGCTCCCTGAAGGTAATTGTGTTCCAGATAGTTTGGATAAAGTGCAAAGGATAGTTCATGATCTTGGGCTGGACTATGAAAAGATACATGCATGTATCAATGATTGTGTTTTATTTAGAAAATAATATGCTGACTTGGATAAATGTCCAACATGTGGAGAGACTAGGGGGGAACCTGTTGGTTCAAGTGAGAAGGAGGCAGCTAGTGGTGATGCTGCACCTAAGAAGCGTGTTCCATAGAAAATCCTAAGGTATTTTTCAGTGACCCCTCGTCTGCAAAGGTTATACATGAGAGAGACCACATCTAAATATATGCGTTGGCATAAGGAGGGGCTTGTTCAAGATGGAAAAATGCGGTACCCAGCTAACTCCATGGCATGGAAACACGTGGATGAAATTTATAAGGAATTTGCTTTGGATCCTTGTAATGTTAGGATGGGTCTTGCATCTGATGGGTTCAATCCATTTGGGATGTTGAACATGACATACACTACATGGCCTGTGATCCTAATCCCTTACAATTTGCCTCCTTGGTTGTGTTTGAAACAACCGTTCTGGATGATGTCAATGTTCATACTGGGGCCAAAATCTCCAGGAAATAACATTGATGTATTTGCAGCCCCTTATTGATGAGCTCAAAGATCTTTGGATCAACGGTGTTCAGACATGGGATGCAAAGGTAAAGAAGAATTTCATTCTGCGTGCTGTTCTACTTTGGACAATTAATGACTTCCCAACATACGGCATGCTATCTGGTTGGAGCACAAAAGGCAAGTTTGCATGTCCATACTGCCACAAGGATACTGACTATTTATGGCTGAAATTTGGTTCAATGCATTGCTACATGGGTCATCGCTGCTTTTTACCAATGGATCACAGGTCGCGCCGCAACAAGATTAGCTTTAACAACCAGGTGGAAACGAGGGAGCCTCCAGTGCCACTGGATGGGGAAGGTGTGCTGAAATAGTATGAAAGCTTTGAGCAAGTGACATTTGGGAACACGACTAAAAAGAGGAAGCAGCGTGAAGAGGACACTACATGGCACAATTGGAGGAAGAAGAGTATTTTTTTTTTGAACTGTCTTACTGGGAAAAGTTACTTGTAAGGCATAATTTGGATGTGATGCACATTGAAAAAAATATATGTGAGAGCATACTGGGGACCTTGCTTGACATGGCAGGAAAATTCAAGGATAGCGAGAAGGCTTGTCTGGAAATGCAACATTTCGGCATGAGGAAGGATCAACATCCTTTGGTGATGAATGACAAATACACTTTGCCTCTAGCATTGCACAGTTTGGGTGAAGATGACAAGGTATATCTATGCAAATTTCTGCAAGGTGTCAAGATGCCTGATGGTTACGCGTCTAATATCAAGAGATGTGTGGATGTGCCGAGGTGTAAGCTTTCTGGACTTAAAACTCATGACTGCCATGTTATATTTCAGAAACTATTACCCATTGTGCTTCATCACATACTGCCACAAGAGGTTGTTAAACCACTGATTGAGCTTAGAAGGTTCTTCAATGCAATATGTTTTAAGGAGTTGAGCACCGAAGAGTTAGAAAAATTGAACATTTCGATTAGAGAGACTCTTTGTCGTATGGAGATGATGTTCCCACCAGCTTTTTTTGATATCATGATGCATTTGCCAGGTCATCTTGCTGAAGAGGCTAAACTAGGAGGACCTGTATGCTATAGATGGATGTATCCAATAGAGAGGTATCTACGTACGTTGAAAGGCTATGTGCGGAACAAAGCCTATCTTGAAGGTTCAATAGCAGAGGAATATATACTAGAGGAGTGCATGACTTTTTGCTCTCATTTTTTGGATGACGTGGACACAAAGATTAATTGTCCAGAGCGTCATGAAAGGGCTGCAGTGAATGAACCACCAGCAAGTTTAATCATATTCAGCAACATTGATTATACTAAGAAAGGATTTGCAGTTGAGCAACTTACTAGGCTAGATATGCAATGGATGAGGCACTGGATATTAACAAATTGTGATGAGGTTATTCCATGGGCCAAGTAAGTAGTAACTTTAATTTACTTACATTGAAGTATGCACATACATGTTTTTTTGTTGACTTTGTATTCCCCCTATTTGCCTGTTACTGTAGTATGCATAAGGATTTACTCAGAAAATAGTGTGTCAGGAATGTTGAACAACATCATACAGAACAATTTGTAGGCTGGTTCGAGCATAAGGTGAAGTACAATTTCCTCACAGGTTTTATTGCTTTTAGTGCTCATGTACTTATACATTGTTCTTTTATACTTCTTGCAGATGAACATACTTTATGCAGAAAGAAAAACAAGTGATGCCATGCATGCACTTTCTCAGAGACCAGACCATCGGACACATGTTTTCAATAGGTGCTTCATCAATGGATTTCTGTTCAGAACTGCTCATGTAGAGAAGAATCTGACTACACAAAATTCTGGTGTTGTTGTGAATGGTGATCCTACTACTAGCAACATCAACTGGTATGGTGTGGTCAAAAAAATTTACGCACTAGATTTCCTGACACAAAGGAAGTCATCCTGTTTCAATGTGACTGGTACGATGTGCTTGCTGCCAGTAGGACCAAAGGTAGAGGATTCAACAAGGATCAGTATGGTATTATAGATATCGATACAACTCGATTGCAATATTTAAATAAACCTTACATTTTGGGGACAGAGGCTCAGCAAGTGTTTTATGTGAAAGGTTCAAAGAAACAAGATTGGAGCACTGTTATTAGAATAAACCCTAGAAATGTGTTCTTCATGCCTGAATTAGACAACCCGGAAGAAATTGATGTTGATTCACTCGATGTCGGAGTAGGAGATCTGATCGAATCGGGCACACATGAAGATTTGACAAACTGGACTAGGACTGGTGTTGAAGGTGTCACCGGTGACGCATCTGTTATTGAAAAGGCTCTTGTTGAGTCTGTACCCGAACCAACAACTATTGACTTAGCAAATGAAGATGAAGAAGATGACACGAACGACTACATCGATGATGGATACATTGCGCCTGTGAATTCTACTGTGGACGGAGAGGAAGATGTGTTTTTTGTTTAACTATCATAATTTGTAGGTCTTTGCAATTAACGGTGAATCTAACAATATAATAAACTGAAGATTTGGGATATGGCAAGCTACCCATTCCCCGCCGGCCGGCGACCTGCCAGTTGACCGGAAGGCAGCATCGGATCCCAAGTTCGTCGGAAGGCAGTGCTTGATCTCGGTGCGGCAGAAGAGCGGCGGCCGGCGCAGGAGCTCGGGGCGGAGCGATTTGGGGCTTTATGTGGGAAGAAGCGAGCGAGATGGGGGAACGGGAAAGAATTCATAATGGGTCGGCCCACGTACAAAATTTGTTGTGGCAGAGTTCATGGCCACAATTTTTAGTACCACCTCACTCACGAAGAAGCTCCTTGCCATACTTAAAAAGGGAGGTGCACAAGCACCATCGAAATCCTCTGACTTACCATCTGATACGCCACCTGATTCGCTACCTGACTGCTTACTCTTGGTGGGCTCGGTTGGGCTCCCTCTGTGGTTGAGCCTTCTATTGGGCTCCCTATGAGGTTGAGCCTCATTGGGCCCCCTTGGGCAGTGGTCCTTTTTTTTTACCTTTCATTTTTACTACATATATTGTGCATTTTTTTAGATTAACGAACATTGTAGAACCTACCAAATTCCAAATAATTTTAGTTAAGACTTGTGAAACATATGATTACATGTGACTACGTATGATTACATGCCACTGTCTCCGGGGTCTCTTCTTGTGTGTAGATGCGCATTTGGTTTTAAGCCGCTTGTGTAGATGTGTCGCTTCAGCAGTAAGTGAGTACTAGATGTGTACGTGAAAATGGGTTCGGCGACTGATGGGACTTGATGTTGATCGCCACATTTACATTGATTCCACTACTAACTTCTGCTATTACCGAGTATTCCTACTCAAGTGAGTGTTGGATACTTTACACTGTGTTTTTAGGTTACTATGCTAACTGGTAACAATAGCAAAAACTCCAAGAACAAGATAAAACTACTAACTGATTACCATTACCACTATCGTTAAAACATAAAAAGAACAAGTTCGACAACCGAAACAAAAGACCAATTCATTCCATTGACAACATTTACATATAAACTAGTTCTTGTGCCCCTTCCGCTCCTTCTCCGCCACCGCCTCCTCCGGTTCTTTCCTTGCAGCCACGCGCCGGCGGCATTCCACCTCCATCGCCACCTGTTGATCCTTCCTCCGGGCGGCGTGCTCCGCTTCTGCGGTGGAGATCTCTAGAGTGCGCCTGAGGATGCAGTCCTCAATCTCCTTTCTTGTGATGGCACACAGGCGCCGGTCCTCCTCTTCTTGCCACGCCGTCTCCAAGGAGTTGAGGACGGGAACCTCCTTCGAACATGGCCCCTGCTGACCCATCGCAAAATCCTCCTCTTCCGAATCGCTCTCCCGATCCGGATCATCCTCGAGGCTGACCTTGAGGTCCGATGAGTCAGACGACGGCGGGGGAGGCGGTGGCGGCGTCGAGCGAGGTGGGGAGGAGGAGCGGTCCGAATCGTCGGACGACGGCGGGGGAGGCTACGTCATCGGGGAGCGAGGAGCAGAGGAGGAAGGGTTGAGCATGGCCCAAGTAGTCTTCAAGCGGCGAGGCATGGTGGCGACGGCTTGTTGTGGGAGGGTGCAAAGGGCTTGTTGCGGGAGGGCCCTTATATATGTGTGCGTGCATGAGAGACAGAGCATTAACGCAACTGCACGTCGGGAGACGAGACGCCTCTTGACTGGGGATAGAGCAGCTGAAGGACCGGTTAAAGGGTGACTGGGCGGTATGAAATGGCGCGAGGCAGGGCATCAACTGCTGTGTTAAATGGGGTATGCATGGGGAACCTGCGCGCGCAACGTAATCATGGCACCGACGCACACATGCAGCACAATGGCATAGTGTCGACGAGAAGATCTTTGATGCTGGATTGTGCACGTGTGCATCGCTTAGCCTGCCAACTCCTTGGGGCTACTGCCACACTACAATAGGCAGTGACAGGTGGAGCCGGACCCACAATGAGCATGTGGCCCAAGACAAGTTTGCTAGAAAACCTTCATTTTGCTGCGCGCATGTGATCCTAAAAATCATGAGCATGCATATATATGGGTTGACTCTATGTATAAATCATTCCAAGAAACTTGGAGTTTGACCAAATTAGGGCACGTTCAACAATTTAAGCGACTGTCGTGTGTATAAGTCACATAGGGACAACAATACAGAAAAATTATACCATAAGTTGCCTGTTATGCTATCTGCAAACTATTTAATTTTACTATACACTCATAGATCAAGATGGTCAAATATGCCTTGGGACCACGAGCCCGAACAACAAAAATATGCCTTATAAGTCATTCCATCTTGGAGAGTCAAGTATCTCAAGTTTGACCAAATTGTAAGTCATTCCAAGAATATTGGAGAGTCAAGTATCTCAACTTTATGGTGTCAACTTAGTTTCATTAGATTGTTCATCTCTATTCCATGCTAATCGATATACTTTCCAATTCAATCCTAATGCTTTCTCTCTCACTAAGGGATATGCCTTATGTTTATTGGCTTCACAGGAATTGGCTTCACCGGTGAAGCCGTTTTATTTGGACGAGCCATGCCAAAGGGGAGCTTATTGTGTGCCACGTGAATATATACATGTACAGATGAAGCAATGTGCATAGTGATTTCAATATTGAACACATTGCTCAAATGTTCCAATTAAACACGCATGAAACATAACGTGTCGATATATACCAAAAGAACTCCTCCTCCTCCCCAGCCAAATTTTTCCCGCTTGCCCTGCCCAAATTTGACCCCTAGCCCCGCCGAAATAACCCTTCCATATATTTTTACCAATCCCCATCTACTAAAATTCCGGGGCCATTAATCACGTTTCCTTGACGTTCGTGGGGGAGAGGGGGGTGACGACCCGAAGACTCTCGGTTCCTTGTCGAGATGGCGACTGAAGACGACGACAGGAGGCCGAGTCCGCCCCACACCGCCAGCGACCAATAGATGGCGACTGGATTCGACGGCAGGAGGCCGACTCCGCCTCACACCGCCGGCGACCAAGAGATTGCGACTGAGGATGATGGTCCTGATGAGTTTTTGTTTGAACCTCCCCGAACCAGGTATGTTTTCTTAGGCTATTGCAAATCCAATCAAAAATTCGCATAGGGTTATAGTCCTATGTGATATTGGATGATCTGGATACATGCCTAGGGTTATATTCCAATCTCAAATTGGAAGATCTCGATACATGCCTAGTTTCTAGTGCTAGGGTTATATATAGTCCTCTATTGAATTTATAGATTAATATTCCTATGTAAAAGTAAGGACATTACCTTGGTCAGTGAATGATTGCATATGAGTTTGATTGTAGACTCAGTGGTGAGAGGTGGCGTGTAATTATCGATTGCGTCGGGGCACCTTCGGGTCATGAAACTGCCCAGTTCACTTATGATAGGGCTAATATCACATTTTTTAACTTGGTTTTTTTTTGAAGTCAAAGCTCGGATACTGTGGACGTGCCTTCTTGTACTATAAGGAGCGATGTGGCAAGAACACAGCAGCCCTCATCCCTCTTGATTATGACCACCAAATCCCAGCAATTCAAAAGACAGGAAAATCAGGATCCTCCTAACAAGAGATCAACAGACTAACTTGGAGGTAACCATAACTCCCTTGAAGCGACGAAGGGAAACAACTACAGAAGGATAACGGACAGGAGAACAAATAGATGCTTACAAGATATGGCTTCAAAACCTGCAGCAGGATGAACCAGACACATGTAGGTACAATTCCTCCGGTCACAATTTATATAAGCTAGGTGTTGTATTATCCATTGCACTTACATATTCATTACATGTAGAATTTAAAGATGATTACAGGGATGAAACCATCGAGACATATAAAGAATGGTTAAGGCGTAAAGAGTATCTTCAAGATATTAGTAATTTCTATTCATTCATTCAGCAATCAAAGTTAATATTACTTGTGAACAACAAATGTATAGACTGATGTGGATCCATTGTATGATATGCAGTATCCTATTTAGATCAAGATGACAATGACGAAGTTGAAAACCTTCCTAATGATGAAGGTCTTGAAGCCATGCAATCACCACCATCAGATAGGCCAACTCATGCTCGGTGTGACAAAAAAGCGATAAAAGGAGGACGTGGTGCCCTTAAGGGTTTATCAGCAGCCATAAAGAGGATAAGGAGTGGCTCACAGAAACTTAAAATCGAATTTTCCACAAAGCTGGGAGGTCCTGTAGGCCCTAACGCTCGGTCATATGTGGATGAAATTGTAATGTTTACAAGGAAAAGGGCTCCACTTATTGGAGTCAACAAATGGAAAGACATACATGAAAATGTGAAAAATTCTATAGCATCTGACATACTGGTACGTACGATGTTTAATTCTGTTGCATGATTGCTATAATAATCCTCAAATAGCCAAATACTTCTCCGTCTGAATGTGTTCTCACATAAACAGAATAGGTGGGAGCTTGTAGACGTTGATGATGAAAAGGAAAAGATTTGGGCCATCACGATGGCGCGATACAAAGGATGGAGATCATCACTCAGTGCCATGTACAAGGTGTACGACAGTTACGCAGCAAGAATGAAACACAAGCCAGAAGACCTTGACATTGCAGAATGGCACTACCTTATCTTGTATTTTGGATATCCAAATTTCAAGGTCTCATAGCATTTCCTTTTTGTCATTCTATATATCCCATGTATTTATTACTAGTTCGATCAATGCACTACTGATGTACTTTTTTACTTACACCCTGTACAGAAAGCTAGCAACCAGAACTCAAAGAACCGTAAAGAAGCAAAGACAAACCATGTCATGGGGTCCAAATCATTTTCCAACATGAGCCATGAGCAGGTAATGCTTAGACTTGCTGTATGGTACGGTCTTTTTGCATACATGTCAAGCTAATGTGCTTCATTCATGCCATCTTAGAGAGACCCGGATACGGGAGAAGAACCAAGTGATTTAAATTTTTGGTTGAGTACTCATATGAAGAATGGGCAATGGTCAGATGAAGCATCTAAGGCTTTGTATGTAAGTAATCTACATAGTCACTGTTAACATCATGATTCTTATTATTTTTAAAATCCAATACCGACACCAATGCTGCTGTTTAAATTAGGACAATGCATGCCTAAGGCTTTCCGAGAGAGAACGCAATGATGATACAAATCCCATCTTCACTGCAGAGGAAAACAATATTTTTCAAATATGCTACAAGCAAAGTACAGGATGCAAAACCCATAGAACCCATGGTCATGGTTACTTGTCTAAAACTCCATCACGCAGTGAATTGCTGAAAGCTCAAATCCAAGAGCAAGCTCGTGCTACAGAAGCGGCCAACTAGAAAAATAATGCGCTCCAACAAAAGGTTGACAAGTTAGAAGAACAACTTGCAAATGAAAAGGCTGAAAGGGAAAGGATATTGGAAGAAAAATTGCTACAGATTCAAGAAGAGGAAAATAACAAAAGGCAAGTTGTTGACACCGGATTTTGACCAATCCTATAAATTCAGAGTACGAGATAATCGGAGTCATGTACAACAATAAGAAGCAAGCATGCATGCACATGGGCACGGAGTCCAAATCAGCTTCATTGGATTGATCGGCAAGGAGAGGCAAGGATGATATAAAGGAAAGGCCAGCACGTATGGATAAAAATGATTAGAATATACAACATGGATTCTGGTGCACTTTGCATGCCATGCGTGGGAGGCTTCCAGAATAATTATGCATGCCGATCTGTGCATGTACGGGAGGTTGTTTCATAGAATAAAATATTTTAGAGATAGAGTTGGGTTAGTTAGAGATAGAGTTTTTTATTAGAAAAGATTGCGTACGTGACTTGCCTTGTGCGTGGTTAGATGCCAATTATGTAACGTCCGCCCTACAAATATAAAGGGACGTGGCCATTGTAAAGAATCATCACACGATCAATAAACAAACATATTTACCTTTACCTTTCGGCTCCACGCCATTGCCCTAGGAGTAGGAGTAATGTAGATTCTCGATGAGTTCCTTCTAGCAAGCTGGGCTGCATCGACCTCGATCTCCGGCGAGCTGCAAGTTCCGTCACCAGGTGTTCTAGGCTTTAACCACCGGGCGCATCGCTGTGGTTTCGTCTAGTTTCATCTACCAGTTATCGCGTATCTTGGATCTTTGACTTACGGCGCATCGCTTCTGTCTCGATCTACGGTATTCACCAGTTATCTCACCTTGATTAAGCTTGCATCGGCTGATATTTATCTGTTCTTTCGTCTTGCCGTTCAGTTTGCTTTAATTAGCTTTAGATCGGTTCATCATAGACGATAGATCATTTAATAGCCTGTTGCATCTTAATCTTGGCCATCCTTCGAGTGTTGTTGGGAGTAAGTTCCGTTGTGATTGGATCATCGGCTAGCGGGGTTCAGATTAATGTCCTGCTAAATATTTCTAGACTGCAACTACCGGGCGCATCGCTGTGGTTTCACCTAGAGATATTGGTGGTGACGTTAGTTTAGATCTCATCGGCTTGTGGCTCTAGCTATGGTGGGGCAACAACTCAACAGCATCCTGTTTTCTATCGGCCGTCTGGCCAATATTTATTGTAAATTATATTAAATCGGCTGGATGGCCGATGAATCACTGACATTCATCAAGGTACTGGAATCGGCTTCACATCCGATATATTTGTCATGATTTATTTTGTTGCACCATTATCGCTACTGTGCCAAGATTATATCGGCCTGATCGGCCGGTTGCCTCGGACTTCACAATAACTATCATCTCCTTGTCAGTTGAATGGTCAAACTGACTGGCACGCCCGCGCACACCACGCGCGCCGATTTGGATTCTGCACTGGAGTTAAGCAGATCTCCCAGGTCCTCATGTGCTGATGCAGGGTCCACCACCGCCAGGATTTTGCGTCAACACATTTTGGCACGCTCGGTGGGACACGGTTATAAGGCTCACATTTTTATTCAATAAAAAAGCATCTTCAGCAGCTGTATCAAGTTCATCGGCATCGGCATGTTGGAGTTAATTCAAATCAATATAATATTCCAACCAGAAGAGCCGATGGTATAGAAAGATGATCTTAATTTCGATCGGCTGCACATTGTATAGATAAATTTGATGCTAGATTAATTACGGAGGAAACTGATACAACATCGACACCATCATTCCTTACTGATATTATATATCGGCCACTTCAGAGGAAACAAGTATCGGCTGGGCACATAGTAGCTGATGGAGTTTTGTTTTTTTTTTTTATCAGCCAAAGGAAACAAAGCATCGGCCGATGGAATATAATCGGCAAGCATAGTGGCCGATGGAATTATTTTTTAGCCAATGGAACTTTTTTTTTCAGCCGATAGAAGTATTTTTCAGCTGATGCAACATTTTTTTTAGCTGATTGGAAAAGCTCCAGCGGGTGGGCAAGAGAGAAATAAAAAAAATGCATCGGCAGTTGTATCGGCTGATTGGAAGAATTGAAAGGGATCGGCCGATTGGAAATTGCATCGGCTGATGGAAAATGGGATCGGCCGATTGGAGTTGTATCAGCTGATTAAGAAAAAAAACAACGGCCGATCGTAGAGAAAGACATCGGCCGATTAGCATCAGCCTGTTGGAATTAAAAGAAAAAAAAAGCAGAGAGAGGCATCGGCCGATTAGCGTCAGCCAGTTGGAATTGAAAGAAAAAAAACAAGCATGGCATGGGCCGATGGAAAATTGGTATTGCCGATTGAAGAAAAAAAAAAGAGAGCGTGGCATCGGTCGATGGAAAATTGGTTCAGCTGATTGAAAAAAGAAAGAAAGAAAGAAAAAAGTGGGGCATCGGTCATTCGTGTGTCAAAAAAAACAAAAAAAAAGAGAGGGGCATCGGCCATTCATGCGTCTTCTTATTGATAAAAAAAATCGGCCGATTGAAAATTGGATCGGCCGATCAAAAGTTGTATCGGCTGATTAATATATATATATATACACACACACATCGGCTGATTGAAATAAGGAAAGCATCGGCTGACTGGTTCAAAAGATGCATCGGCAGATTGAGATAAGGGAAGCATCGGCTAATTAAATACATCAGCCGATTGGGATATATATATATATATATAAAAGGGTATCGGCTAATTGAAAAAAGTGCATCTGCCGATTTGGATAAAAAAGGGGAGTTGAATCGGCTGCTCAAGCATCGGCTGCCTATTTAATATTCTCCCACAGCTGATGGGAGAGATGGAAGATTTTTCAGCCGATGCAATATTTTTCAACCGATGGAATTGCTAACGTTGGCTGGCCAAATAAATAGCTAATGTAGTTTTTTTTGTTATCGGCCAGTTCAAAGGAAAGCATGGATCAGCTGGCCGATGGAAAGAGCCGATGGAAAAAAAAAATTTCCAAAGAAAACAAGTATCGGCAGGTATAATGGCCGATGGGATATTGAAGAGAAGTAAATAAAAGAGGAAAAGGAGAGCAGCCGATAGGAGTTCAGCCGATGGGCAAAGGAATAAATAAAAGAAGAAAAAAATAAGGGGAAGCAGCTAGCCGATGGAGACTCCAACCAACCGGCAACCAAAAAAAAACAGTCAACGGATGGAAGGAATTCAGCCGATTGCCACTTGCCATATTTTCAGCCGATGGTGCTACTTTTTTCAGCCGATAATACTACTTGCTTGCCATATTTCAGCCGATGAAGCTAAATTACAGCTACTGATATGAAAGCTCTTCCGGCCGATTGGTTCAAGCAAAATTGCATCGGCTGATCCCGATTGGTTCAAGCAAAATTGCATCGGCTGATTGGTTCAAGCAAGATAGTATCGGCTGCTTATAAAATATATTGGATATTAATTTCGAAGCATGAAATATTCATACATCGAAACTGGGGGGGCCTGTGTTGACACCGGATTTTGACCAATCCTATCAACACATTTGTTGTTTCTACTGCCGGCAATGCTGATGGTGTTCTTTATATTTGAAGAGGAGTCGACGTGGCTTTGGATATGGCAATCAGACATCATTAGCTCTGAAGACAAGTATCAGACTTCTATAATTAGTTTCGGAACATGAAGCATTCATACTCCGAAACTGGGGGGCCTGTGTTGACACCGGATTTTGACCAATCCTATAAATTCAGAGTACGAGATAATCGGAGTCATGTACAACAATAAGAAGCAAGCATGCATGCACATGGGCACGGAGTCCAAATCAGCTTCATTGGATTGATCGGCAAGGAGAGGCAAGGATGATATAAAGGAAAGGCCAGCACGTATGGATAAAAATGATTAGAATATACAACATGGATTCTGGTGCACTTTGCATGCCATGCGTGGGAGGCTTCCAGAATAATTATGCATGCCGATCTGTGCATGTACGGGAGGTTGTTTCATAGAATAAAATATTTTAGAGATAGAGTTGGGTTAGTTAGAGATAGAGTTTTTTATTAGAAAAGATTGCGTACGTGACTTGCCTTGTGCGTGGTTAGATGCCAATTATGTAACGTCCGCCCTACAAATATAAAGGGACGTGGCCATTGTAAAGAATCATCACACGATCAATAAACAAACATATTTACCTTTACCTTTCGGCTCCACGCCATTGCCCTAGGAGTAGGAGTAATGTAGATTCTCGACGAGTTCCTTCTAGCAAGCTGGGCTGCATCGACCTCGATCTCCGGCGAGCTGCAAGTTCCGTCACCAGGTGTTCTAGGCTTTAACCACCGGGCGCATCGCTGTGGTTTCGTCTAGTTTCATCTACCAGTTATCGCGTATCTTGGATCTTTGACTTACGGCGCATCGCTTCTGTCTCGATCTACGGTATTCACCAGTTATCTCACCTTGATTAAGCTTGCATCGGCTGATATTTATCTGTTCTTTCGTCTTGCCGTTCAGTTTGCTTTAATTAGCTTTAGATCGGTTCATCATAGACGATAGATCATTTAATAGCCTGTTGCATCTTAATCTTGGCCATCCTTCGAGTGTTGTTGGGAGTAAGTTCCGTTGTGATTGGATCATCGGCTAGCGGGGTTCAGATTAATGTCCTGCTAAATATTTCTAGACTGCAACTACCGGGCGCATCGCTGTGGTTTCACCTAGAGATATTGGTGGTGACGTTAGTTTAGATCTCATCGGCTTGTGGCTCTAGCTATGGTGGGGCAACAACTCAACAGCATCCTGTTTTCTATCGGCCGTCTGGCCAATATTTATTGTAAATTATATTAAATCGGCTGGATGGCCGATGAATCACTGACATTCATCAAGGTACTGGAATCGGCTTCACATCCGATATATTTGTCATGATTTATTTTGTTGCACCATTATCGCTACTGTGCCAAGATTATATCGGCCTGATCGGCCGGTTGCCTCGGACTTCACAATAACTATCATCTCCTTGTCAGTTGAATGGTCAAACTGACTGGCACGCCCGCGCACACCACGCGCGCCGATTTGGATTCTGCACTGGAGTTAAGCAGATCTCCCAGGTCCTCATGTGCTGATGCAGGGTCCACCACCGCCAGGATTTTGCGTCAACACAAGTACATAGGAAAGATATCATGAAAGAGATGCTATCAAAGTTTGCTGAACAGAGAGAAACCCCATTACTACAGGTTTTGAATATTTGTTACACAAATTAGCATATTGGAATGTGTTTTGTCCCTAAATTACTTCCACCTGTTTTTCCTATGCAGACTGACCCAAGGAGCATCATCCCAAGTGATGCTACGTCAACAATTGAGAAAAATGCTAGCAAACATAGAACTAGTACAGTGTCTCGAGGTCTTTTTCAAAATAGCAAAAGCAACAATGTTGCAGGAGCATATATTAGTACACGGCAACTACTGAATGCTGGTACAAAATGTGTGTGCACAAGAAGCCAACAGGTATGCAGAAGTAAACCTGATTTATAATCTATGTTTAAGTGCATCAGTAAACTTAGAGCAGTCTCCTGTGTGCGAATAATATGCTCTGTGCCAGACCACATGTCCACAAGCACAAGACAAATTACCAAGATCATGTTTGTTTAGTACATACTACTGCACTATGAGACCCTTTTGCTGATGCACTGCATTCTTTTTTTTGGATAGGAACATTCTTCTTCAATGGATCGCATGGGCTCAGAGTCATGACATGGTTGACTCAAGGAAAATCAATGTATTGCATGATTCCTATAGCCTACATTACAAGGATTTAGTATTGTTGATATACCAACACTAGTTATGAACTATTTTCGATTTGGAATATGTATTTGGCACTTTGACTTTATGAATGTTGAGATGGCTTGTTTTTATATTCATGATGATGCAATTCATATTTTGGTGAAACCATTTCGTTGCACAAACGATTCGATATACAAATATATAAAATGCAATCCGTTGCGAAAAAATCTTCCAATTGCGAAAAGAAATACATCCACCTGTTGCAAAAACAAATAATTGCAGCAACCCCAGTTCGTTGCAACATCTTTTATTGCATCTATATACTTTCAATTGCACAACAACTTATTGCCACGGAAGATAAAAGTTGCAATAATACATAATAACCTTCACCGCTAATTCGTTGCAACATATCATCTTGCTTCTAAATATTGTCCGTTGCAAAATGAATTATTGCCACCACATATGTTTCCATGGCAATATAGTTTATTTCGACGAAACCAATTGTGTTGCCATATGATCTGTCACAACATAATATTTTCCGTTGCAAACTGAATTATCGCCACCAAACATGTTTCCGTGGCAATATAAGTGATTGCCATGAAAGCAATTGTGTTGCCATAGAAACAGTCCCCACGTAATAGTTTCCATTGCAAAACTAATTATTGCCACCGAAAATGGTTCCGTTCCAATATAGTTTATTTCCACGAAAGAAATTTAGTTGCCATAGGATATGTCACAACGTCAAATTTCTATATTCTATTACCACCATGTAAATCGTTGCAAAATACCATATTACCAGAGAGTTTGTACGTTGCAACTACGTACTATAGCAATGACCGCTTACGTTGTAATACATGCTAATGTAACGAAATCCTCCGTTGCCATACTCTATAATGCAATGAAAATGTGTGTGGCAATTATCATAAGTTTCAACGGCCCACAAAAAATGTTGCAAAGAGCTATTGCAACACCAGTACTTGCCATGCCTGCCAACTAACCAGTCGTCGTTGCAATTGCTAGATATTGCATCAATTTTGGGCATATTGCAACGTTTTTCCGCCGTTGCATTAGACCAAAAATCTAGTAGTGTTAGTAGACTGAAACTAGGTAGAGAATGATCTTCGACCATCAGCCACATGCACCTATATCTATTCGGTGAAGGATCTGAAGTTAGATCTAGATCCAAAAAGATTGCCACCCCTCACACCACCAGAAGTGACATGCAAACCCCACCAGAAGTGACATTTGCAATCTTCTGAACAAGTCAAGTTTGCATGCATGCATGGTACACCTAACAAGGGACCAGGAGGTTATCTCTTATTTTCTTTTCTTCTAAGGTTTACAATTGTGCAGCAGTAGACATAAGACTATTTTCAGACTTTTTTATAGGTCAAAGCAAAAATGAACGCCCTTTTATCAACCGCATGCGCCAAAATGCTGTTATGACATTTGATATTTTTTTTCCCTTTGGTTCTTACGATCCTAGCAACACATGCATGTACATACTTATTTTTTTGGTAAATACTATATATATTTGAACTTATCTTTAAATGGTCCATCCCCTCAAATTATGATTCAATGTTAGGTAGTCAAATTCATTAAAAGTATATACATACTATATCTGACCATATCGTCTCGTCTCCCACGCTTTTTTCACGGTGCGGAAGGTCGACGTACGTGGATCAACTGCTTCGGCCACGGCAAACGCGTGATAGATCGATGTCTATCTGCTGCATCGATCCGCTCGAACCGCCTGACGACCTTTTCCTGTTTCTTATTAATTGATCAATCTGTGCATGTTATATATGCTGTCGTCGTTTCTAACATGAATATGAACTAACATGAAAAAAGGAGTGTAATACTGAATTTGCATTGGATCGTGTATATATATATACTCATGTGATTTATTGACCTGTTATCTAAACTAGACTAATGAATTCTACATGGAGCCAGGGCTAGTGGGGACATACAGTGTGTTCCTATGCTGGTCAGCAATTAGAAGATAAAAATATTTAAGTAAACTGAACTGTGATTGATGTGGCTAGCTGGCTATCTAGCTATTATATTGGGCAATAATGTATGTTAGCTATAACCATGTTGTTCTCTTATGTATGTGAAATTTCGCTCAACGAACAGTAATCCCGAGACGGAATGCTACAAGAAAGAAAAGGCCGGTGTAAATTGGAAAACCATGACAGTATGTATACACACTTTATTCTGTCATTATTCCTATCTATGCGTCTAGTGATATCTTTATCAAATATTTCATTGAGATATTTCATTGAGATATTTCAACATCTATAAGAAATCGAGATAATTCCTGGCTGCATGTTCGATATTTTGCATGCATTTCACGTCAGGTGGAGGGTACGTCGATGTCAGCTGGATGAGTGCGTGGGTGCATATCGTTAACGAGGGTCTAACTATATATAATATCCTTTGGTAAGTGAGCTTTAATTTGCCTAGCTAAAACCCTAAACCCCACTGAGCTTTAATTTGCATTTGCAGTGGCGATCCTACTTGCTCTAATATATGGGATAGGCTGGCTCCGGCAGCTGCTTCAATGAATCTTTGGAATAGGTGACCAGCACTAGCACCAGCACCAGCCGCCGCCTCATGAGATGAACACTGCCGCCGCCACCGCCGCAGCAGTCAGGACGGGGCCCACCTTCGCCGCCATTGTCGCAGAGGACAGAGAAGATCGACGAGGACATGGTCCATAGCAGTATCGACTCTATCGACCATGGGCCACCCCCCTTCGCCGGTCGAGGAGCAGGAGATCATGTCTGCCGACACCGCCGTCGTCGTGGGCAGGAACAGGAACAGGATCAGGAAACAACGATGCAGCAGGAGCATCATCAAGCAACGCTGCTCCTCCTCCTGCTGCTGCTACCGGAGGCAAACGACGCAACTGGAGGATCAGCATGCCTACAAGGAAAAGGATGTTCTTTTGCTTGCGCTTGCAAGCAACCTTGATTTGTTTCGCTTCCTTGTATTATATGCTGTATACTCAGCGATCTATCCAGTGAATAATGATATGTATCGTTGCGTGCCCCCCTTAATTATTTGTAGACTGAAACTAGGTACAGAATGATTTTCAACCATCAGCCACATGCACCTATATCTATTCGGTCAAGGATCTGAAGTTAGATCTAGATCCAAAAGATTGTTATCCCTCACACCACCAGAAGTGACATGCAAACCCCACTTACTCAGCGAGCTTTTGCATTTGCAATCTTCTGAACAAGTCAAGTTTGCATGCATGCATGGTACACCTAACAAGGGGCTAGGAGGTTTTCTCTTATTTTCTATTCTTCTTAAGTTTACAATTGTGGTTTTCTCTTATTTTGTTTTCTTCTCAAGTTTACAATTGTACAGTAGACATAAGATTGTTTTTGAACTTTTTCATGGGTCAAAGCAAAAAGGAATGCCCTTTTATCAACCGCATACGCCAGAATATTGTTATGGCATTTGATATTTTTTTTCCTTTGCTTCTTACGATACGTAGCGTACTTATTTCTTTGATATATCCTATATATATTTGAACTTATTTTTAAATGGTCCATCTGCTCAAATTATGATTCAATGTTAGGTAGTCAGATTCATTAAAAGTATATACGCACTATATTTTACCATGTCGTCTCGTGTCCCAAGCTTTTTTCACAGCACCGAAGGCTGATGTACGTGGATCAACTGCATCGGCTGCATCGATCTGCTCGAACCGCCCAACGACCTTTTCTCATTTCTTATTAATTTATCGACCTGTGCATGCTATGCTCTCGTCATTTTTTGATCGATCGATCAAGCTAGATAGGTCCAGCAAGATGTTGACGACATAAACCTAGAAACGGAATCCACAGGTCCCATGTTACGGCGCACGCAATAGACGAAATCTGCGGGTTTTCCATTAAGTCTCACAGCGTGCCTACTTGGCTCCGCCAGTCCTCGCGCTCGGGGGCTAGGTGCCTATTTTAGGTCGGTGTGCCCCCGTGGCTCCGCCAGTCCTCATGCTCAGGGGCTGGGCGCCTATTTCAGATCGGTGTGCTCCCGTGGCTCCACCAGTCCTCGCGCTCAGGGGCTGGGTTCAGGTTGGCATGCCTCCGTGGCTCCACCAGTCCTCGCGCTCGGGGGCTGGATGCTATATTTGGATCCCTTTTATGAAGGAAACAATACATCAGATTATTGACCATTGGACCGATTACTTTAATCGCTTCAATGCTCTGGAGCTACTCCATATGGAGTGTGTCTTGCGATGCCCTCCATGTGCTTCTCTTCGATCTATAGGATGCCAAACATCCTGGAGCTCGGCAGTCGTATAGCCATGCGCATTTGGTCATACGGCTGTGGAAGTTTCAATTTTTCTTCCTTTTTTGAGCATTACACAGCCTCTCCCTCACTATGATGACACCGCAACTTTAGCTGAGTACATTACAAGCTTCATTGCGCATTCGTCAAGTTTGTGTTCGACTCCACATCGCTCAGGGGCTTTAGGGATATTGGTACCCACAGGTCCCCAACGACCAGGATACTAGTCGGTCCTGACAGGTGGGCCCGCTCGACCATGCCGTGTGAGCCAAGGCATGAAGACACGTGGAGCACACGGCAAGAGGCCGGGCGAATCAATTCAGCCCGGATATCATAAGATACTTGTTGTAAACCAACTCAGATTGCTTTTCATGTAACAACCCGACTAGGATTAGATCCTACCGATTGTAACCCTAGGTCGTCAGCCTATATAAGGCAGCTAGGGGCACCCCCCGAGGGGAACTCATCCCACCTCACGTTAACTCTTCGCACCTACGATCGGCAATACAATCCACCAGAACACAGGACGTAAGGTATTACTCTCCGGAGGTCCGAACATGTCTAAACCTTGCGCCCCTGTGTTACCATTTGAGTTCTTGGTCTGACGATCTCCCCCGCCTACAATTCTACCAACTGGGTAACCCCTGGTGGACTGCCGGTCACTAAATCCGACACCGAGTATCGATGGGTCTCACTTTTTGCCCATTAATAGACCCACGGGTAGAAAAATTAACCCACGCCCGTGCTCTAATGGAGTATAAACCCATCGGGTTTCGGGCACCCATTGCCATCTCTACTGCTGCTTGAGTACAGTAGGAAAGGCAGCTGAAACTGAACAAGGCAAATCGCACCCTACTCCAATGTCAATGGAGCTGTCATCTACTAGTTCATTAAGATTGATATGACAATGTCAATGCATCATACAGACAACACAACCAACTCAACCTTGTACGCTACACTTGTCGGGTTCAGAGCTACAGCGTCGCTTCTGCTTTGGCATGCATAGTATTGTGCCTCGTCATTTCTAGCTCATTAACAAGAAATTAGCTAGCTGTGGCCTGTGGTGAATAAAGAATTGTCATGCGTCCCATTTTGTTTGGATGCGTCCTGCCGACGGCGATAGTAGGTGCTAGTCCTTTCAGAGTTGTAAGCCCGTCAAGTTAGTTAGTTGCTCTCAGATGTAAAGACGAGATCGAAATTCTTTCATGCCTTCTTTAGCCAAAGCTAAACTTGCACTTCAGAAAGGTTCTTTGAGTTTTTAGTACAAACTGATTTGATGAACCAAGTAATCAACAAAAGAGTATGCCATCTCTTGACCCTGACAAATTGCCAAATACCAAGGTTCAACTGGTACAGCCATATGCTATCATGTAAACAAGAGTACACGCATCAGGTGTACCAAGGCTAAACAGGTGTGCAACCAGTATACAATCATGTAAACAAGAGTACACGCATGGATTCTTCTCCTTCCTCGTAACATCAAGTCCTTGCCTCGTTAAGTTTTTGGCACCAGTTTGTTAATTAACTTGCAAGCCTGTGCTGTAAACTGAAGCTGAAGCTGTGCGCTGGGGCTTGCATGCACGTCATTATTGTCTGTCCTCGAGAGATGGTCTTTCTCTGGGAGCTCAAGCAGAGGTGATAGAGTAGGGGATCTGGCCCTCCTCTGCTAGATGTATCCCCATTAGTGCATATAATTTTTCACCATTTAACTTATTAACGAAACTGAGATGACGAGCCAATGGGTATGTAAATTATATCATCCAAGCCAAGACTATCAGCGAAAATATCAAAACATACATATACCTATAGATTAAATAAAGGAAACTGCACACATTGATTTCAACAAAATTAAGGTCAGCGTGGAGCTCATCATGTGACTGAGATGACATGAACAGAATGCGCCACAAGTCTTTAAAAAATTTTAAAAAGAGAATGCGAGCTTTTCCCATTAAACACATGTGTTTCTTGACATAGAACAATCAGAGAAAATAGATATGAGAAATTTAGGGATAAAAATGACAACTAGTTAACTAGTACTATCTATGGCTAGAAGAAGCCTAACTAGTTAACTATGCTACCATACAATTATTTTGACAGCAGTCCTTAAAGATGGATTGGAAAACAATATGCTCTCTTCAGTTCTATTTTGAGATGACTAATTTTTGCACAAAAGGCAAACACACACGGATTGAAATATATTTCCTTCACATCTGTATCCCTTTACATAGGAACCATCAGAGTATTTGCCCTCAATGTAACAGTTTGCCTTGCAATATTCCTTAAAGCAGAATGGATGCACTTTAACAAATTGCCTGCAAGTTTCTGGAAGAAATATAGCCACACATTAGTAGATTATAATCGCACTTGATTTTGATCATAATAAAACAACCATCAAACGGATAGTAGTATCTAACATAGATGAAAGAACTAAATTGTTGGGAGTATATGGTGCATCAATATATTGTAAGTATACATGAAGTGATGAAAAGAAAGACAAAGATCCAAAGACCACAAACCTGCCAAAGTAGGATCTCCATGTAAGACAAGTACTAGGAGGAAGCACAGAGCAAAATATTTGGCATCCATAACTGAACCTAAATTCTGTAGGATATACTTTGTTTGATATAAATGATAAATGATGCTTTGCATTTATAGAGGGTGCAAGGGCTAATAATAGAAAATACAACATGTTCACAACCACGCAAAGTGCATGTTGGACTATTTCAGCTTGAACTAACAATTAATTATTAGTAGACTGAAATTAGGTACAGAATGATCTTCGACCATCAGCCACATGCACATATATCTATTCGGTGAAGGATCTGAAGTTAGATCTAGATCGAAAAAGATTGCCATCCCTCACACCACCGGAAGTGACATGCAAACCCCACCAGAAGTGACATTTGCAATCTTCTGAACAAGTCAAGTTTGCATGCATGCATGGTACACCTAACAAGGGACCAGGAAGTTTTCTCTTATTTTCTTTTCTTCTAAGGTTTACAATTGTGCAGCAGTAGACATAAGACTATTTTTGGACTTTTCTATAGGTCAAAGCAAAAATGAATGCCCTTTTATCAACCGCATGCGCCAGAATGCTGTTATGGCATTTGATATTTTTTTTCCCTTTGCTTCTTACGATCCTAGATACACATGCCTGCACATACTTATTTCTTTGATAAATACTATATATATATTTTTGAACTTATCTTTAAATGGTCCATCCCCTCAAATTATGATTAGTCAAATTCATTAAAAGTATATATGCACTATATTTGACCATGTCGTCTCATCTCCCACGCTTTTTTCACGGCATGGAAGGCCCGCGTACATGGATCAACTGCATCGGCCATGGTGAGCGTGTGATAGAGATCGATGTCTGCCTGCTGCATCGATCAGCTTGAACCGTCCGACGACTTTTTCTCATTTTTTGATCGATCGATCGAGCTAGCTAGGTCCAGCAAGCAGCTACGTACCAACCCCATGAACTAACATGAACATGAACATATTCATGCTGCGCTAGCTCGACGTCGGACGATGGCCTATCTAGCTTCCTTTCTTCTTCTTCCGATCCGATCCTATATAAGGTCTGTGTGCTGGCGGGCCCGCCAACACAAACGCCTTTTGTGCTAGCTCAAGGTTGCTGGCGGGTACTCGGCTCGCCAGCACAGACAACTTTTAGCCGCCAGCACAGATCTGATGTGGTCTAGTGTAATACAATAGCATAAAATAATTTTTGCTTCAACTAGCACATGGATGGTTCTCTTGCTATTT
This sequence comes from Setaria italica, assembly GCF_000263155.2. NCBI lineage: Eukaryota > Viridiplantae > Streptophyta > Magnoliopsida > Poales > Poaceae > Setaria > Setaria italica. The sequence continues at coordinate 13,693,286 of NC_028457.1, read as the reverse complement.
GTTCGAATACGGACGCAGCGAGGAAATTGTTTAAATTCAACTTCTGGGCTACTAATAAGGTTTGATATATATATATCGTAGCTAGCTTCGACATCTGCTTGTGGCGAGAAGACCATGCATGTCAACCGCATGCATGGCTAGCTGACGGCGGCAGCCGGTGCAAGTGCAACTGCAAGCAGCCGGATCGAGATGGACATGCAAACGGCGTGCGTGCATGGGCAAGTGAAGATGCCGCATGGCTGCCAATGCAACGTGCATGGCCGATCGTACGTGGATCAACTACATCAGATGTCTGTCTACTGCATCGATCAGCTCAAACCGCTCGACGACCTTTTGTAAAACACAGGAGTTTGGGAACTGCACAACACCCTAATACGGGTGTGGCTATCTCATATATATAGGAATACATAACGTGTACAATACAATTTACAAAGGCATGTACAGCTACTACGTATAATACAGTCTAACACCCTCCCTCAATCTTAACTGTGAACTGAAGTACATAGCAAGTTAAGATTGCGTCTACAACCTTCAAAAAGAGGCTGCGACAGTGGCTTCATGAAGATGTTAGCAAGTTGATCTTATGAAGAGATAAAATTGATGTGGAGTAGCTTCTGTGCAACACGTTCCCTCACAAAATGATAGTCAACTTCGATGTGTTTCGTTCGCGCATGGAATACCGGATTAGAAGAGAGGTATGTCGCGCCGATGTTGTCACACCAAAGGACCGGTGGCTGATCTTGAGAGACTCCCAACTCTCTCAGTAAAGACTGCACCCATATGAGCTCAGCCGTGGCATTGGCAACCGCCTTGTACTCAGCTTCAGTACTGCTGCGAGAAACTGTAGCTTGCTTGTGAGCACTCCAGGCGATCAAGTTAGGACCAAAAAATACTGCATAGCCCCCCGTAGATCGCCTGTCATCCGGACTGCCAGCCCAATCCGCATCTGAAAACGCCGAGAGGACACAGGATGGTGCAGGGTGGAGGTGCAGATCATATGAGGCAGTGAAACGGATATAGCGCAGGATGCGCTTCACAGCTGACCAATGAGAAGTCCTAGGAGCATGAAGATACTGACATACACGATTAACTGCATAGGAGATATCAGCCTGGTGATAGTCAAGTACTGTAGACCACCAACAATACTGCGGTACTCAGTGGCATCATCAGGAGCGAGTGGATCACCATCAAGAGCAGATAATCGATCCATGGCAGACATAGGAGTGGCAACATCTTTGCACTTCAGCATACCTGCACAACGCAGCAAGTCCAAGGAATACTTGTGCTGAGTGAGAGTGAGCCCAGCAGCAGACCGAGAGACCTCCAGACCAAGTAATGCAACGTACCTAGATCCTTCGCAGCAAGAACCCCACTCAAGGCAGCCAAGAGATGATCAGCAGCAGCAACGGAGGAACTAATAAGAATAATGTCATCGACATATACCAGCAGGTACATAGTTACCTCAGAAGGCTGATAAAGGAACAATGATGTATCAGCAGTGGATGGAACAAATCCATGAGCCCGAAGAACACAACCAAGGCGTGCATGCCATGCACGAGGAGCCTGCTTCAGGCCATAGAGAGCCTTAAAAAGACGACACAGATGATGAGGACGAGCAGGATCAACAAACCCCGGAGGCTAACGCATATATACCTCTTCCTCCAAGACTCCATGGAGAAAAGCATTCTGAACATCCAGCTGGCGTAGAGACCATCCTCTTGTAACAGCCAATGAGAGCAGCAAACGAATGGTAGTACGCTTAACAACTAGGCTGAAAGTATCCTCATAATCAAGACCATACCTCTGTTTGAATCCTTTGGCCACTAAGCGTGCCTTATAGCGTTCAATAGAGCCATCAGCATGTTTCTTGACCTTGAACACCCACCTAGAATCAATAATGTTAAGAGATAGGAGGAACCAATTGCCAAGTATCATTCTTCAAAAGTACATGAAACTCCTGCTCCATTGCACAACGCCAGTGTGGAATGCCAAGAGCAGCCTGAAAATACCAAGGTTCAGCAGTGGGATCAGCCTCAGCTTGTGCCGTGCATGCCGCAATCCATGCAACCGTGCCATCGGTGCGTTCTCGCGGGCGAAAGATGCTGTTCTGGCTATGTGTACGAGGACGCAAAACAGCAGGTGCAGGGGGTGGCAACATCGAAGTTGCAGCAGGCATCGGTGGTGATGCAGGGCCATCGCTGGGCGCAGAGGAGGCCACAGGCGATGGAGGTACAGATGCATCACGCGACATGGAAGTAGGCGTCACTCCTGATGGAGAGGCAGGCGCGGTACGAGGCGCAGACGCTGGCGTTGCTCGCAAGGCAGGGCCTGGTGACGAAGGCCCATGCTGGTCCTCAGCGGAGGAGGCCAGCTCAGGTGCTAGGCCGGGCGACGAAGGCCCACCCGGGGAGGTGACGCGGTCTAGGGCATCGACGTGGCCAGGAATGCATGGCACATGCACCCGATCGTCGTTCGGCATGTGATCGACGTCCGGTGCCTGGGCGACAGGAGGCACCTGATCATCAAGGAGCTGAAGACGCACTCCTCTGCTAGTACCTGCGGAATGATTAGGTAGCAAAGCAGGGGTATACACAACATCTACAATTTGATCAGGTGAAGGTAAAAAAGAATGCACAGGTCGCGTGGGAGTAGTGGTAGTGGTCGGAAGTGCAGAAAAGGGGAACACATTCTCATCAAACACAACATCACAGGAAATGTAGACGTGGTTAGATGGAACATGAAGGCATTTGTACCCTTTATGGAGAGAACTATACCCAAGGAAGATGCACTTCTTAGACCGAAACTCTAGCTTACGTTTATTATATGGACGAAGCTGGGGCCAACACGCACATCCAAAAACTTTGAAAAACGTATAATCTGGAATTTCATTGAGTAAGAGTTCAAGTGGTGTTTTCATGTTGAGGAGCCGTGTAGGAAGCCTATTAATGAGGAAACATGCTGTGGAAAAAGCGTCACTCCAAAACCGAAAAGGAACGGAGGCATGAGATAGTAGAGTTAAGCCAGTTTCTACAAGGTGGCGATGCTTACGTTCAGCTGCGTTGTTCTGCTGATGTGTATGAGGACAAGACACACGGTGCGAGATCCCAAGCTTATTAAAAAAGGCATTGAGGTTGTGGTGCTCACCCCCCCCCCAATCAGATTGAACATGAATAATCTTGTGCTTAAGGAGACGCTCAACATGCGCTTGAAATTGAATAAAGACATCGAACACATCAGATTTGCGCTTGATAAGATAAAGCCAAGTAAATCGACTATAAGCATCAATAAAACTGACATAGTAATTATGGCCACTAACAGATGTTTGGGCAGGACCCCAGACATCAGAAAACACAAGCTCAAGTGGAGTTTGGACTACACGACTTGACTCAGAAAAAGCAAGCTGGTGACTCTTTCCCTGCTGACAGGCATCACAAACTGTTTCAGCATTTTTATTGGACACAACTGGAAGCTCATGGCGGTGAAGAACATGACGAAATATGGGGATAGCAGGATGACCAAGACGCACGTGCCAATGAGAGGACGACACACAAACACCGCTGAAAGCTCGAGAGACAGGCGGCTCATCAAGCACATAAAGACCATGGTGCAGTCGACCTCTAAGGAGTACGTCCCTCGTGTCCCGATCCTTAATAAAAAATGGAAACGTTGAAATTCAGCAAAGACATTATTGTCACGAGCAAGTTGAGGAACTGACAACAAACTACGTGCAACTGAAGGAACTCGAAGGACATTGAGGAGATGCAACTTTTGTGAATTATGAGTAAGAAGGGATGCCTGACCAATATGTGAGATGTGCATACCTGCGCCATTGGCAGTGCGAACCTGATCATGACCACGATATGGCTCCTGAGTAGAGAGCTTGCCCATCTCACTTGTCAGGTGACTCGTAGCTCCCGTATCCATGTACCATGAAGCATCAATGGGATATGAAGGAGTGTGTCCATGCTCGTGACTCGCCAAAGCAGCCTATTTCTCATTGCCCTTTCCATTGTTGCCAATGCCCAAAAAATCATGCTTGAAACGGCAATGGCAGTGTGAGGCAATATGACCTGCAAGGCCGCACAGCTGGCAGGGCACCTGGGTGCCACATGAGGGGCAGCAGGCACGCGGGCGACCGCCCATGGGGGCGTTGGCAGGGCACGATGGCTGGGGCGAGGGTGCCAGTTTGCTACCCCCGTTCGGTGGCTTGTAGGGTGCCGATTTGCCGCGCAAGGCGATGTTGGCTGAAGATAAGCTGGGGGTCGCACGACGAGCCTTAACGCGTTGTTCCATCGTGAGAAGACGTGAGTACAGCTCACGTGGCTGAATAGGAGTGTCGCGCCCATTGATGTTCTCCACGAGATTGTCATAGTCGTCATCCAGCCCATTGAGGATGTAGGAGGTGAAGTCCTCGGGGTGAAGCGGTTGGCCAATAGAGGCGAGAGTATCCACCAGGCCCGTGACCATGTTGAAGTAGTCGGTGATGGTGTGGTCGAGCAGCTTCACCTCGCCAAGCTGTGTGCGAATAGCATGGGCTCGTGCTTGCGACTGAGACGTAAAACTAGTGTGGAGAGCAGCCCACGCATCCCGAGACATAGCGGCGAAGATGACCAGCGATGCCACGCCCTCCGTGAGCGAGGACTGAATAGCGGAGAGGATGGCCTGATCCTGAGCCACCCATGCATGATACGCCGGATGATACGGCGAAGGGCACAGCAGTGTACCATCGACATAGCCCTCCAAGTAGCAGCTACGAAGAAGAGGCAGCACTTGTGCGCGCCACGATAGATAATTATCCGGTGTGAGCTTCACCGGTACAAGGTGCGCAAAGTAGAAGGGCTGAGGGGCACCGCCGAGGACGGCCGCAGCATGCTCCACATGGGCAGCCGGAGGTGGTACAGGTGCGGCAGAGGGTGACGTGTAGTAGCCAGATGGCGGCACACTAGCGAGGGCTGGCAAGGGGCCAACCAACGCGGTCGATGTTGAGGACGCGCTGTAGGGCACGCCGTACAGCGGTGGCTGATACACGCCATGGGTCAGCGGCGCATGGACTCCGTAGGTCATCGGCGACGGCCCACCATAGGACGGGGGCGCAGGCGCGCCATAGGACGACGGCACAGGTGGTCCGTAGGACGGCGTCGGTGCACCATACGGCGTCAGCGGGGGCCCACCATAGGAGCCGCCGTTTGACGGCGGCACAATGGAATCGGATGCGGATGGGGGCGGCCAGTGGACCATCGTCGAGGCACCGTGGGGTGCAGACGTCGCAGTAGGGGCACCGATCGAGGGCGCCGCAGGCGAAGGTTCGGCAGTTGCGACGAGGGGCACAGCCATGGGCAGCTGCCGGGGATGCGCCCATGCGAGGGGCTGGGACTCCGTGAACGGAGAGGCAGCAGGTAAGGAGAACGGCGCGGCAGGGGAGATCGCACCGTCGGCAGGGGCCGACGCGGTGGCGGCGGCGGCGGAAAGCATGGGTCGAACGACCTAGCCTGATACCATGTAAAACATAGGAGTTTGGGAACTGCACAACACCCTAATACGGGTGTGGCTATCTCATATATATAGGGATACAGAACATGTACAATACAAGTTACAAAGGCATGTACAGCTACTACGTATAATACAGTCTAACACCTTTGACCTTTTCTCGTTTCTTGATTGATCGATCGAGCTAGCAGCTATGAGCTACCAACCCCATGAACTAACATGAGCTAGCAGCTACGAGCTACCAACCCCATGAACTAACATGAGCTAGCAGCTACCAATCCCATGAGCTAGCAGCTAGTCAGCTACGAGCCAGCAAGCAGCTACGTAGCAACCCCATGAACTAACATGAAATAATTAATATGTTCAGCCCCCAGCTCTTTTTCATCATTTAACAGCAAGGCATAAAAAATTTGTCGAAGAGATTGGAGAACATATCAAACTTTATGCAAGGGAAAAAGGGAAGCACGGTTACAGTTATATGCAGATTGGAGGCAGCCCTGCCCCACACTTTGCTGCCCTTCAGGGAGCTGGCTTGCTACCATCACCGCCCCGCGGGAGGAGGCTGGTGAGGAGAGAGGAGAGGTCAGAGAGGGAGCAGAGGCGAGTGGATCTGCGGGAAGAGTAGGAGTGGAGGTGGGCAGATCTGAGGTGGAGGGAGTGGGAGGTGGAGTGGAAGGGAGGTGTCGGGTGTTGGAGTAGAGAACCAGGGTTTCCGCAGAAATGACTTTTATTCATTTCCGGATCGATTCGAACCGTTTTAGATCGGTTCTGGACGGCTAGGATGAACTGGACCTCATCAGAGAACGTTTGGTTTCATCTTATATGCACCAATCATTTTTATATGTAATAATTATGGATAAGTTGCCTTTTAGAAGTTTCAAAAATTTAGGAACTAATTTACTATTTTCTATATGTTAAATGAATTTATACATGGTTATCGAAATTAATTCCAAATTAAATTACATATGTTGTTATTGGTGGTGTGTACATGTTTATGAGGCACGAGTCATGTAGAGTTGATGCACACATATATAGGCCAAATAAACATATGTTTGATAGTTTTATAGTTTTACTATGCACATACAATCAATATAGAGTGTCTTGATGAGTTGGTGTCATGATAGAGCACGTTTGGTTTCATTTTATAATTAATTTGAAAAATTGTATCCCAAAAGTATGATGTCTTGCCACTTACAATAAGTGGATGAAATCATCAAATTTATTAGATGAGGCTGCAGAGTTTGAATGGATTTGATGTTGCAATTTGGAGAGTTTTAGTGAATTTTGACCAAAATTGACCAAGGGGACTCGCTAGTCATTGATGTCTTGCCTTATCTCTTTGGAATTGGATCCCTTGAATCTACTACCGGCGCTGATTGTTGTGCTACCACCTCGTATCCCCTCTCTGCCACCGGCAATGGTGTGCGGTGCCGATGCGTGATGCCATGCTGCAGAGGCAATGGCGGGTGGTGCTGATGTCGGAAGCCACGGGAAAGGCAATGGCGGGCAGCCTGATGCAGGATGGCACGCCAGAGAGGCAATGGCAGCTACGCTGTTGAAATAGCACGTCTCCATAGTCACACCCTTCTCCCACTATGATTTAAGGTGATGAGTACTAGTTGACTTTGTCTTTTTAATGTCAATTTGATATAACATTGAGTTCACATGTTTTTTTATGTGAAATGAATTATATTCCATTGGCAATTATACGCATATTTTAAATTTTAATTATATTTCCAACCTTTACTGGAATTACTCGAAATGTTTTAATACATAATAATCCTAAAATATTATCAGGAATTTCTAAAATTTTGCACGGGGCCATAACATCATTATAATATTCCCTAAATGTTTGGTGAAAGATGAAAATGGGGCAATCATATACTTCATTTAGCTTTCATAGCAGATCGTAGCTTTCATAGTCTTTCCCGCCTGCCAATCATGCCACCACTTCATCATCTCCCTCGCCTTTCCTTTCCTTCCTCGCTCGGACGACGCCTCCACCGCCGCTATCATCCCTGGTCAATCTCTTTATCTTCGCACCAAAATTGGCTGCGCCATTCTCATCTCCACCCCTGTCCCATCCCCTACGCCCCCTCCACATTCCCTAATCCCTAGCCCATAGATTGCGGCGGTGGCCAAGGCCAATGAGGGTGAGGGCATTGGCCGCCACCCTCATTTGCATCGGCAGCAGCGGACCACGTCCCTTGTGTTGGGATACGAGGTAGGCTACACTAGCGCAATTCAAAAATTCTACCGCGTATAACCAGGAAGAACTGTCGTATAAGGATCACGGGATTACCACTCGACGCACTACTGGTGCGGAAGATGTAGATATGCGTCGATGCAGTGAAGACGATCACGTAGTCGTACGTAGTCGATCAACGTAGTCGTACGTAGTCGATCACGTCCAGCAGCTCCTCAGCAGCTCGTCCACGTGCAGCAAGATCGCCTCCGGTACCGCGGCTCGTCGTCGGCTCGTCGTGGCTCGTCGGCGGCTCGTCCAAGTGTTGCAGGTGCAACACCTCCAAGGTATCCACACGTGCAGGGAGGAAGCGTCGCAAGCCGGACTGCTAGATCCGCGAGTTGCAACAGGCGAGGGCGTGGGAGGCGCGGCAGGTGTGTTTCGCCAAAAAGGTGTGAACCCTAGGGCGCCCCCACCCCTCTATTTATAGAGGTTCCTGATGGGCCTCTGGATCCGAGGCCCATTAGTACTTCTAAACCTAATCCAACTCGGATCAGATCCGAATTGGGCTTCGAGCCCCTTAAGTGTGTGACCCTATGGGTTCGGATACGTATAGACATGGCCCGAGTACTCCTGCTCGGCCCAATAGTCGGTAGCGGCCTCTAGCAAGACGTGCCAACTCCTATACGCACACGAAGGTCATATCAGACGAACCATCACAACATAATATACATGCTATTCTCTTTGCCTCACGATATTTGGTCTAGCTTCAAGCCGACCGCTCTTTCTCGATCCTGTGATTCGGAATCCCTTTGTAGGTTAACTCTTAACCGTACGTAGCATGGCCATGCATTTTTGGATCCAATCACTCGAGGGGCCCAGAGATATCACTCTCAATCAGAGAGGGGCAAATCCCATCTTGACTGACCATGTCTCATAGCATGCTTCTTGACAGACCCGAAAGCTACCTTTATAACTACCCTATTACGGCGTAGCGTTTGATAGCCCCTAAGTAGGTCGATCCACATCTAGAATACATGCGACAGTCTCAGGTCTAAGGACAAAGCGTATATGTTGTTTAAAGAGAGAACTACTTCTCGTGTTGGGTCAGTCCTAGCACATGTCTCCACATGTGTCCACATTATTAGTTCAACATCTCCATGTCCATGACTTGTGAAACATAGTCATCAACTAATACATGTGCTAGTCTAATATTCATGTGTGTCCTCACATGAACTCCGACTAGGGACAACTTTAGAATAATCATACAAGTAAAGAGTTTCACATACAATTCACATAATTGCAAATCAATTCAAGTAGCCTTCAATAGATATTCAATGAACACAACATACAAATCATGGATACAAATGGAATATCATCATCTCTATGATTGCCTCTAGGGCATACCTCCATCAGTCTCCCACTTGCACTAGAGTCAATCTAGAAGGTACCTAATACCCATAGCTCTTACATGCGCATCATGCTTAGCCTGCGGGAGTGGTTTTGTCAACGGATCAGAAATGTTCAGATCCGTGTGTATTTTGCATATCTTGATCTCTCCCCGGTTAACGAAGTCTCGAATGAGATGAAATCGCCGCATTACGTGTTTGTTCTTCTGGTGGTTCCTTGGCTCCTTTGCTTGCGCAATTTCCCCATTGTTATCACAGTAGAGATTCAATGGGCTGGACGCATTCAGGAACACACCAAGCTCAATGAGGAAATTCCTTATCCAAACACCTTCCTTCGCGGCTTCCGAAGCCATGATGTACTCGGCTTCTGTCGTAGAATCGGCCACCGTCTCCTGCTTGGAACTCTTCCAACTAACAGCACCACCATTTAGCGTGAACACAAATCCTGATTGTGACTTTGAATCATCTCTGTCGGTTTGGAAACTAGCATCGGTGTAACCTGTTACAACGAGCTCCTCCTCACCTCCATAGACGAGGAACATATCTTTAGTCCTTCTCAAGTACTTAAGAATGTTTTTCACCGCTGTCCAGTGACTCTCACCTGGATCAGATTGGTGTCTGCTTGTCATACTTAGCGCATATGAAACATCTGGGCGAGTACTTATCATTGCATACATGATAGATCCAATAGTCGAGGCATATGGCACTCTACTCATGCGATCCTGCTCATCAGCAGTCGAAGGACACTGAGTCTTGCTGAGATGTATGCCATGTGACATAGGCAAGAACCCTTTCTTTGCCTCTTCCATGCTGAACCGCTTCAACACTTTGTCAATGTAAGTATCTTAGCTTAAACCTATAAGCCTTCTCGATCTATCTCTGTAGATCTTAATGCCCAGAATATATGCCACTTCCCCTAAGTCCTTCATCGAAAAACTATTTTTCAGTGAAGTCTTTACGGACTCAAGCATAGGAATGTTATTTCCAATCAGTAATATGTCATCCACATATAAGATTAGAAATACTACAGAGCTCCCACTAACCTTCTTGTAAACACAAGACTCTTCTTCGTTCTTGGTGAAGTCAAACCCTTTGACCACTTCATCAAAACGAATGTTCCAACTCCTAGATGCTTACTTCAATCCATAAATGGATCTCTGAAGCTTGCATACCTTTCCAGCATTTTTCGGATCGACAAAACCCTCGGGCTGTATCATATACACGTTCTCAGTTAGGTTTCCATTCAAGAAAGCTGTCTTGACATCCATCTGCCATATCTCATAATCGAAATATGCAGCTATAGCTAGAATAATCCGAATGGACTTAAGCATCACTACGGGCGAGAAGGTCTCGTCGTAGTCAACTCCTTGAACTTGTCGAAAACGTTTTGCGACAAGTTGTGCTTTATAGATGTGAACATTTCCATCCATGTCCTTTTTCTTCTTATAGATCCACTTGCACTCTATGGCTTTAACACCATCAAGCGGGTCAACCAAGTTCCAAACTTGATTGTCTCCCATGGACTCTATTTCGGATTGCATGGCACTCTGCCATTTTTTGGAGTCTGGGTCCATCATTGCTTCTGCATATGTCGCAGGCTCATCATTGTCCAACAATAATATTTCCCACATTTCGCGGAGCCTTGCCAACCTTTGTGGTTGTGGCGGTGCTTCTCTTGCCATGGGTATCTCAACTTGTTCTGCTACGTTAGCATCACTCATTGATTCTTGCCCGATCGGCTCATCTTGAACTTCTTCAAGATGCACTGTCTTTCCACTCTTTTCTCCTTTGAGAAACTCTTTCTCTAGGAAAACCCCGTTCCGAGCGACAAACATTTTGCCTTCTGATCGGTTGTAGAAATAATATCCTAAAGTTTCCTTTGGATATCCCACGAAAATGCACTTATCTGACTTGGGTGTGATCTTGTCCGACTGAAGTCGCTTGACAAACACTTCACATCCCCAAATCTTTAGAAAAGACAAACTAGGAACCTTTCCAGTCCATATCTCATATGGTGTCTTAACTACGGATTTAGATGGTACCCTATTTAGTGTGAAAGCTGCTGTTTCTAGAGCGTATCCCCAAAATGACAACGGTAGGTCCGACTGGCTCATCATTGATCGAACCATGTCTAACAAAGTTCGATTACGTCGCTCGGACACACCGTTTCTCTGAGGTGTTCCAGGCGGCGTAAGTTGTGGAACAATTCCGCAACTCTTTAGATGATTGCTAAACTCGTGGCTCAAATACTCGCCTCCACGATCAGATCGTAAGGCCTTAATTTTCTTGCCATGCTGATTTTCAACTTCATTCTGAAATTCCTTGAACTTTTCAAAGGTTTCAGACTTGTGCCTCATCAAGTAGACATAGCCGTATCTACTAAAATTATCAGTGAAAGTTATGAAGTATTGGAATCCTCCTCTAGCCGTCGTGCTCATTGGTCCGCATACATCACTATGTACGAGTTCCAACAAGTCTACTACTCTCCCAGGAAATCCTGTGAAAGGCGTCTTGGTCATCTTGCCTAGCAAGCAAGCCTCGCATGTCTCGTATGATTCAAAATCAAACGAAGTTAGAAGTCCATCAGAATGGAGCTTCTTCATGCGCTTTTCACTTATATGACCCAAACGACAATGCCACAAGTAGGTAGGACTCAAATCATTAGGCCGAGGCCTTTTAGCACTTACATTACAGACAAGTGAACCATCAAGATTTAAAACAAATAATCCATTCACAATGGGTGCAAAAGCCATAAACATATTATTCTTAGAGATCACACAACCATTGTTTTCACTCGCAAATGAATAACCATCCTTCATCAAACATGAAGGAGACAAAATGTTTCGACTTAAACTAGGAACAAAATAACAATTATTCAACTCCATAATAAATCCTGACGGGAGGTGGAGTTGCATCGTCCCGACGGTCAACGCAGCAACTCTTGCATTATTGCCCACGCGGAAATCAACTTCTCCTCTTTCCACGCTTCTACTTCTTATCATTCCCTGCATCGAATTGCAAATATGAGCAACCGATCCGGTATCAAATACCCAAGAATTAATAATTGTATCAGCGAGAAATATGTTGTCTATAACATTAACAACAAGCGTACCTGAGGTAGAAGTACTCTTACTTCCGCCATTCTTCAAGGAAGCTAGGTACTGCTTGCAGTTTCTTTTCCAGTGACCAAGTTCATGACAGTAAAAGCACTCTTTGTCTGGAGCAGGTCCAGGTCCAGCTTTAACCTTCGGCGGTGGGTTTGACTTGGACGTTCCAGCCTTGCCCTTCTTCTTCCAAGAATTGCCCTTTTTCTTAAAGCTGGGCTTGTTCTGTATAGCCATCACATTGCTGGTACTAGCGCTTTTCTTGATATCTACTTCTGCTGTCTTGAGCATACCACACAGTTCATTCAAACCCTTCTCCGTCCCATGCATATGGTAGTTCGAGATGAAGTTCCCATAGCTAGGCGGAAGAGATGAAAGAATGAAGTCAGTGGCCAACTCTTTGCCCATTGGGAAGCCCAGCTTCTCCAATCGCTAAGTGTAACCAACCATCTTGATTACATGTGGTCCTACTGCTGCGCCTTCTGCTAACTTGCACTCCAGAAAGGCTTTGGACACATTGAACCTTTCGGTCCTAGCCTGTGTCTGGAACATGTCCTTGAGCGCCACGATCATATCGTGTGCCTCATGATTTGTTTCGAACTGCATCTGCAGCTCGGGTTCCATGCAAGCAAGCATAAGGCAGCTTACCTCAAGATTAGCATCAAATGCCTTCTTGTAAGCAGCCTTAACGGCAGCAGATGCATCATCAGCAGGTACTGGTGGTAGTGGGGTGTCTAGAACATCTTCCTTTTTCTCAGCCCTGAGAACAATTCTCAGGTTACGGATCCAATCCGAGTAGTTTGTTCCATTCAACTTGTCCTTCTCGAGGACCGAACGCAAAGCAAACGATGCGGTGGTGTTGCTAGGTGCCATTTAATCTACAACAAAAGTAATGCAAAATACACTAAGACAAACGTATCCATGATAGAGCAAATTACATTAAACTATTTTAACAGAATCTACTCCCACTAAAATCAATATCCCTCTATTGAAACTTAGTGATTCAGGATCCACAACTAACAAGTCCACTAGTGAGCTTTAGCATCACTGCTAGCAAACGAGGTAGATCGGTAAGCAACTTTTGCTAATCATATCACATATGACTCCTGTTGTTGGGTGACATCTCTATGTCTCGGCGCCCAACCTCTATGCCCCAAGGTCCTTAATCGTTAAGATAACCTTGTTAAGCAAACCAACCCTTATGCGTGTAAGTGTCCGACACAAACTCGTCTAGTCAAGGAAAACTAGTGGCACCCTAATTTCATAGACCCACCACTAATTGTACAAGACATGGGACGGTGCAAGTTTTAGTTGGGAGGGCATACTAACTTAAACTTTGTGAGGGATCGTTCTACTTCTAACATCACAGCATGCAGAAAGTAAAACATAAACAGAATAGCATTCACACAGCTGTGACACAGTATGGCCCGTTTTCATATGGTGATCTCCATCTCCATAGAACCTGTTCACCATGGTGATCTCCATCTCCATGTTCCATGTGCGCCATCCTCCTGGTGATGAGTCCTCCAAGAACTAGAGCATGCTATTACGCCTAATAGCTAGTAAAGAATCTAGTAATGAAGATTACATAGTTGCTTGGATCATCACAGATTGGTACGCAGACCATTAAATACAATAAAGTGACAACACATATGGCTCCTGCCGTGTTGTCGTACGCGCGACATGCAGGTCACGAATGAGTTACACACATGCATCACATACACAAGGGGGCCATACTGATCACAAGATACATACATACATCCTGCAAAACAGAGTTAGGCGTCCTAACGTTCCAAACTTCGGAGGCCCAAAACTCCATCTTCCAAGCCGAATTTGGGAAATCTAATTTCGCCGAAAACGGCGAAGCGGTTGAATTTCATGTGTAACTTTTTCTGTAGATCAATTTTCATATAAAATTCGCCCCGATCCGAGATCGTACCGAAAAGTTACGGCTGATTTACCGAAGCATACGCATACGGCAAAATTCCGACCCCGGCAGTAGATCCCATCTACTATTGCACATCTAATGCGCCTGGCGTATGACCCTGGATCTCGATTCGACCAATCATATTGATCTTCGCTCACTGCAACTGGATTTACGTGTATCACTTAACTCCGATGGCGGAAACCGACCGGTAGGAGTATGTCGTTACACTATCATTGCAGCAAGGACACGAAACCAGGACATAGATCAAACAGAAAACTCGCATATCTCCATATGCACACATCCCGAATCCAAAACTAAGCAGCTACGGCTCTGATACCACTGTTGGGATACGAGGTAGGCTACACTAGCGCAATTCAAAAATTCTACCGCGTATAACCAGGAAGAACTGCCGTATAAGGATCACGGGATTACCACTCGACGCACTACTAGCGCGGAAGATGTAGATATGCGTCGATGCAGTGAAGACGATCACGTAGTCGTACGTAGTCGATCAACGTAGTCGTACGTAGTCGATCACGTCCAGCAGCTCCTCAGCAGCTCGTCCACGTGCAGCAAGATCGCCTCCGATACCGCGGCTCGTCGTCGGCTCGTCGTGGCTCGTCGGCGGCTCGTCCAAGTGCTGCAGGCGCAACACCTCCAAGGTATCCACACGTGCAGGGAGGAAGCGTCGCAAGCTGGACTGCTAGATCCGCGAGTTGCAACAGGCGAGGGCGTGGGAGGCGCGGCAGGTGTGTTTCGCCAAAAAGGTGTGAACCCTAGGGCGCCCCCACCCCTCTATTTATAGAGGTTCCTGATGGGCCTCTGGATCCGAGGCCCATTAGTACTTCTAAACCTAATCCAACTCGGATCAGATCCGAATTGGGCTTCGAGCCCCTTAAGTGTGTGACCCTATGGGTTCGGATACGTATAGACATGGCCCGAGTACTCCTGCTCGGCCCAATAGTCGGTAGCGGCCTCTAGCAAGACGTGCCAACTCCTATACGCACACGAAGGTCATATCAGACGAACCATCACAACATAATATACATGCTATTCCCTTTGCCTCACGATATTTGGTCTAGCTTCAAGCCGACCGCTCTTTCTCGATCCTGTGATTCGGAATCCCTTTGTAGGTTAACTCTTAACCGTACGTAGAATGGCCATGCATTTTTGGATCCGATCACTCGAGGGGCCCAGAGATATCACTCTCAATCAGAGAGGGGCAAATCCCATCTTGACTGACCATGTCTCATAGCATGCTTCTTGACAGACCCGAAAGCTACCTTTATAACTACCCTGTTACGGCGTAGCGTTTGATAGCCCCTAATTAGGTCGATCCACATCTAGAATACATGCGACAGTCTCAGGTCTAAGGACAAAGCGTATATGTTGTTTAAAGAGAGAACTACTTCTCGTGTTGGGTCAGTCCTAGCACATGTCTCCACATGTGTCCACATTATTAGTTCAACATCTCCATGTCCATGACTTGTAAAACATAGTCATCAACTAATACATGTGCTAGTCTAATATTCATGTGTGTCGTCACATGAACTCCGACTAGGGACAACTTTAAAATAACCATACAAGTAAAGAGTTTCACATACAATTCACATAATTGCAAATCAATTCAAGTAGCCTTCAATAGATATTCAATGAACACAACATACAAATCATGGATACAAATGGAATATCATCATCTCTATGATTGCCTCTAGGGCATACCTCCATCACCTTGGCGGAGGTGGTGGTCATCGCGAATGTGGATGCGGTAGGTCTTCCTCTCCATCCACATCGTATCCCCAGCCCAGCCCGCCTCTGGGATCCATCCGCATGGAGACTTCTCCGGCAAAAAAAGGTGCGCCCCACTCCTCATTTGATCCAATCACTAAGTCCCTACCCATTCTTGTCGCTCGATTTCGTTCCCAAGCCCCCTCTATTGCACTCTGTGCCTGCATGGGATTAAACATTGCCACTCCTCCGGCCTGACAATTTGTTGCTGCAGGTGTTTGATAAAATGCCTATGACCAAACAATGATCAGATTTGCTACACTCTCCTGCAAGTTTTGTGAGTTACTGAGCTAATACACGAGTCAGAAGACATAATGTAAATTCGGTTTGTTGAGTTGTTGTACTCTCCTGCAAGATCGCTGAGTTGTTGAGTTGATAACCTGTCTATTCACTCTTCATTCAAATCAGATATGTAAAGCATGGTGGGGTTGCTCAAGAAAACAAGACTTCCACTCTGGGATAGGTAGATCACATAATCGAGTTTGCTGGAATTATTTGGAGCGCATGGTTATTTTTTCTTCTCCTTTTGCCAACTGACTTTACCATTTACTTTTAGATTTATATTTGGAGACTGGATTTCAGCATCACCAAGATCAAGACCGGTAACTCAACAAGACTAGCGATGGCAATTGTTTGTACAGCAGGCGCGGGTTTAGGATCTATGCAACTGGTGCAGAGAAAAAATTTTACCAAATTATGGAACATTGGATGCCATTAAGTTTTGTAATCAAAGGTGATCCCCCCCTCTGAAATATATAGCGCAGCTCAAATTTTCATTTGTTGTGTAATTTTTCCTTTCATCATTTTGAGAATTAGGATATGTATTTGTTCCTGAATCATGATAATTCAGTTTGAATTCTGACAAACAAGTATCGTATAGCGTTGATCAGTCCTTTTGGAAACCTTTTGCTTACTATCCTCTATCTACTAATAGTCACAGGAAACGGGGTCAGTGGCTCGTTCCACGACCTGGGAATGTCGTCCCAATTTGAGGGTCGGGGTCGAACTGGGTCACTGTCTCAATTTACGCTGTATCATCGTCCCCATCCCAATGGGTCATGAGGTCTGGATCAAGCTCGAGATCACCATGGAGAAGGGGAAAACAGGAGGTGGGGAGGATGCTGCAGTAGAGATTGAGCAACGACTATCTGCGGGGACTTAGGGGGCAACGGAGGAGGTGCTATAGCAGAGAATTGGTGCGGACATCTAGGGACGATGGCACTACGTTGTGGCGGCAGCTTCAGGAGAGACAACCAGAGGGAGGAAGAAGATAACTGCTGGCGGCGTGCGTGCTGCAACAAATGAGGCAAAGCAAGGTGGAGGTGGGCTGTACAGCCCAGTAAACTGCAGCCCATCTAACCTTTTTCTTTTCTCCTTTACTCTTTTCTTTTTTTTCCTTGGTTTCTATGGCTTTGACTGATCCTGTATCTCCTCCCAGGGTCATCGACCCGGCACTCCTTGGTTCACGTACCATTTTGTGAATATTCGTCCTGAAAGGGTATACCTTCGTACCACAATTTTATAAAGTGTCGACCTTCGACCTCGTCCCTTGACCCGGGAACTTTTTGACTATAGTTTCTCCTGAATACAATTTCTGAAATTTCTGTTTAAGCAATTTTCTAACTGTTGCAAAATATGGATCCATGTATTGTGATTGTGCTTTCTAATTGTTAGTAATGCAAATCTATTCATTTGTGAAGGTGGATTGACAAGTTAATGGATGAGTGGCTAACGGTTTATTAATTAGTAGTGAAGTGCATCATGTCGTGGTGCTCGCTGTGTGCAAGCGGTTTGGTAAAATGCAGATGAGGTGCAAATGTCAGCTGATAGCTTATGGGTACTCATGCAGTGGCGGTCGCAAAATGCTGATGGTTTAAGAATAAGGTAAACAACTAAATGAAGTTGATATGTTCGCACTTAACTTTTTACTGAGTCCAAAATTAAATGACGCAATCCGCTTGTTACTTAAACTACAGCTTCAAGATTTTTTGTTTAAAGGGAGGAAGATTACCACCTACATCTGGATGGCATATGCCCCTTGCCAGTTTCTTATATTTTCACTCTGGGCTTATGGAAGTAATTTTTTGAATGATTCAATAATAAATACAGAATGTATTGTACCCCCCCCCCCCCCACCCCCCCGCAAAACACACATTCTTCTGCTAAAGACTCCAATGGCAATTTGACTTGTTTAGTGTTAACTGTGTTTTGGTTGCAGGGACAACTATACAAGTTATATGAATTGCACTATTTATTAGAAACTGTGGTGACATTGGATTCTTTGATAATTCTTTGGCATGCTTAGTGTTTGTATTAATTTCTGAGAGAATTTGCTGCTCTGCTTGCTGATTGTGAAGATAAATGGCCCTAAGTTACATGACCATTCTTCTATTAATTCTGTCAAATCCATTTCATGTATACAGAGACACATAGGGGACAGAACCTCCATAGACCTTTGATTCTTGCAGCTTGGTCCGGCAACCTCAAAACACGTGTTTTTAGATTAATTTGGAACTTTATGAAATTAAATATTCAGTATAGTACAATTATATTATATTTCGCTGAATTATATTTTTCTTAGTTTCCAAGGGGATGGTGTGTTTTGGCACTTGGCTGCTCACAATGCTTGGGAGGTTTAGTCAACTGGTTGTTACTTTCATCATCATAATTATTTTGTCAGACAAAGGAAGCAATGTAAATAGATTTTTTCCTAGCTGAACAATACCAGACATGAGCTCCAGGTTGTTCTAGATAGCTTACCTTAGAATTCTTTCTGGTAGATTTTCATTTTCCTTAGAAGTTTTCTAGCTCAATTTTATTCCTTTTCCAGGTCATTTAATTCTTGTCTCTTATGAATTGTTCCTTCAGTTGTTTGTCAAAGGTAGTGATATATGTGACAAGAACTCTGAAAGTATAAATTATCAGGTCTAAATCTCAACGAATCTAATTGACAAGGCAACTCAGCGATCTATTTTATATGGTATTCTTTCTGAGGTCTAATCTCAACAAATCTAGCTAATTGACGAATCTAATTTTACATTGTGTCAAATAGCTTGGTTGTTAATTTGGGCCTCCTTGTTGCTTTATGTTCTGGTGTTTTTTCGCAGAAGGTGTGGTGGGAGAGGATTAGAGAGATGAAGAGTGTGCTGCGAGGAGTTTCAGAACATACGCAACAGAGTGCAGAAAGAGGTGGAACTTCAGAACTTGTGTTATGCACAATTAGATAAGGTTCTGGTTCTGGAACATCCTAATTGTTCCCTTTATGCAGTATGATGGAGGGGCAAGGCGTCTGCTTCATCAGATTTTAAATGAAATGCAGCGAAGAGCCTCTTTAATTTGGATGATGTAAACATTTTTAAAAATCCATTCAGACCATTTAGGATCTATTTCAATGGTTACTGATTTATGTTTTTCTTATGCAATCTGTGAAGTAAGGTGTATGAATCTTGAGATGATTTTGGTCTGGTTGCTATCAAGAAATGCATTATGCCTCATTATTACAATCTTATGAATCCCTGAATAATCAAGTTTTTTTATATATAAATATAAGATTTTTGTTTACTGGATATTTTGAAAACCCGTGATACAAGTTGAATGTAAGTAAAATGTGGTATCTGTTAATGTTTTCGGTCATGAGTTAATTTTAATCATCAGTGTGATGCTTGTTTACTTGTTTTTTTTCGAAAATGGATCCTCTCACTTTGTATATTTTGTTATATAAACATAAATTTATTATTTATTTGATTTTTTATAAATATGAAATTTTTATTACTAGTTTTTCAAAGAACACGTGCATCTCTACTAGTCTCAAAAAAATTGCGAACGTCGCGTGAAGAAGAGGTAGCAACATGGCGTGAGGGCCAAGGGCTGGATTGAGTAGGTTTAGGTTCGATCCCTCGCGAAAGAAAAGCCTGCCGCATGGGCCAAATTACATGTGTTGGACTCCAACTTGGACCATTTTAATTTTCAATTTAACCAAAAGAAAGGCCCACCTAGAAACTCATCTATTGCCACACCTAGAAATATCGTTGCAATACCACCTTGTGTGTACTCAAATGTAGTCACATCTGATGTTGGTGGCTATAGAACCTCAAGGGATGCAACGAATGACTTTTTCGAAGCAATATAATAAGATCTTTTGCAATGCAGGGCAAGATTAAAGTAACACAGTTTCATCGTGGTTATATTCACAACTACTTGCAACTAATCCTTTTTTAGATGCAATATAGCAACAGCTACTGCAATGCAGGTCAAGATTGAGACTACAAAATTACATCGTGGCCATATGTGCAGCTACTTGCAACCAACTTTACAATGGTGGCGCTACTTGCAACCAACTTTACAATGGTGGCAACAATACCTAGCTATCGCAACACAAAATCAATATTATCAGAACTCAACACTAGTCGTGGCAATAGGAACCCATACTCGCAACCACCTTTTCCACCGTAGCATTAACGCCTCCCTCTTGCAACAGAGTTTATGACTAACGCAACACACAATTTTGGTGGCCATAAGGTCCATATACCACTACCAATTATGTCGTTGGTTGCTATAGAACCAAATATTGCAACCAAATATGTGGTGTTGCGAAAACAAGTGGTGCTAAAAGGGTCAAATCCTTGTAGTGTAAATAATTGGGGATTGTAAATCATGACCACACTTTTTGTGAAAATTAACGTGGTTATAGTATGTTGATGTTGTCAATAAATTTTTGATGTCAAATAACTATGTATTCGCTGTTATGTTACTAAATTAAATTGAAGACATAATCGGAGTTGTGTCAATAGCATTGTAGTGTGCAGCATAGCCGTGGTAATGTATAGATTAGAAGGTTATGTACACAGTATTAGTGTTTATACCTAATATTTTATACAACTATATTTGTTCATTACAACTCTAGTTTTTTAATGCTCAAATTGATTAGATTACGACTATAATTCATCTTTTGTATATTGATCCATGTAGAATGACAACAGAAGAATTGTGCCCTATGAATGATATTGGAAAGATAATCCAGTGGTACGATGATTGGTACGGAAAGATTAGTACCAATATTACTCGGAAGGTACAATACTATTGGCTAATTATTATTAATTGATAATATACTAATATCTAATTTTCTGGAACATGGGCTTTTGTATTTCAGGAAACAATTAGGATTAATGGAAAGTTAGAAGTGCGAGAGTTGGGTTGCCTGCTAAACAGCACACAAATATGTTTTAACCGTACTTGCATAGAGAGCAATAATTGGCAAATAAGTCTTTCTTTTCAGTTTCCAAGAAATGGCAACATGTTCGAGAATATGATAGATGTGTATATTTGCAGTGATTTACATGACAATATTGAGGATGCGAAAGCATCTTTGTATAATAAGGTAGTGGAACATCTTGTGCAAATTCACAGAATTGGTATTGCCGATTATAGCAGTAGAGAAAGAGACGCCATCAATGCAGAATGGGAATCAATGCATGAGAAGATATGTCAACTATTCTATAATAACTCTGATATTCTATTTGGTTGGGAAGCTAGATTGGTTGAAGCAGAAAGACTATATCAGGTATATGGTTACAGTTTGATCGATTCTGATTTTAGCGGTATTGAAAATGCATCGACGAAGATGCGGACTCGGTTTATAAATGTACTCAGAGATAGAGTATTGATATTTAGAGATGATGTAGTTGAAAGCCAAGTGAGGCTAAAGAGCTTGAACGAGCAGAGAGACATATATGTAAGCAGGCTTAATGTCAATATGCGTGAAGCTATAAAGGTATGAGTTATGACCACAATCGTTTCTTATATGTTCTTCCTAAACTGATCAAAGCATGATCATGTCTAAAGAGAGATTTTGTCATTGTACTTACAGTTGCTAATATATGCAGAAGTGGAAAAGGATCATTTCTATTTCAAATAAATTCATCTTTGATAATATAATTGATGGATCCCGAAATGAAAAGGTAGAAGTGGAGATAATATAAATGGGAAATCATGCATTTGCTGGTGAGATGGTACTGCATGTAGTAGAACATGACAATAGCAAGGAAGATATTTTATGCAAGAGAACGTTGGAAACTAAAATGAAATACAACTTTGCAAGTGTAGAAGAAGATGTGTATAAAGAAGGCATTTCATCTATCGAAGAATGCGAGGAATGGTGTTTGTTTTGGACATAATTATTGATCAATGGCTATTGCTATGGAGGACAAAATCAATGGAAACAAATTGAAAAATGAAATGGTGGAATTTGAATCCAAGATGATTTCAAAGTGGAAGTCCATCGTTGCAGCAATACAATACATTTATACAGTTTGGAGTGAAGCTCATAATCAAGTGGCTCAATGTCGAAACATCATAGGTAAACATGAAATGGCATCAGAAATAGTAAACAATGTTGTTGATCTACTCGCAAGGAGCTCATATGGATTAGAACCTAATATGCGTAGATTTGAAGCAGCATCTATTTGAGTAGAATGTTAGAGTGAATCTGTATGTATGAAACATTGTAGGTGTACTAGGTGTAAGTGTATGTTTTGCAATTGTACACTCATCGAAGCGCCATTCATTTTGTTGTGATATTAGCTGTAGCATAGAAGATCTAATTTTCTCTGAGCTTAGGTAGCTGGCGGGCCACACAATTGTTGAGCCTGTTCTAGACGCTATCTAGTTAAATACTAGAGTGATTTAGATCTGGATCCAGCAAAATTGCAATTCCATACCTAATAAGATACAATGCCATGTTACTCAACGGTGCAAAAACTATATGTGAATAGAATCGTCTTTTCCTTCGGCCCAATTGAGCTGGTACTTAGTTTAATGGGCCAAGAAGCTATTCAATCAAAGAGACATATGCTCATAACAAATTTCAAAATTACCTAATTATTCACGCTGAAGTAAATACGCATGAAATCTTACTATCTCTTTGTTTCTATGTACTACACTCTATTTTATTGAAATAGGCGGGGATTGTACAAGATGGCTTCACAATCATACGAGTAAATGAATACTTTTTTTGTATATCATGATATTGCTTTTAATGCCAGATCTAATTTACCAAAGTAGAACTTGGCTGACTCACCTATTATTTACCGTGTGTCATAATACGAGTGAAATGCCACTCTAAGGTGACACGCAATACGTGAGGACAAAAGTGTCATTGTTTTTAGAATCGAATTAGACATGCATGGCTAGATGCGTGTCGTCCTATACTGCGAGCAAATAAATATGTAGTGTTCCCGATCCAGCACTGCTGAAAGAAATCATGTGCAAAGGAAATGATAAACTTGGTAGAAAACGGAGAGTTCAAGGAGAGGTTATTTACCGCGTGTCGTAATACGAGTGAAATGCCGCTCTAAGGTGACACGCAATGCATGGTGACAAAAGTGTCATTGTTTTTAAAATCAAATTAGACGTGCATGGCTCGACATGTGTCGTCCTATACTGTGAACAAATAAGTATATAGCGTTCCCAATCCAGCACCGCTGAAAGGAATCGTGTGTAAGGGAAAAGATAAACTTGGTAGAAAACGGAGAGTTCAAGGAAAGTAGAGTCGAAGTTGGTTTTGTTGAGTACCATCCAGCATAGCACCTCCACCGCACTAGGTATCAACGCTCATCGTGTCTCATTGTCAATTAGGAATCACGTGTTGTGCATATTTTTACTCAATAATGTACTATGCGTGCCAAAAATATTATCCAACTCTTTAGTAAGTAGTAGGATTAAAATCAAAATCCATTATTGCTTTAGATTCATGTGCAAGTAGTAGCCTTATTTTTTGGTTGACTATTTAATTCGATTGTCAATGCTGATTGAGTTGTCTATGATTGAATCGATGACCGGTTGATTATTTAATTCCATTATCAACGCTAATCGAGTTATCTATGCTTGAATCGGTGGATGCAAATGGTGCAACACATATCTACTACTTTTTTTATACGTGGATCTATACAAATGAGGTTTAAATAGATGTTCCATGTCATGTAGGCTACTCGAGTTGTAAAGATTAGTCGTCAACTTTTACTTCGTGAGCTTTGCAAGGAGTTGAAACTGGATGCTCTGAGTTTCAGAACCGAGACCTCTAGTGGTAACAGTGTTGTTGGCTGGGTTTGGATTACATATCGGAGGTCTAATGAAGAAACCACATTATGGCACCACAGAGTTACTGGCTCGGTAGAACCGGATGCATCTGCTGCTCTGGAAGCTGTCACCGCAAAAGCAATTGAATTTTTAAAGAGCAGAATGAGCGTCGACATAGATGATTTTAACTATCCAAGATTTTAGTCTCTGCTTTATACCCAGATGTGCCTATAGAAAGATGGTGAGTTTGCGACTCAGGGTATTGCAAATATAAATGAAGATATAAAGAAGCAGCAGCATGGCTGGATAGAGACTCTTCGTGAGTTGCATGTCCTGTAGCGCGCTTGTGCTAGTGGGTCAATTATCCATGATCAATCAAGTGGAGATTTGCTTCCTGCTCTTGCTGCGGGAGGAGTCACGGAGATACAAGCATTACCTATTCTTGGTCGTGTAGCTGAAAAGATATTTCATATGCAGTGCAACTCAGCGAAGAAGTGCATCTATATAGAGTGCTTCAGTGTCCTGGTGTTTTCCTTTAGCAGTAGCTAGAACCTATAAAATTAGTGCTTGATTTTATGTAGTGGAGTTAGAACGTTGTTATATTACGTAGCGTGAGTGAATCAAATGTGGATCGCTTAATAAAAAGTACTTGCAATATGTAAAGGATGCAAATCACTATTTGGGTTCGATGGTTTGCGAAACAGTGTAAAATAGAGTAGTAATAATAAGAAGCAGTTTGTAATCTTAATACCTTTTCTGTCATATATATGTATATATATAATATTATCTAGCATTTTTTTACATAGCGATAAATCACCATACAATTGTTTGCTACATTTTTTTACATAGTGAATCATAAGAAGCTTAAGGCCTAATTGCAAAACTAAGCATAAATTTGAGTATAATTCGAGGACTTGAGCATGCAAGTATGCACATTACGATCTCATCTGGTCACATTAATATAAATAACTAAGAACTTGGACTAATAGCCGAATTTAAGCATAAACCCCAAATAATTTAGAGCTAATAGCACTTGAAATTGTGCTTATTCATTCCAGTATCTTTGATTTTCTAATATACATTGTCTATATTGTACCAGTCATACCTTAAATCAGGAACATGCGAACTCCTGAAATCTAAGTGTGCCATTTCTCACTAATTGTATTGCGGTACTATTGCTCATTGTGACATGTAGAAGCTT
>NC_028457.1:13506349-13668012 GCF_000263155.2 Setaria italica | reverse complement strand
CTTGCATATTGACCTCAGAGCCTGAAAAAACCCAGGAAGAAGTGCTAGAAGCTACAGGTGGTCTAGCTATTAAGCACATAAAGCGTGAGCTTAACATTGAAATTGATGACCTGAGCTATGAAGAAAAAGAAATTCTTGAAGAAAGGCAAAAAGTTTTCAAAACTCAGATGTCAAGGCTTGATGCAACATCAGCTGAATTAATAGAGAAGGGAAGGTCAGCAAGGAACATATGGGCAACCACGCTCAAAGAGATGAAAGGTGTGTCTAATTTGTGTGCCAATGGTTCCATTGTGCATCAAGGAATAGATGAGAACGCTCCACTATACTCTGATGTTGTAGATGGCGGTATTGATCCAAATCACAGCAAAATCATCCTTAAGCAGTGTGCAGATCCTGTAATTGAAGCACATGGTCGTCTCGAAGCTAACTACAATAATAGTGGGTATGTAAAGAGGAATGACATAGATTTTCTTTCGATACTACATTGATTAATTCAATGGAATGATACGTTAAAATAATTGCAGGTGGCCCCAGTAATGGGAAGGAAATGAGGAGGAATACACTGAAGATGCATACTCTATGAATACCAACGAAGTTCTGTCGTATAAATATGAAGTTAGTTTAAATCGCCGTCGTTGTATCTGCATGTACACTGCATTCTGTCTCAAATAGTCTATGTAGTTCACCAGTCTGTGTATTCTAAATAATGTAAACTCCGCAGTGACGTAGCTAGTTTGTTATGTCTATATATTATACAATGCATGTTGTGTGGACACCTTAGTATTGCTGCATCAGATGCCATGCCACTGTAAAAATTTGAATAAATTAGTTTGCATATTCTTGTGGATGCGAAGATTTTACATGATTTTATTATCTATTGATCGGAATTATTAGCACAATCAAATCAAATGTAATATGATTATAATGTAGATTGTTGACGTGAGTATAATTAAATTAGAAAACTGTAGTAGAAAGGTGCGCACGCAAAAGTTCAAAGGATGTGCAGAGAGCGAGAGTCAAAGTTTGGTAGTATAGTACCATCAGTATTAAGTACGCCAAGTGAGAAAAATTTTCTCACTATAGACCTTGGTGTCGAGTGACCACTTTCTTTAAATCTAGGGTATTCGTCATCAGAATCACTCATAGTTGAATCTGGTAAGTAATCGGCATCATCCGACGAGTCTGATGAATCATGCCAAAGCAACTACTTTTGATTCCATCAAGCTGGGGATTGATCTTTCCAATGATATTACAAACAAAAGATAACAGCATAGCAAAGATGGCTAGGGTTCCAATGAAATCTAAAGTTACTAATTAACAGCATAGTAAAGATAATAGCATTGATCTTCCACCAGCGCAACTCGCTCACTCCATCCACCCCTCGTTTCGGGCCACGACGTGGTGGTGACTCCACTTCTTCTTCTTCTCCACCCTCAGGGCTGCGGACTTTAACATCCCAAGGATGTGGTCCTTGACCTCATCCAGGATCCTCCACCGATGCTTCTTGGCATGGTAGACGGGGCACACAAAGGTGTTGTCAGCGCAGCGGAAGACGCGCAGAGCATCTCCTCGAGGGAAAGGCGTGTGGTAGCCGTGGCAATGGTCGTCAAACGAGTTTGTCTTAGTCTGGGACTTGGAGTCGGAGTCGAATGCATCAACTGGAATGTTCACCGTAAAGGTTAACTTTCAGGGTAGTGACGAGGGTGCGAGGGTGGAGGAAGTTGCCCCCACCGCCGAAGGAGGCTAGGAACGCATCGGGGAGCCCCCAGCAGCTTCGTAGTGACCATCCATTGGTGACACCAGCAGGTTGAGGTCGGCGGCGTCGGAGCGTGATCCCAACAACGAGTGCAATGGCCACTCAAGGTCACCGGTGTCGGAGCGGGATCCCGACGTGGAAGCGCTGCCGTAGCGAAATGACCCCACCGCGTGGACATAGAGCTGTAGCGCTACCGTGAAGTTGCGGGCGATGGCACGGTGGTAGCATGGTGATGACCTGCCACGGTAGGGTGACGACAACGAGGAGGAACCAGAGGATTGCTCGATGCGCGAAAGGGAGCCAGTGGGGGAGAGGCAGCGCGGCGGGGAGCCGGAGGAGGCGGGGGCCGATGGGGAGATGGATCGCTTCATGGTGTCGGCCGGGTTGCTGGGGTGAGGCGTGCGGGTTGGGGATGAGATGGTAGTGGAACTGGCGACGACGCTGATGGTGGAGGAAATGGCGATTAAATAACGAGTTCCTTGCCTTCCATGGGAAGTTGTGCCAGTTTCCCTGGGAAGCTAGGCAACCAGAATCTCTCGAGGATGGCAACCGGCTCCTCAAAGAATGTGCGGGAATAGGAACCCGTATCCCTTCTTCACAATCTTATCCGATATGTTTTGTGGCTGTCACTGCTAGTCATGAATAAGCTTCTTAGCTGCCAAATTTGATCCCCTTTTTTATCTTTCCACTCTTTCCCATCTAATTCACAGCTACTTTTTATATAATATAACATACATAATGTAAATAAAATTATTAATTATAACTATAATCGGTTTCTATATACATTTTTTTATCTTGCCACTCTATCCACTCTTTCTCCATATAACTCTTTCCAATACATCTCAATGATAATATACAATTCCTTAATTAATTTCCAAAGTTTATACATGTCTAGCTTCTTTTCTGTTTTTTGGGCCTTGACCTCTTGTTAATGTTCAGACACAATTTGGTTCAATTGTCTAGTCTCTTCCTGGTAGCTGAAGCGGCGTGTTCCACAGTGCGGCCCCGTATGGAACTGTCCACCTCCTGAAACGACACGCCAGTTAACTCCTCTCACCTGGATTTCTACCTCCCCTATATGTTTTTTTCACTACTTCTCCTCTCCACTTCGTCTGACATTCTCTGGAGAAGTCAAAGAACTCTAGAAAAAACTGCAATGGGGACGAGATGGTAGTGGAACTGGCAACGCTACCATTGGTGGCGGAAATGGCGATTAAATAAGGAGTTCCTCTCCTTCTATGGGAAGTTGCGCTGCTTCCCTGGGAAGCTAGGCAACCGGCGCCTCTCAAAGGTAGCAACCGACTCCTCAAAGAACGCGCGGGAACAAGAACCGATATCTCTTTTTCGCAACCTTGTCCAATATATTTTCTGGCTGTCACTGGTGTTCGTGAATAAGCTTCTTAGCTACCAAATTTGATCCCCTTTTTATCTTTCAACTCTTTCCCATCTAATTCACAGCTGCTTCTTATATAATATAATGTATATAATGTAAATAAAGTTACTAATTATAACTGTAATCGGTTTCTATATACATTTTTTATCTTTCCACTCTATCCATTCTTTCTCCAAATAAGTCTTTCCAATACATCTCAATAATAATATACAATTCATTAACTAATTTTCAAAGTTTATACATGTCTACCTTCTTTTTTGTTTTTTGGGCCTTGACCTCTTGTTTATATCTGGATACAATTTGGCCCAATTTTCCAATCTCTTCCTGGTAGTTGAAGCAATGCGTTCCACCGTGCGGCCCCGTGTGGAACCGTACGCCTCCGCAAATGATGCGCCAATTAACTCATCTCACCTGCATTTCTACCTCCCCCCATGTGTTTTTTCACTGCTTCTCCTCTCTATTTCGTCTGACATTCTTTGGAGAAGTCCAAGAACTCTAGAAAAAACTGCAAAGGTTGGAAGATTCTAGGTATATTTGAGTGCATTGCTAGTCTTTTACTGCTGCTTCTCTTCCTCTTCTATGCATCTAACAAAGTCTTTTATCCAACGAATCAGAACAACTCGACGAGGGAAAAT
This sequence comes from Setaria italica, assembly GCF_000263155.2. Taxonomy (NCBI): domain Eukaryota; kingdom Viridiplantae; phylum Streptophyta; class Magnoliopsida; order Poales; family Poaceae; genus Setaria; species Setaria italica. The sequence continues at coordinate 13,664,228 of NC_028457.1, read as the reverse complement.
TCGAGGTATGTTTCACTTTAATTTGAATCCTTCTAGTTCGATTCTATTGTTCTAATAGCATTTGTGGGAAATTAGTTTATTTACTTGGTCCCTTCCATTCTTGTTTTGGAATTGAACCAATCTGGGATATTTGTATGCAATCAACCTCTTCTATTTTCCTGTTTCTCTTTCTTTCGTATATTTCTATATTCTTTTTTAAATAAAGATGATAGTCCCTTTGATTTATTTTTTATTTAGGTCAAGCTCATGTGTTATATTCATTATTCATCAAAATCTAATCTGCTATATTTGTTTAAATTTTAGGTAGACAGATTTGCAAGATGCTTTCCACGGTAATCTCCCTCTTCATATACCATTTCTGTTATATAATTTTTGTAGTCTCAATATATGTTGTCTATAGTGGTTTAGGCGGTTTAGAAGATGTGAAAATTTCATTTAGTACTATGAATAAAGGTATACTTTAATATGGTTTGTAGTCCGCTTGTGTATACAACATAATTTGCAGGCAATAGGTAGTGAAGTAGTCCTTAAATACTTATACAACATTACCCTCATTTTTTTCCCATTCGGACCTTGCCTCAGCTTCTTCAAATCCAATAAAGAATTCTTCCCCAAGACAATTACCACCACATAACGGTATCAAAAAAGGTGACATATTATAATTTTGCACTTATCAAAATGTCCTTCTCATTATTGTAGAGAACAGTGATTTCACCCTATCGAACATCAAATATATATACGCTTTTCGCATCAGAATATTCCATAATATTCAAAATTTCATCACAAACTTAACCCAAATACTAAAGTGGCAACTTTCTATTACTGCTGCTTCTTGCTGGTCACTGTGATAATAGCGGGTAAACAGATTGTCACTGCATTTCCCAATAATTACAACTATCGACATTTTATACGCAGTTTCGAACGTTTCAGTACCTAATTCCGGCCATTGAAACGTGTCAACGTGTTGGTCCTTTTAAACATTCCATCACAAATTTCTATAGCAGATGCGTGCGATGTGTGCTTAGCCACGAAATGTCATTGCCACATGCAATTGAATGCTAAGATGTTTTTCTAATAAGGTACAAAATCAAACTCAAGAAACACGACACAATGGATTCCATAAAATAGATAATTTTCTTCTACGAAGTTAGAAAAAAGAAACACCTAATCTGGACAACAAATGAGAAATCTACACATGTTTACAGTTTTCATTATGAATCAAAATACAAAATAAGAAGATCCATGAAGAATCGATGAACAATCCACCAAGATCCGAGTGCGACAGGTGGGACCCACACATCAACTACACTGCTGAAAATGCAAACGACGAATGAGCCTCCTCGGTTCCTGTTCCCGTGTACGCTCATCGAAAAATGGTTGCCACCTCCGAAATGCGACGCCACCTTAACTTCCCGGTGGTCGGCGGTAATTACAAGAGAGGTTTCAAGAACTCCTCGTCCTCGTCGCCAGTTCCCATGCCAGTCGCAGAGAGCATTTCAAGAACTCCTCCTCTCATCATCCTCACCATTTTGCCAACATGTAAGATTCGCATATCAACCGCACAGATGAAAGCATGAACGAAGAATGCGCCTCCTGGGTTCATGTTCCCGCACACGCTGACAAAAAAGATGACTACCATCACCGAAATACAATGCCGCCTGACTTATTGGCGGTCGGCGGCAGTCCCAAGAGAGGTTTCAAGAACTCCTCCTCATCCCCATCGCCAGTTTCCCCGACAGCCACAAAGGGGATGTCAAGTACTCCTCCTACCTCATCCTCGCCATCTCCCAAAAGAGGGGTTTTCAAGAACTGCTATTGTAGACCCTGCTTGGCCCCGACCACCGCCTCTTCTTCGGTTACTGTACATCATGCCGCTCCACTTCTCCAACACTCCGGCTTGCCGCCATCCACGCGTCGTAGCTCCATCCATGCCACCATCCGAACCCTCGTCGCACTTCGTGTCGCATGACGTTGACATAGGCAATCATGGCGGTGAGGCGGCATCCCCTATCACTTGCAACGCTCCCTACCGAGGTGGCCATTGAGATCGCCGGCCACCTCGCTACAACCTCAGAGCGGCCCATAGATGACCTCCGCGGCCTACGGGCGACCTACTTGTTCATGCGACGCATGTGCGGTGACCGCACCGTCGGCCAGCGCATGGCACTAGCCCAGTTCAGAGATGACATGCCGTTGAACGAGCCTGCCAGGTACGCCACCCTCCTTACTCGCCTGACCCTAATCGGCAACCCGGACGCCTGCTTCTTCACCGGAATAGTAAAGTTCTTCGGGGAACACCGCAGCCCTAGCCATCCCTCTACGAGCTCTCCCGCGCCCCCGCCGGCGGGCACAATGTGGCGGCCTATTTGGTCGCCCTCAACCTCTACAAGAACAATGGTAGCACCGGCGACGACGACAGCGTGAGGTGGTATGTCAGATGAGTTGAGGGCGAGGAAGCTTCGACGGCGAGTGATGGCGGCGGACCATGCATGCTAAGGAACAAGGGGTGTCGGCTGTGCCGCGAGAAGGCTGCGGAGTGGATTGGTCGAACGACCTAGCGCAAGGCAGGCAAACCGCTGCCGCCGGCACTAGTGCACGGCGACCTTTCGTGCGCTGGCGGCGGCTACGGCGTTACTTTTGGATGGCCACAAAAGACACTGTTTTGCAGCGAGGATTGTAGGATTCGCCGAGAAATTGTTATGTTCCAAAGGGAACTTGGAATAGATAACTAATTCACTCTTTAAATGCAACTGTGAATTAGTATCGCTTTTGTTTTTCTGCTACTTTTTGTTGATGAGGTCCAGGACTAGTTGGCTGACCTTGTAGTCAATATTACCAATGTAAATATATAAGTGATTAATGAAGATCGATCTCATATTACCATAAAAACAATAATAATTTCAACCCATCAGGTATAAAATATAATAAAACAATCATCATCAACAACAATCCAACATTACAAAAATTCCAGTCCAACGACATAACCATAACTACAAGCATGTTCAATAACACGCATTAGCGTAACACGCATAGGTAGGAGTGCAAACTCCTGTAGATCATCATCTTCGGACACATCAAGTACGCCATCGCCATATCCGCAAACCAATTGCACACATGAAAATACACGCAAAGAATACGCTTATTTGTCTTCCACTGGTTTCTGGGCAGAAATAACTATCGTGCCCTCACACTCCTTAAGAAGCCGAACTTCCTCACCACCTTACCTATTCACCTTCTCCCCAAAACATCCCATCATAATGTGGGTTTTCTTCCCTCTCCCCTCGCCGAACACATCATCTTCTTCCTCTCTCATCACCGGCCGCATCCTTCTCCCCCATCTGCAGTGCGACGATGGCACGCCACAACCACAACTCCCGAAGACAACTGTGCGACGCGCACGATCGCTTCTTGTGAAGCCCTGCAACCTCAGGACCATCGTTGATGCGCGCCCTACATCCACCACAGGGCCGAGCCGCCGGTGAGTAATCAAGACACCACTCGCCAAGAACCTCGACGACGACGTCAAGCCCAGAGTCCCAAACGTGCCACCAGGCTTTGAAGCAAGCGCTGCCTCCCCTAGGAACCAAGGGAATGGAGCGGGAGCCTCAGCATCACGCATCAGTGATGACGTAAGCCAGACCCCTGCAGCATCTCCATAGTCTTAGATTTTTTAAACTTGAGTACCTGTGGATTTCGCCAGAAATGGGGTTGAGGAAGGAATGTGTTATTTTTTTAGATTGGATGCTCGCCTGTTAGTGCTAGTCTACGGTGTCCTAATTTAATGCTTGCCTCACTATCATGCGTGTGGTAAGCATGAGATAAAGCTTCACATTTGGTAAATATGAAAAAGGAATAATATTTTTTCAAGATGATGACATGCAGTCAGTTCATTATGGGCTACTTGATAGCTTTTTTTGGTAATATAAGCGTATATGTCTTAAATTTCCATTGCAATCACATCCTAAATACAGAAGATTCACTGCATGAAACATTCTAAATATTGTCTTATGGTACACTTATGATAGAATCATATAATAATGTTTTGGGTTCGTAATCTTTTCATACCACATACTTAATATACAGGCCTATCAACAGAAAATTGAATATTGAATATTGTTCGTGGCATTTGATTCATCATTACGGACATGCATGTATATTCACTCCAGAAATGAAAATATTGATTCACATTATGTCAGTTGCTCTCCTCTTTATTATACAGTTGCCAATAATACTATACTTTAAATTAGATTAGTTAATAATCAGGGGTGTTTTTGGCTTATTTAATTAGGAGCGAATTAGATTAACCTCTACTTTCATGAATGTTATCTACCCTCATCTAGATACATTCATAACTTTTGGTAACAGCACATTCTTTTATTCTATATATAAATAACTCTCTTTTATTTCCGGTAACATGCAATTGCAACAGACATCAATCTAAGGGATACAAATAAACAATTCTACCATTCTAACTCATCAATGTGTGCCATACTTTTTACAATCCAGTGCAGTTACCATTGTACAAAGGGTGCAAAGTTCTAAACGATAGATATCCTATATATTCACTATGACCCTATTTTTTCCTGAATAAAGGAGGATTCCTACGACTATGTGCTTTATTTCAAAAAAATGAAAGTGTCGATGCCATTCTCTGCTGACAATGACGACGAAGGAAGTGATGATGTTCTTTCTGCCAAGCAGGTGATAGTCCTTCCCTTACCTAATCATCCCTCGTTTACATACGGTAACATCATTTTTCGACTTGAAATTCCTGAAAAAAAAACTGATGCTCTTGTAAAATGTTAGATCAAAGCCAAGGCGGAGGAGCTTTGCATTACTATCAAATGGAGGATGATGGCTAGCAAGTTTTATACTCTGGGATGAAGTATAGTTGAGGCTGCATGACTTTACATGCCTCTTTGCTTTACTCTGGTCCCATGAAGATAGACTTCGTACTTATATAGATGTTAGTTTGCTAATCTATATGTAATGCATTCACTATGTTGGATGCCTCTGCCTTGTCTCGAGCACATAGGCAACAACTTTGTACTTATATGTGTTAATTAAGTACTTCACAGAAGGTAACACCTCTCATCTACTAATGGTTCAATCTGTTCCGTATGCTTGTCTGGTTAAATCTGTTCAATCATACTTATATGCGCCGTGTGACGCAGCTCCACTCGAGTGAGCGTATTATGTTTGATAGTTCGATTTTAAATGACTAGGAATTCTGAAAACCCAATGAAGTTCTTTCCACTAACAATGGTGAGCCTAGGTACCCACGCAGCTCCATTTTAAGGCAACATTGAACATGTGGATACTGGATCTCGTCCACAAATCACACTGTCTACTTATTCTAGATGCCGTTGGAATAGGCGGGAGGAGATTAGATTCAAACAAGCACTTTTAATACAACTATTGTAAATTCAAAATATGAAAATGCAGATACATGTGTACACAAACCAATTGTTCAAGCATAAAAACTACACCTAAAGCTTCAAGTTCATGCAAGAATAACACTAACTCAACATTTTTCATAAAAATGAACTGAAAAGAAGTACCCTGTTCAGTAAATATCACTCATATAGAAGTTACGTAAATGATGATTTTGAAAAAAGATGAACCTACCTGAAATCAGTGGACTCATGCTTATACAATTCCACAAACAGCTGAAGCTCCTTTATGTTTTCCTTAATATCAAGGACCTACAATATGTAAACATGTTAATAAACAACATTGCCTTAATAAACCATTGCACCTTCTTAAATCGGTACAAAAAATATTTGTATTAAAAGGTTTTGAAGTTACAAACCAGAGATTGAAGTTGGCTTATATAAGATCCAGCATGGGCAGATCTGCATGATGTTTCTTCAATTTCTTGGTCCTACAAAAATATACAGAATTGACACATTAGCAAACCAATGCCTCAACAGTTGCACACTAATTGTGCAAACTAACAAATGAAATTTACCTTTCTGGTTAGGATGCTAGAAAGTGAAGAAACTTCTGCTCATAAAGAATGCAACTATAAGGAAGCATCCTTGTGTTTGGACAATTCACTTTGCACAACACCCATTTCCCTTGGTAGTGATGACACCAGAGCTTTAAATTCTGAGATAACTTGGTTCCGACATGACAGTTGCAAAAAATTTATTACTTCTTACTTTAAACAATGCCCAGAGGGAAAAGTATTTCAAGCATGTTGTGTTGTAATTACAGCACCAGGTTCTCTTGAAGCCTCTTCAAGTTTCAGTACCAGCATATTCTTTTCATTACATAGTTTCTCAACATCCTTTTCAAGGTCAGCAGATCCTCGGTGCAGCAAATCCTTGTCTATAACTTTACCTTTGTACTCCCTGTAAGTATTCTCTTATAGTCTTGGCTTTTTCAAACATGTAGAGAAAGATTGTGACCTCAATCTGTGAATTATCTGCAAGAAAACACATACACAAAATCAACATTCATAATAAACCATGCCATCCATAGCGCTTCAGCAGTCACGAAGAAAGCGATCGTCTGAGTGAAGCAAACACTTCAGGGTACACAATATTTTTTGTGTATTTTCCACATCCATTGTCACCATCTTCTATTAAAATCTTGAGCCCTTTTTTAGAAGTGACTCTTGACACTGCAACGTATAACTAACCATGCGAGCAAACTGGATTTCTTAAATATAGTCCAACAGCTGACAAAGTCTGCCCTTGACTCTTATTGATAGTCATAGCATAGCACACTCGAATAGGAAATTGACATCTTTGCAAAGTAAAAGGCCACTTCTTATTTGCAGAAGTCCAAACTATACGAGGAACGTATACTGTGTCACCAATGTTAAAACCAGTAATAATACGTGCCTCCAGAATCCTATAAGTTAAATTAGTGATATGAGGTGCGTACCATTACATAAACCAGCCGTCTGATTAAGATTCCTGAGAAGCATCACCGGAACTCCAACTTTAAGAACAAGGCAATGATCATGAAAATTATTAACCTTCAATGAATTCAAAAATTCAACCAGATATAATAAATCAACATCGCCAGCTATATCCGAACACTTAGAAACACAATCAAAACTCAAATATTCTTTCGTTTCTCCTGGGAGCATTGATATCATTGCGGAATTAATCCCATCTACCATGTCATTAGTAGGAGACACAATGGCTTACTTGCACAAATAAGATTCGTCCTTAAAATTAAAATTAAAATCGTCATAGACTGCATCAATCATGGCTCATATTCTATCGCCAGTAGTAGTCACAACTAACATGTCATCAGGAATTTGTATCCAAACACCATCATCCCTAGTTGCATGAGAAACAGTAGGTAAAGTACCATCACCTACTCAAAGAAACCAAACACTAAATTTAGAGAGCTCCTCCTTAGCAATGGAATCCAAACCATCTGCAACTAATCTCATATTCATTGTTAGCTCCAAAATAATAACAAATCTCCATAGTGGAGAAATAGTGATCGTAGCATCCACTGTCTTTGAGCACACACCACCTTCAACAGCAGGTAGAAGCTGTCTTAAATAACCACCAAGAACCACAACCATACCACCGAAAGGCAATAATCTCATATCTGCATCATTCTCTGACATAATATCGCGTAATGAGCGATCCAAAGCTTCAAAACACCGTTTATGTGTCATCAGTGCTTCGTCCCATATTATTAGAGATGTTTTTTTCACGAGATCAGCTAGCATGGTACCTCTCTTAATATCACAAATTGTAGTCTCATCAATGTCTATTGGAATCTTAAATCTTGAATCTGCAGTTCTGCCACCCTGTAGTAACAATGAAGCAACGCCTGATGATGTAACAGCAAGGATGATCTTTCCAAGAGATCCAACACATGTAATTATATTGTTCCAAAGAAATGTTTTGCTAGTACCTCAAACACCTAACATGAAGTAAAATGCAGGTTCATTACTCATGACACTTCTAACAATGGAATCATAAGCAATCCATTGACAATCATTCAGTCTACTGTACAATAGAGGAGCCTAATCTACTAGTGTAGCAATGTCATATGCCTCTTCATCATCAATAAGGCGATTTCAAAAACCTAAATTCGGTGCTGAAGATGGCAAATTGTACTTTGTAATTGAAACCCCATTTTTAGAAAATAACTCAGATAGCTCATCAATTACCATACCTCTCAGCTGTGAATCAGGTACAAAATAAGAAGAACTGCCCATACGCTTTTGAAGAACATAGTCTATATCATCAGCCATGGATCGCCAACATCTATCAAATAAAGAGGCTTCATTAGAGACACCACAATACATCACTATTAGCATGGATAAAGATCGTAACTGAGATCCGGTAGCCCAGCAATTTGCTTCAGCAAAAGCAGCAAACCATTTGCAATCATCACCCAATAAACCTCGTGCTGAGCAAGCCTCTTTAAACGTGTCATACAAAATTCCATTAACCATACGTACATCCTCATAACATTGAGCTCCTTGGCAACTAACAGAAGCATTCTGAGATAGTAATTCTCACCCTGAGAAGGATGAACATTATACATGCGTCCAATCTTATAGGTCCCACTGCCCCTGAGTTTCCACAATCGTGAGGAGCTATCCCATGTCCACCTAGTAGGAAAATCACAATATGATAATTCACGAGCAGCAGGATACTTACGATTTGCCACAAACCATTCAGTCAATGTGGTCTTTTGGAGAAAAGGAGTAGCAATCAAAGTCGCCAAGTTAGCTCCAGTGGCATATGGCACCGTATTCATGTTAGGTAAATGAATTGCCAATCTCTCAATAGCTGGAATCTTGTGATGCAGTTCAAAACCAAAAATATGCTAATATGCTTCCTTGTCATATATATATCAACATTGAATATGCTCCATTATTTTGTCTTTAGCATATGGCACACCGGATTTATCTACTGATCGCAACCTTTTATTCATCAGAAAAGTGCTACTCGATGAGGCCTTCCTTTTCCCAGTCCTTCCAAATGTAACATTTGCTTGTACAGGTCCCTTCGTCACATACTTACACAACTACTTAGCAATGTTTGACTGATTGCAAAATTCAACATTTATATGTGCTTGATATCTCTTCAACAACAACATATTGTAAGGACCACATAACGATTATCCAATCGAACACCATTCTTAATAATGTACCATCCCATATCACGTTGCTTGTGCATAATGAAACCTCTCCCATCAATAGTAGTTTCTGCTTGAAATTGCTTAGGAAAATACTTTGAACACAAACTATTCTTCATACAGGGGCAATTTTTATTATCGTCACCACATGGACCATGCATCATAAATTCTTCCACGACTGCATATCCAAGTGGATCTTATTTAGGATCTGGTATTTCAGCAGATATATACTTATCAACGGCTGAAATAATGTCTGCCGCCGCTATATCTTGGAGCCAAACCAATATATGAGCATGTGGCAACCCTCTTTTGTGAAACTTGACACTTCGCAAAGTGAAAGGAAATTGCTTTGTTAGTATGTAAATCGTACAACAACGGTCATACAAGATAAATCCAGGCAAAAAAAATTATGATACCATTGGAAAATGGAATAGAACCCAATAATGCATAAATTATACGTGTGTACCTGCAACAATAGGTCCAAAAATAGAACAAGACTTAATATCATTCATTAATTCGCTCAGCTTCATATGATACACCCTATAGCCAAGATCAGGTCTATTCGATGGCCGTTGTCCATACTCCAACTCCAAGGTCTCTTTTATTTCTAGCCATTTTGGATTGCATGTAAATGTCATAAAAAAATGAGGAATACCATGCACCCTAAATATAGCAACTGCATCTTGAAATCGCTGAGTTAAATACCATCAACCACCAATGAAAGAAACCGGAATAACGCATTGTTTTCCTATAGAAGAACCATCAATGCAACCTCTACTCATAGCATAAGTAATGCCTTGAAAATGTTCACATCTAAAGTCATCTTGGTGATTAGCTATCCAAGTCAGCCTACATTCTTCTATGCAGGCAAAAATATCAACTGCTGACTGAAAAGACAACCTTCCACAACATAAATGTGGATTAGGCTGATCTCTCCTATAATGACAATTATAACAAGCATACTCCTTCATGGTAACATTTTTTCAAGCACCAGCTTGTAACAAATCCGTACGCCTATACGAAATCCCAAGACGAAAGTCCTGCTCACCATAAGGAAACAACAATGGATATTGTAGTGCCATATAAGCGGGATGAAGACAAGAAATGTGTTGCAAGCTAGATGATATACTATCCACTATGATATCTCGTTTATAATTCTTAAGTGAAAAATCACCAACAACTAACCCAGCTATTTCAATCACTGTTGTCACATTCAACTGAATAGGATCATCTTCATGTGCACCCACAATTCTTATACCTATATGTTCACCACCATGCTAAGCAAGAACATCACGTGCCTTTCTGAATTGCTTCACCAAAGGGTTACAATTATCCAGCATTGATATTAGACCATTAACAATATCAAGATCCAAGATGGTATCATCACTATCCTCAGACACAATAGCTGAAATTCTATTCCTAATTTCATGCTCTGTATCATATATGTAAAATTGAGCAAACTTAGGAGACTCGTCTTTAGCAGGCATCAAAGAACTAATACGATGATACACTAAACCATTAATTTTGAACATATAAGGGCCACAGCCGTCATTAATTCCATCATCGATATTAGCACCCATACAAGTAAAAGCAAACAAGGAATTGTATTGCCTAATTCTATTCAAGAAATTCTTGCACCGAGAATCTCCATCAAAATGCTGCAAAGAAGCTAAAAACTCTGGCACTACTTGAAAAGATGGCAAAAAGAACTTGCCACCTCTGCAACATAGATGGTAGATCACACGACGTTGTGTCGAATCATGCTTACTACATTCTCCATACCAAAATATAGCACCACAAAATGTGCATTCATAATCAATAGTACCATAGTATGACCGATCAGGATAAGATACTGCTTCATCCACAACAAAGTTTCAAAAAAATAGATACAGTTAATATAACACGCAATTAAAACAAAAGAGTACTATACATATACTTTGATTACCTTTCAAAAATTCAATATAGTCCGGAGCAAAACGCTCCCAAGAAACTGAGGGTATATTTCACAAAAAAAACCTATTTGCAAACTAACACGAACAAAGTAGTTTATAGAATAAACAAAAATTAGTAAAAAAATAGAAGGAAGAAATTCAGCGACTACTATTACAACACCTACTCTTCCAAGATTACGTAAACGACAATCCTTCATCCGAAACCACCTCCGCTTACGAGCATACTCACAAGACACAATAGGAAACATACGTCTCCCTTAGTCAAACAAAGTAGAACAATAATCAATGCTGGAACATATATTTGACAATTTAAAAACAACAAATAAAAAGAGTACTCTATGTACTTACATCGCCTATTGATGACACCCAATTCTCCCATCAATTCACCGGATCCGATTCAAATGCTTCGGCAATAGGAAAAATAAACATGCATACATAGAACCACGAATGAATATAATGCGATTAACATGAGAAAATAAATGGATCAAACGTAAACGTACACACTAAACTAAAATAAAAACTAATAAGAATTTTTGACGAATCGAACACAAACACATACACTGAGTTAATTCTAGGAGACGTTGATGACGTTGCCTTTGCTCAGAATCTCGCGTACAACGACGACCTGTAGGTGGCGACATAAAGCTGAAACAGGTCCTCCAAATTTGAAAAATGCAAAGTGTGAAATAGGTACAACAAAAAGAGTAGAAGTCTTGCGACAAAGCATTTAAAGATAAAAACGCACAAGCAGCGCCTTAAATCTAGAAATCTCAACACGTAGGCATTGAGTTGTAATCAACAAACAAGAACACGTCAGCACGTCATCCACCAAAAGTGTTTGTTTACATCCCTCAAGTTCTTGGCTCATTAGTTTTGGGTCAGGGGGGTTGCTCCGCCCTGAGGCGCTGGGCTACGTATCTTCGTTCCACTGGTTGGAAGCCTCAAGGATAAGGATGTGCTTGATTGCTTTGTGTTTGTTTGTGTTAGATACTTAAAATTTATTGCAGGTGGCAGCGGTGGTGTATATGTGTGCATCGGCGCACTGTTGACATGTTCTTTGCTACGCTGAGTTAGGCCACAACTGCAACAAATTTTATGTATCTAACACAAATAAACACAAAGCAATCAAGCGCATCCTTATCCTTGAGGCTTCTAACCAGTGAGACGAAGACACATAACCCAACGCCTTGGGGCGGAGCAACCCCTGCACCTGGAACCGATAAGCTGAGAACCTGAGGGGCTTCTTGCAGAACTGCGTGCTCCGGTGGCCGCCCTAGACGGCCAAGCCGACCGCCATCGGACGGCCGCGAATTCGAGACGACGTGGCCAGGTCCGGGGGCCGTGGCAAGACCCCCACAAAACAATCAAGTGCCCCCTCCAGGGGCACAAAGTGGACATGAAGGCCAGCACCTCGGGACGGAGCATCTTGAGCCGCGGGCACGCGGCGAGGGTGGGCGGCGGCAGGAGGCTCCTCGTAAAATGTGAGACACGATTTCCAATTTTTCTCTTCTTAGTGTAGGAATATTTTGGAGCACAGTGGTACCGACCGGGACCTTCCCAGAACCCGAAACCGATGAGTTGAGAACCCAAGGATCTCCTCACGAAGCTGCGTGCTTTGGTGGCAGCGTCGGGACCGCCGGATCACCCGTGACCAGACAGTCGAAAAAAGACGCGACGTGACCCCTACAGTTGGACGCGGCAGCACCCCAAGAGAGTTGATTGCTTCTTGGGCTGGTAAGGAGCTAAGGATACTTCGTGGCCCAAACCAAAGGTTTTCCTGAGTTTTGCCTATCTTGATCATTAGCAATCATCTCTATATCTTCCAGAAAAGTCTCACCGACCTGGGCCACGTTTAGTTACTCCCAAATTCCCAACTTTAGCACTATGCAAAAAGAAGATTTTCCATCACGATCAAACTTACGGTACATGCATGGAATTACTAAATGTAGACGAAATAAAAAACTAATTGCCACAGTTTTGTTGTACTTTGCGAGACGAATCTTTTAAGCCCTAATTAGTCAATGTTTGGACAATATTTCACAAATACAAACGAAATGCTACAGTTACGCATTTATGGCAAAATGCCAATTTTGCAACTCCCAAATTGGGGATATTTACATATTTGCCACTGTTGCAAATGGCACTCCTTCATTTGCCACTTTTACGGGAGCTTCTACGTTTTTACCATCACGAACGAAACGAAGCAACATATTTGCCACTTTTGCTAACGTGGCACACCACGTCCCCGCGACAGCGTGTAAAAGGGGTGCCAAAAGACCCGTGTACCCTCGCCTTTCTCCTCCGTTAACCTCCCGCTGTCAGACCCGACACCATCCATCTCCCCGTCGGCACGTCCTCTTTCACAGCCTCGCCGTCGCCTCCCTTCTTCTTCCTCCTCCCTGACAGCTCCTCCTCACACACACGGAGAACGCTCACGCGGGCGCGCACACAAGTGGAGCTCCGAAAGAAAGAGGGGGAGGGAGGAGATGCCGGGGAGCCAGAACGGGGGGCCCGAGGCCGCGGCTGGCCAAGGCCGAGACCATCCACGGCCTCGCGCGCGCGGGCGACCTCGCCGGCGTCCAGAGGAAGCTGCTGGAGAACTCCTCAACGATAAGAATCCCGTGGTACGTCCTTCACCCTTCTCCTTTGCTTGCTTGGGGAAAATGCGATCTTTGGTCGGTTTCATGGTTCTTGAATCTCTTGATGCTTGCTGCAGAGGGTGAGCGTATTAGATACAAGAGGAAATGAGATTCAAGAACCATGAAACCGAACCAAATATGTAAATATCCCGCAGAGACAAACCGAACCAGCAGGAGAAACAAATCAGCTACACAACGGAGCAAACGAACAATTAAGCAATCAAAGGAGAGGGCGCAAGCTAAGCTCCAGAAATCTGTTCATAAAAAGAGGACTAGTAGAAAAACATTACCAAGGGCGGATTAGCCAATGCCGCCGGGTCGAAATCCAAGAACCGACTAAGAAAACCAAGCCAGGAATACACAACCAAAAAAGCTATCTGATGAAAGCTATCTGATGCATTGTTAAAATAATAATAATGTACTTTAAATGTTAATTGCCGAATGCACACCCAATTAGCATTTCTAACAGCGTGTATCAATTGATCGCAATTGAATCGACGGTCCCGCATTACTCACCTGTGTGCGGCTGTGGTATCCCGCCATCTTGCCGACGTATAGAAGCCTTGCGCCCTCCCCGACCAAGTCCAGCATGTCGTTGGACACCAGCCAGTCGTAGAGCACCAGGTCCGCGGCCTCGATGCCACGGACGGCCTTGAGCGTGAGCAGCTCGGGGTCCCCGGGTCCCATCCCGACCAGCGCCACCCTCCGAGGCCTGCTGCCGCCGCCCTCCCCCTCGGCGCTCCTCCCCCTGGAAGCTCTTTGCGCGTCCAGGAGCCTCCGACGCTCCGGCAGCTGCAGCGCGATCTCATCATCCTGGCAGCCCGCCGCGGCGGTGGCGGCCGCGGCGGCGGCATCGGAGGGCGACGACGACAGTGACGCGGGGCTGGAGGAGCCGTCGGCGGCGTAGGATCAGGCATCGTGGCGGTAGCGCGAGGAGGAAGTGGCCTCGGTGAAGGGCGAGGCGGTGGAAGCGCGGACGGTGGCGCCGGGGCGGGGCCTCGTGTTCGCGGCGGCGAGGGAGGTGGAGGTGGAGACGGAGGCGGGTGCGGAAATGGAGGCCGGCCGCGGCTGGAAGCGGGGCTTGCGGACGGCAAGAAGTGGAGATGGGGACGGGGAGATGGATGGCGTCGGGGGAGGTTAACGGAGGAGAAAGGTGAGGGCACACACGTCTTTTGGCATCCCTTTTACACGCTGTCGCGGGGACGTGGCGTGCCACGTCAGTAAAAGTGGCAAATCTGTTGCTTCATTTCGTTCGTGATGGTAAAAATGTAGAAGCTCCCGTAAAAGTGGCAAATGAAGGAGTGCCATTTGCAACGGTGGCAAATATGTAAATATCCCCCCTGGTTTGCCTCTGTTATTTTGCTCCGGTGGGGCCCACCGCAGCTTCGAGTACGGACGAGTCTCCTCCCCATTCCGCCACCGCAACAGACCCCGTCCCCTCGAGTTCCCCCACAACCCCGGAGCGCGCCGCCACGCCGATGGCGTCCCCGCCGCCGCCGGAGCCAACGCCGGCCGCCGCGGCCGGGCTGGAAAGCATGGAGGGGCTAGCCCTGGACACGGTCATTTCAAAGGCCGGCCCGCGCCCCGCCGCGGCGCTCGCCTGCGCCAGCAAGCGCCTCCGCGCTGCCGTCGCCGACGACTCCCTCTGGCGCCGCTTCTGCGCCGACGACCTGGGCCTCGACGCGCCCGTCGACCCCGAGGGCCGGCCGCTCCCGTCCTTCCAGGTCCGCCCATCTTAACTCTGGTTCCTTCGTTTTATTTTTTTATTTTTGGTTCCTCCCGTTTGTGAGAATTGCAGGAATCAACGAGCAAGTGATACCTCTGCGCGGTTCGATTATTGCTTCTTCTTTTTGTCTTGTTGCTCTTGTTGTTCATTGTGATTGGAACATTGAATGATTTTTTTTCTTACCTGGTGCGGAATTAGTGATGCCACAGCGTAGCGTAGCCTTGAATTCTACAGGTCATTTCGTAGTTATGACCAAGGAAATGGAAAAAATAGAAGCTTAGAGCAAGGAATCTATTGACAATTTCAGAAAAAAGAGATGCTGGTATCCAGAGCCATGTAGAATTGGATATTGAGTGGGGGTGAGGGTGGTGAGGAATGCACAAATGTGAACTGAAATTCATTGTTTTGTAGTTGATTCAGTGGATGTTTTATAGCTCCATGTCAGATTAGCCAAGAGTAGCATCTAAATTAGCATGCTAAGAACTCTTTCTTGGTTGACCTGAAACTTTTATTAAACTAACCTGGATTTTAAAGCAATGGAACAGGGATAAAAATAAACTAGTTAACTGATCCACCACTTCCCATTTGCGTCACCAGCTGCATCCCTACTTACAACTCATCCGAACAGAAATTTCCTGTCCAGAGGGGCTGCATTCCGTTTGTTGTATTTTGCACCGGTTTTAGGACCAAGATCAGTCTTCCAAACACTTTGTCAGCATTGGAATACAACACATACTCGTTCCAAGGTGAAGGAAAATCACAGCAGAAAAGGATAATGTCAAAAGTAGTGCATTATGTTCAAAGGACTGTAGCACCCTCCCGTTGTGACGAAGTATCCCATTTACAATTGTCTACATCTATATGCAGCAAAGTATCCCATTTACAATTGTCTACATCTATATGCAGCAAAGCATATCATATTCTTGTGCAGAAGAAGAAAACTGGTTTATTCATTCCTCTTTCGGTATGATAACAATTAAATATTTACTCCGTTGTCTCTTCTTCAAAAAAGAACTTCTCGCAATGATGATATTAGCAATAATTCATACTCTTTCGAACTTGTGCTTCACTCAATATTTTTCTCTTATTGCGTGGTTACTCAGGTGCCATTCTTTTAGTTGTATCCAGGGTTTCATCTGCATCATTCATGAGACTACACATTCTTGTGCGGTTATCTCATGATGTTGGATCTGAATCCAAGCGCTATTGTGTGTAAGGGGTAGAGTATCACAATACATCTTCTGTTCTTGTGTGATGACTTGATACTATTGCATCTTTTCTAACAAATGCCAATATGTTATACGACAACAACCAAGTCTGTTAGTTTCAACTTCCAAGCAAGTTGGGGTTGCCAGAAATAAAACTGAACAACTAGCAAAATGGGAAACTTTATATAAAAATATATAAAAAGGCATTAATAATAGTAATATTACTAGGTGTCTAAGGCCTAATTCATTATGTATCTAATTATTCCTACTAGTTTTCATAAAGATTAAGTATTCGACTGGCTGACCATTACCACAAATATCATGCTCAATAGGTTCTTATTCCGTTCTGTTGTTCATGCATGGACTTATTCATCTTTACATATGGTTTGGGTGAATACATGTCTCAATTGCATCCTCTTGAGCACTTGAACTTATTTCTCAGTGTTGCTTGATGTGCTTCATTCTTCATGCATGATAAATTCTTGGAAGCAAGATATTTGGGTTAAGGATCAGGTAGCATTTAGCTACCAAAATAAATAGTTTAGCATGTTGGACAAGAAGTAATCACTCGCCAACTTTTTATGCATAGTCTATAAGGAGCTTGCAGAATTTTTCTTAAGGGAAGGTATGCAATCTCCATGCTATATCTGTAGTCTGTTGTGAATGTTTGGTTTTGTTGCACCCCTAATATTTGTTCTACATCATAGTAATTCAAAAACGAACAAGCCAGGAGATCTCAGTTCGTGTCTTTGTTGCTTATGAACCTGCAATTTTTTCGTTGAATGTTTATCTGTCGTGTTATTTACACTTATCCTAGAATTATAAATTTCAAACAACTGTTGGTGTCATTGTATCAAACTTCAATTTGTTTTTCAGGTTGCATATAAAGTGTGGTTGGAGTCTTTTGGCATGTACCCTTTATCCTTGGTAAAGAGAGTGAAAGAATTCTGGGGTTCTATGAAAAAATGGTTGTCTGAAAACTTTCCTGAGGCAGCCAAAACATTGTGCAAAGGTGTTTCGGAAGCTCAATTAAAGTCGGCAGAGGATGATCTTGGTTTCAAGCTCCCTATGCCCACAAAGCTGCTGTATCGCTTTTGCAATGCTCAACTGCCTTTTAGTGATAACGATGAAGCAAATGTACGCAGTTCCACTCATGGAATAATTGGGGGCTATGCGTTTTATGATTATTGGGTAAATGTGCATTTATCACCACTTGAGCAAATAGTTGAAGAGACAAAACAGTTTTATCGTGAGTTCCCTGATGTCTTCAATGGGCGCAAATTCATTATAGTGGCGACATCATGGTTTCATCCAAAAACATTTATCCTAAATTGCTCAAATGGTGAACTTTATGTTGGCACAAACAACTTACCAGTAGGAGAAATGCTTCCTTGTGTGCCTAAAGCATTGGTAAAGCCAACTGATACTGATCTACCCCAAGATGGATTACTTCTGTGGCTGGAAGAGCATCTCAGGCGTTTACAGAATGGAATGATCAAGACCCGTATGCTGTTGAAGTCAAGGTATATCAGCTTATATCCAGAAGCACCGCCATTATGTACTTCAGCCATGACAAATGGTGTTAAGGTTGTATTCTTGACTTCTTACAGAGTTGCATAATCATCTAATTCAACATGAAGGTGTCATAACTTCCTATTGTTCATGCTTATACTTCAGTAGCAACACATATGGTTTCTGACTACCCAGATTGTCTTTTATAAGTGCAGTGTGTGGACTATATTTTTCTTCATAGGCTCTAGTTTTGTAACTGCAGCAGTATGTATTGCATCCTGTATATGATTCTCATGGTTGATCTCTTCTGAGCGTTGATCTGACATATGTCTGATATCGATAGGTGCGTGCATCTGCTGTCTTTGTGCCAGAACATCCTCAAACTCAGGGTCATGAGCGAAGTTTGTTGTACACTTATTCAATTCGCATGTCAGTTCCAGAGGCTTGCATGCTAGGTGGTGTGTACTATTCTTCCTGCCAGCTTCATTCACGCCACTGGACCATTCGATCAAGGGACAGGGTTGTTTCTGTTGTTAGTGGGGAAGGTGTTATTGGACAGGTATGCTGAGATCAGGAAACAAAGATACATTCTTTGTCGTTGAATGTGCAGCTACATTTGAAAGATAAAAAATAGCTGATCTATCTAATCGGCGTGCCCTCTGCAGTATCCTGTGCTGTCACCTGGTCGGGATGAGTTTGTCTATGAGAGCTGCACGCCACTGCCCAAAGGGCCTGGATCTGTGGAAGGCTCTTTTTCATTTGTGCCTGGCAAGTATGTTCTGATTCTGCAGTAAAGTTACGTTTGGTTATATAATCCTAATTTTGACCGATTGGAGATCTATTATGTTCCATACGCCTCACATTATTTGTCAATCTGTTTTCCTTTGTAAGGTTGAGCCGACCAGAAGGTAAGCCGTTCGAGGTTACAGTGGCGCCATTCCCTCTGGAGGTGCCAGAGTACATCTTCTGATGTTCGTCGTGAGAAATAATGTATCTGTATGGTAGATGCTTCTATCAGACCTGGTACGTGCTTGGTGGAGCAAACTTTGTCTACTTGGTATGATCTTGTTGGGGTAATGTAAGATATGGAACCGTGTGCTGTTACTTGATGTGGCAATCATCATTAGTCAATAACCATAGTGATATCAGCCTAGGAACCAGCAGATGGGCCTCAGTTACCAGGATCCTGAGTCTGTGCCGAGCTAGTGGGCTGGACTACATATGGTTATGGAGGCAAAATCTTGAGGCATGGAAGCCCACGAGAAGGGGCCTCCTTGTGCTGCTCCACATTGGGCCATCCATTATAGGAAGGACCTGCGGACCACATACATATTCGGCTAAGTTTTGCACCCAGAATTCCAACTACAGTTTCTTCCTCATCCCAGCTGACAGGGACAATTATATACATCTAGTACAACAGCTAGCCGGACATTATATCTACCAAATGGGGGGACTGTTGTACTTCGGTGACAAAATAAAGCTGGTTTAGTTTGCGAGATACTGAATCAGAGAGAGCCATGCATGTTAAGCGAGTAATTGTACCTTCCTCTACCTCTGCATGTGCTTAGTATTTATTCACTCTGACCATGCAAATCATAACTCAACTGCAAATGAGAGTACATCTCAGGATTATATAAGAAACAAGATGCATCTTAAGACACATCCTTGATAACCGAGCAAGCTTTAGAAATGAGCATCTTCTGTAACATCATCACTCTCTTGACCCAAGATGATAGGACTGGGGGCATCGGCTACTTGCAGACATCACTAATGAATAACTAAGCGAGCTTTGGTGGCTTCGATGGCTGATAGGAAACCACAATTGTAGCTGGGAGTTCAGGTGGAGAATGCATCTTGAGTGTGTGTTGTACAGTCGCTCGTAGACGCGCAGTTCTTCAAGGATATCAGCTTTGTCCTGAGCATGACGCAGGATTGAAAGCCATATGGACTGGTCCAAGGTTCTTGTATGAAGCGTGTGGCAGGAAGAGATTCCTAACGATTTCGGGACTCTAGGGGACGTTTAAACATACAAGTGTAATGCTTCATTGCATCATTAGCAGACCTCCTTATAGGCCTTAGAACTCCTACATGCGCTGTAGGCTTCACAGAACGGTCCTCTTTCTTAATGGCCCCCAAGATTCGTCTGGTAATATTTATCTGCAATGAAAACAAGAACATTCACCAATCAATATGTATTATTGTGTTAAAAAAATCCTTATTGTGGCACCTGAATAATATGCATCATAGAACACATTGTGATTAGGCTAATACAATTATAGACATTGTTACCAATGTGACTGTAAGACTGTGATACTTTAGTACATGAGAAAGATGTCTCGATGTGTACTGAACCACTGAAAGTGGTATTGCGGACAGGACCACCACCAACGCTCATATCGGTCATTATTATTCACTCTCAGCTTGTACACATGTGCGACTTGGAGAACAAAGAAATGACACTTTTAACGCACACCATGTATATATATGCTAAACAAGGAGCATGCCACTGAAGAAAGCAAACGATATCAAACTCACCAATCTTCACCAAGTATAGTTGGAGTGATAGGCATCGGGAAGGACCCGGCGAGTGTGACATGTATTTCAGGTCTGCTGGAAAATACTCTCAGATCAATGTCCAAAACGGTTATAGGCGCTGATCGAGAGAAAAACTAAATTTCAATCGACTGACGTCGAGACATCTTTTTTAAGACCGTCCCAAAGTATTATTCGTTTTGGTTTTTCTAGAAACATTATTTTTGCTATGAATTTAGACATAGTACATATAAAAACTATACACCTAGAAAAGTCAAAATTAATAGTAATTTAGGATTAGTCTATAATTCGCTGGTCACAGTACGCAGCATGCCTGCGCATTTCTCATCTTATCACGTGCATACTTTTGGGATATAAAAAACACGTGGAACGTACACGTTTCACATTTGTAAGCCTGTATCAGTAGAAATGCTGGACATTGCTAGCAATGGGCACTGGAGTACTTCAGTGACAAAAATAAAGCTGGTTTAGATTATGAGATACTGAATCAGAGAAAGCCATGTCTCGAGTAATTGTACCTTCCTGCCTATGCATGTTCTTTGTGCTTATTAGTTCTGAGCAGGCACATTATGTCCTTTCTACTCGGCTGCAAAATTGGAGTACATCTAAGAACTACTCCCTCTTCGAAATTGTAGATCGTTGTTACACCCGGTTTGAAAACAAAACTAAGTGCTACCTATATGTATGCCAGGATCTAGTTTCATACATATAGTGACATCTTCAGTGAATAACAGTAGCAATATTACGTAAAGGAAAATAAATCAAGACTTATGAGTCTATCAGAGATATACAGCTTCATCCTGGAAACGGAGGCTCCAAACTTCACAGGCAATCGACTGGGGGTTGTGTACGCTTAGAACTCAGCATCATCTATAAAAAACTTCACACACCTTCCTCTTTTGAGCAGCAGTAAGGAAGGGTGAGTACACTTATGGTTGGTACTCAGCAAGGCCACAAGAAATAACCAGAATAACAATTTAAGTCCATCTTCAAGTTTAATTAATCATGTAAGGGTTCAGGCCGCTCTTGACCATGAGCACGACTGATATCTCAGTTTTACACTCTGCAGAGGTTGTACACTTTCACCACAAGTCGCGTAAGAGTTTAGAAGAACTTTAGACCCAACCATGCCCTGCAAAAGTAGGCACTTATCACACTACCGAGGTGTGACGCATAGGGACGCTACGAGGCCTTTACAAAGATTGCCTAATAAGTGGTAACCTGCTAAGGTTTCGGTGTCTGGTGCGCATAAACCTCCCTAATGGGCATAGTGTCTTAGTAAAGCTCACTTCCCAAGGGGACTGGGCTATACAACGACTCATTCCCCCTCTTGCCCTTTCGGTAAGATTATCTAAAACTAGAGTCTCTAATTAATTAGCCAAGACTAGAGCCATATAGTTCTTGTGGTTGCACTATTTTCCTGGGTGGTCGCTCCTTGTTCCAATTAAAATTTATCATGATATTATAAACAAAGCATAGGTAGGAGGATGGTTAGGGACACTTGCCTTTCTCCAACGAGAAGTTACTCTTACTGCTCTTCAGTTCTTGTTCTCTTGAAATACTTAATCTTCAAATCTTTCGAACAACGATCCTTCTACTCGAAGCATTCATTGGCAAAAGCATACAAAATAAACAAACAAGTACAACTAAGAACAATACACCAAAACAAAAGTCTTTAAAAGAACGCACTAAAGGATAGGGCTCGATTCTAAAATCACGCAAATGCAGGAAACGCTGAGAACCGAACTATGGTTGGCAAGGCAAAACTTCGAGCGGTTTGATTTATAAAAGAAATAAAAAGATTATATGCTTGATCCATTTTAATTAAATAATATGATGCACATAGGTTATTTCAGAGAAATACCCTATTTGGAATTAAGCAAGTTATATTTAATCATTGAAAATGCGATAAACTTAATCATATTTTATTTGTAAACATTCAAGTATAAGTTATGCCAATTTAATAATTAAATTTAGAAACACAGAGCATGTGTATAAGACATCTAATCGAACAACTTAGTATTTGATGTTCGACTAAACATGTAAACGTGCAAAAGGCATTTATAATATTAAGCATATTAACTTTATTTATGAAAATCGACATATAACACTAGATATCTTTTATTTAGAGGAGCTAGTTATAAATAGGAATTAATCAATTAAACCTTAGTTTATGAAAACTGGGATAGAACCTAATCAACTTTTATTTAGAAAATTAATTGAATAAGAATTAGTCAAGTTAATATTGATTTTGAAAAACCGATGTAAACCCTATTTAAATTCTCATTATGAAAAGGCATTCAAATAGATCTTAATCAAATTAATATTAAATTTATTCTTAAAGACATGCATGATGGAAAACATCACCACCAATGTAACGCAACTTGAACGAATTAAAACAGAGCTATAACATAGATTCTATGAGCTAAACATTATTGGAAGGAGTTAGATGTGATTAACTATAGACTTCAGGTGCTAGCAAGGAAGATTCACAAGACACATGGAACAGTGCTCATGATGGTCAAAGCCTAGGGTTAGATCTGCAAAAGGGCTAGGGTTGGGCTGGTTTGCAGTCATCTAAACTTTCCACGGGGCTTTTTGTAAAACAGCCAAGACACAAGGAACGAAGCTAAGTAATTCAGCTTTCCTCAGGGACCTAATCGCAAAAGGGCCAGGGCATTCTTCCTTCTTTCGCATGGGGCGGCTCTGGCCAGCCGGCTGCCAGTGCTCCAGCGAGCTGGGGTCGACGGAGAGTGGCGCACGAGGTGGAGGGGGTCGAGGGGGTCTCGTTGGGGTGGCTCACCAGCGGCGGGGTGAATGGAGACGGCCGGCGGCGGTGGAGCTCGGGCGGCGGCCGATCTTCACGGTGGCGGTGGCGCTCGAGCGATGGCGCAACGCAGGTGACTCGGTGCACACGGACGGCAGCGAGCGGGCGAGGGCGCGGGCCAGGGTGGCTGCAGGCACGTGCGGTGCTAAGCGGCTGCGGCGCAAAGGCGGGCGGCGGCACACTGCAGGGGCACAGCCGGACCGGGCTGGCAGCAGTGGGTGGCGGTACTAGGGGGCAGCATTAGGAGGCCTCGGGTGGCGCGGGCGCTTGCCTTTATAGGACGCGAAGCCCTAGGGGCGCGCACGTCGAGGGAGGAGCCGGCGGCGGACATGCCCGGCCCACGGTCAAGCGCCGCCGATGGGCTCAGCGGTAGGATGGGCCAGGAGGCAGCCAGAGGGGGTAGGGTGGGCTGAGCCCACGGGCTTGGCCCGGATGGATAGGAATATATATTTCCCATGAAAGAAAAATCTAGAAATTCTGAATAATTCATTTAATTCAAAAAAATACACCAAAAATTTCAAAAATTACACGAGGAGTCCAAATAAAATACTTGGAGCTCGTGAAAAGGATTCTAGAGCCTATCAAAAGTTGGATTTAACTCTTAGAAAATGAGAATAAATTCCAGGAAATGCTGGAAAATTCTCGGAAGAACCTAATCGTTATCTAGACGCGTTTTTAAAACATTTGCACTCATGAAACACCAAAATGCATCGGCATGAATGCAAACACATGGAACAACCTTATTTAATTTAGAAAAATAAATAATTATTTTTCCTATACTAAATTTTCTGTAAAGAAAAATAAATGTTGGGAAATTTTTTTAAAATTATGAGAAAATCATTGTTTATTTATTCCTTTTTAATCTGAAATTCAAAAATTTCAGGTGTGACAGTCGTTTTAAATTGTTTAGACATCTAGATATAGCGTATGTCTAGGTGTATAATAATATCTTTGAACTTAGAAAAGTTAAAATAACCTAAAATTTGGAACGAATTGAAGGAAACCATGCATATCCAAATCCTTGATAAACGAGAGGAAGCTTAGGCAATGAGCAACTGGTGACTGTTGTCACATCATCACTCTTGAGTCTTGACCGAGTATCACAGGACTGAGGGCATCGGTAACTTGCACACGTCACTGATGAATAACTAAGAGAGCTCTGCTAGCTTTGATGGCTGATAGGAAACCACCATTGTAGCTTGAAGTGGAAATCGAGCATGCAGCTTGTGATTACATGGTACTGCCGCATGTCCTATCAGGTTGATGCAGGTGTAATGCATGATGGCGTCATTAGCATCTCTGCTTATAGTGCTCTTAACTCCTACTCACACTGCTATGTTTAACTCCTGCTCTGCAATTTAAGTCATTGCCATGTAACCAAAAATCATTTGTGGTACCTTATTAATATGCATCATACTACACCGTGAGATTACGCTAAGACAATGATAGACATTGCTGTTAATGTGATTGTGATTCTTTGGTACCTAAATAGAAGATGTCTCATGGTACTGAACTATTGGAATTTTTGTTTTTTTTGCGCAAGTATTGGAATTGTTGTTGGGGACAAGACCAAAAACAACTCTCGTATCCGTGAAATTATTATTCACACTCAGCTTGTACAGTACATCCCATCCAGTCAGCTGTAAAATTTAAGTCGTACATATATATGCTAAATATAGAACCAATAAATTGCAAGTATAACGCACACCATGTATATATATGCTAAAACAGTAAGGAGCATGCCATTGACGAAAACAACGATATGAAACTCGCCACTCTTCGCCAAGTATGGTTGGAGTGATAGGCATCGGGATACCCAGCACTACGGAATATTCTGGTGAGTGAAACAAGCACTCCAGGTTGGTAATGGTAAGGAAGCTACACTTGTTACAAAGCAAGAACAGAAAAAACAGACCTGTCCAATTTTGTTTTGTAATTAGGTTGTGTACAGTAATAAACAAATAGGTGCAGCAGTCGTTCTTTTTTGCGCCTAAGGCTTTAGATAACACTGTAGTAGTGAAAAAGAATGTTGCGTTCCTTCTTATTCAATCCTCATGATCTAGAGGTCGCATGTTAGTGCCATGTATTGAAGACCTCACAGTTGTTTCTATCAGGAGATTAAATAAAAACTGCATTCATATTAGTTATTTTATAAAACTGGAGGAGTTTTTCCCCTACTAATTATATATATATAGGCCTCCGCTATTCGGTCCCCAGGATACAGAATAGGTTATTCCGTACCTGAGCCGCGACTAGCGTCCGACGTTCACCCCTCCCGTGTCCGATTTTCGCCCACCTCCCACGTCCGGTTTTTCCACGTGCGCTGTGAGCCTCCTTCGGTCGTGCAGTAACTCCTCTCCCACGCCTCCTTCCTCCCCCACCACGACCTCGGCCAGTACGCCTTCAGGGCGCTGGAGGGCGCGGCCGTCGGCTGCGGCGTCTTACTGGACGAGCTCGGCATCGCCGGCTGCGCTCCGGCAGCGGCTGCGGGGATCGGCGACACCGTGTTCGGCTGTGCCACGTGCAGCGAGCTCACTTGCAACGCGGCGGCAGCGGCGGCGGCGGCGAGTACGACGCGCTCCAGCTGAGGAAGCGGGCCCGCGTGGCGACGGGGCTCCTGGAGAGTTGCAGTGCGGAGGCCAGCAGGAGGGCTTAGTTTTTTTTTGGGCATCGTGGCTTTCGTACTCCAAAAAATGTGTACAGGGAACAACCGAGTAGATTGAACTCAGTACTTTAGACCAACCTGGAGATATTTTGTGTTGCCCACATTGTGGATCCAGTACGAAATTTTTGACACATTTGTACTAAAAATAAAAGAGAGGAATTCAGTTTGTATGATCCAAACTAACCTATCTTTAGATTGAACTGAGTTCGCACGTTTCTTTAAGAAAAATGTTAATCATATCAAAGGGCCTTTCAGGTCCAAGTTATGGTTCTTTACTAATTGAAATTGCAGCCAGTAGAGCAAATATTCATCATATTTCGTTTAAAAAATTCTCGTTTCAAATATTCATCGTATGCAAGTATTTGTGATAAATCAATCATATGCAATGTGTCTCATTTCACGCCACGGAAAATCTTCCGTAAAGAAAAATATGAATATCAATACACCGGGTGGCACATTTCTTTCGTTCCTTGAATGACACCAGGTGGCACATTTCTTTCCTTGAATGAACTTAGCGACAACCTGAATTGCAAATTATACATATCTTGTGTAATGAAGGATCATATTACAGGTGTACAAATAAATGCCTTGGAAAGACATTAACCATCACGCTAACAAGAATTTTCTACTCTCTCAAGATATTTCAGCCTTCTCCATCATCTGACAGGTTGTTTGGATATCTTTAGTGATGGAAACAAAAGTCAAGCTTGTTTGTTCTACCAATCTCCTCTGAAGTGCTCTTGCTGCTGCCGGCAGATGTCAATAGTGTTTGATCCAAAGAATTAATTCAAGTGGTCAATCAACATCTACCTGTAGACAAGGAGCAAGTAATTCACCTGATTATGAATGCGCTTTCCAGTCTGTATTGCCCCAGCATGTGCGCAAGCCAGTAGCACGGCTGACGAAGTCACGGCATTTCACCTAATACCACCACCAGCTAGGCGTGAGCTCACCGGCGGCATCGGGCGGTCGAGGGGATCGAACATAGCGCCGGCGGGCTATTGCGGCGTCGATGCGGAGGAGGAGAGGGGTGCCGCAGGGTCGACGTGAGGGGTGGCGCTGCGTCGATGCGGAGGAGGAGAGGGGCAGCGAGGGGTCAACGCGAGGGGCGCGAGGCGTCGATGCGGAGGAGAGAGGCGGTGCGGGGTCGACGCGAGGGGCGGTGCAGCGTCGATGTGGAGGAGGGGGCGGTGCAGCAGCTACGGGCGAGCAGCGGCGGCGGATGCGGATGGCGAGTGGCGATTGGCGGCGGAGGCTATGGATGGGGAGTGGCGGCGGCGGTTGCGGAAGGCGGGCGGCGGCGAGTGAGTGGCGGCGGTGGATGCGGTTGGCGAGTGGCGGAGGTGGAAGCGAATGGCGACTGGCGGCGGCGGCTACGGATGGGGAGTGGTGGCGACGCAGAACTGGAGGGGAAAAAGCACCGGTATGCGCCGGTGGCGGTAGTTGGCGAGCTGTGGTGTGAGCGAATGGCGAGGGGCAGGGAGAGCAGCAGAACGGGATGGGAACTGAAGGGACCTCCCACGACGGAAGACCCACGATCGGGAAAAAAAGATGGAAAAAAAATGGGGGAGCGGGAAGAGAAAAAAAACCGACGGGGGATGGTGCTAGCCTGATCGGCGGATGAGCTCGGGTATGGAATAATATTCCGTACCCAGGCTCACAGCGCACGTGGAAAAACCGGACGCGGGAGGTGGGCAAAAATCGGATACGGGAGGGGCGAACGTCGGACGCTAGTCGCGGCTCGGGTACGGAATAACCTATTCTGTACCCTGGGGACCGAATAGCGGAGGCCTATATATATGCTCATAACAATATTTGAGTTCAATATTTCACAGCTCATGAACCAAGCCTTCAATTAAAAAAATCACATCAATACATATAGAATCACATTTATGTAAAAAACACATCAACCTATCCTTGGCCTAAAGAATTGATAGGTGCAATATATCCATCGTCGATATAGGTGTCATCATTATCATCATGTTCATCAACTAAATCTTCATCATTTGGTTCTACCACATGTATACCTTTTTCAATGATGCTAGCATCTCCAGTCACTCCTTGGAGGTCATTCCTTGCCCAATTTGTCAACTCTTCATGTTGGCTAGAAATGTTCATGGCCTCCACACCTACGTCGAGTGAGTCAATATCAATCTGTCCTTGTTGTTCAGTCTCTTCTAGTTCTAGCGTGGAAAACAAAGTCTTAGGCTTCATTCTAACAACACTGCTCCAGTTGGATTTATTTGCGCATTCGACATAAAAAAACCTGCTTCATTTAGTTTGACATACAAGGAATACTCCACTTACGCTCAACGAATGAAGCATAACCCTCAGGATTTAGACAACGTGGAGTGGTACTACTTGATCCAATATTTTGGAAGTGAGCCATTCCAGGTTCGTCGGTGTCCAGTTTCTTTTGTAATTCCACTACTAAAATATAATGTAATTAACAGAGTGCTGCTTGTACACCTTTTGCAGAAAATTAGCACCAGGAACTCTGGAATCCAACAGAAGCTGAAGACTAAGCATCTCACGAGATCAAAATCCTATTCCCAAATTAGTTTTGAACAAGTAATGACAACATTAGCTAAGCTAATTACTTTCTTAAATGGTTGTTACCTAATGCTACATTGTTACCATCTTAGAGAAACAAGGGTAATGGCCAACAGCCTACTGATTTGCAACTTTGGATGACTACTCACACCAAGGATGGGCAATGGTCAAATGAAGACTCTAAGGATATCTACATGAGTGCTTGTATATGATTGCACCTTTAAAATTTCAGCATGTTTCAAACTTATTTTGGAACTGTTTGAAATTACATGCTTCTAATTTATTTCTCATGTTTCACTTAGGAAAATGCCTGCATTCAAGTTACAGTGGTAGAAAAAAGGAAAGGTAAGCCCTTCCTTATGGTTGAGGAGGAAAACACAGTTTTCCAACTCAACTACTCTTAAACTTTTTGAACAAAGTCATACAGATGTCATGGACGTGGATACATGGCGAAATATCCAACACAAAATGCTCTACTGAAACATAGAGAAGAAGATACAGCCCGTACTGAAGTTTTAGCTTGACAAGAAAGAATGCAGCACCAACAAGAGGTTGAAGAATTAAAAGAAAAGCTTGAACATGCAGTTTTAGCAAGGGAAAGAGACAAGGAAGAAACTAAGAAACAAATTGAAGAAATCAGGGAAGAATTTTGTTCAACACTACAACAACAAATACAATTAGCATTGCAATATGTAATAACTTTGGACCAAGTTCTCCTTTTCTGGCTCCTCTATTTTAGCTAGTGTTCCTTATCTTTTGAGCTGCGCAGGCTATCCTAGGAGCCATCAACACCACACAAGTTCCAAATGGACCAAGTGTACAAAACAACTTCATCGCACCACCATGCATACAGGATGCAACTATAGAGGTAATACAAATGCAACAAGGTTACTTACAGAAGATGCAACATGTTCACATATAAAATGCAACTTGTTTACATCAAAGCTTTCATTTTGGCAGAATAATGAACCAGTAAGTGTGTTGACCACAGAAATGGTACTTGACGAAGGTACTACCATGACAACAAAGACTAGTGCAACCAGGACTCTTTTCCAAAAAAAGAATGGTTCCAATGGGTCGTTGAATTATGTTTCTACCCAACAACTATTGAGGACTCATAATCAAAAGAAAAAACAGCAGGTATAAATACCAATGTGATTTGACTTTGAAATGGTGGATAATATGCTATGTATGATATGTCAATAAAGTTCATCAAACTGGTGGGGATCTTGTCATCTCAAACGGTATATGATATTATTGCAGGGTGTTCCTTAATTTACTTTATATCTTTACTATGTCACTATGATCATTTAGTTTGCACGTGATTAGTTATTCCATGCACTTAATCACCAAGGTTCCTATATTAAATTAATAAATTATATCTGTGTTCATAAATTGCAGGAAAGTGTGGACAGCCAAAATATTTAGAGAAAGCTTTATGCCTATATGCTGGTGATGGACAGCTAGAAGAATGAAGAATTACAAAAATGTTTATTGGTGGCGACTGGTGCCGATGGGGCATGAAGAGATCAATAAGAGAACTCATATTTCAGAGACCAAGTTGAGATGTGCCTTGGTCTAATTGTGATGAATGATTGATTAGATGATTTGAGGCTTTATCGGTTGAGTCCATATATTCATATGTGCATAATTATGCTAACGGCTAACCGGATGTGTTGTGTTGTGTGTGTTGTGTTGTGGTGTTTGTGTAAACTATATATTGTGTGTTGTATCTCTTAGCTTGGGATGTGCATGTGTAGGATGCGACATGGTGGTCGACGGTATGAGGTGAAGGTCAAGCGAAAGGTTCATGCCGATGTACTAGGGCTGTGAAGGGTGGACACGAGTAGGCTTGGACCGAGGGACTCGAGGAGTCTGGGCGGAGTCATGGGCGATCCACATGGTGCACGGAACAGCAAGAGTACACGGACGGGATGGAGACAGCGTCGATCGAGTCAAGCGGGATGGAGGCGAGTCGAGTAGGCGGCCGGGAGCCGGGAGCACTAGACTTGGAGGTGTCAAAGGCTTGGCGGAGGCCGGACACGCGTCAACATTGGTGAGTCACATCGTGCACGGCGTGCTCGAGGGTTTGACCGATTTAACCTCAAAACTGGGGGTGAATCATGCCTTGCGGGGCGTGCGAGAGGGTTTGACCGGTTTGGCCTCAAAACTAGGGATGAGTCACGCATGTGGGGTGTGCAAGAGGGTTTGACCGATTTAGCCTCAAAATCGGGGGACGAGTCCGGTGCGGTGTAACAGCTGCGAATTTAATCATCTAAATGACTTTGGAGAATTAAAAGAAAATTGAGAAGAAAAGAAAAAGAAATTGGCCGAAAATCAAATTCGGGTCAAATTTGGCCGAAATTTGAATTTTAAATTTGAAATTCAGAAAAATTCGGCAAAAATATGGAATACAAGTGTGAGAGTGATTAGAACTTAAGGGTCAAAAATTTGGAACAGAAATGGTGCTAAATAGCTCAGAGAAATCAAAGAAAGAAAAAGGAAAACTGAAGTTACTGTTCGTCGTCTGAAAATAGAATTTCAGAAAAACAGCCTCAGAGTCCATTTTGGAAATTGATTTCTGAAGAATTTTTCAAATAAGTGCACCAGGACAACTATACCATATTGAAGTATGAACATTGGACTACAAGATTTGGGTGTTGTTGGCCAGGAACATGGAAAGGAACAATTTCGAATTGTAGCTCAAAGTCAGCACTTTGTCACTGCAAATGACATCACTGAAATTGGTTAAGTCTGAAAACAGCAGCATAGTGTCAACTTTGGACTTGAATTCAGAGCAATGTAGATCAAAAGGTGTACATGTTCATGAGCAAAATGGAACCTTGGGATGTTGTAGAACACCTTTAAGAAGAAGTTGGACTGGAAGAACAAGAATTGGGTCACTAAATTGGTTCACCAAGTGAGATCGACGCCACTGTCAGTTAACTGACGAACTGAATATCAGTTTCAGTAAACTTCAGAGGAACCCGAGAAACAAATCAAAATTCAATTGTATTTGATGATTATCTCGGGTCAGAGCCAAAATAAAAGGTGAAGGGTTTGAGTTTATCTCCAACTTCTGTTAAGACGATTGGGGACCGTTGGATTGAAGATCGGCCGTAATTTCGCTCTGAAGTCACGGGCGTTAGAAGAAGAAAAGAGGAGCGGTGATAGAGCAGCAGGACGTGTCGCCGCCGCCGTCGTCGGTCGCTCACCAGCACGTCTAGCTAGGCCACCTCCTCACCACATAAGCCTATTGGTAGGCCACGGTGTCGCCCATGCGCGCGGTGAACGCTTGAATAACTACCGCTCCCGCGCCGCCGTTTTCACCGCCGTTCTTTTTACCGCCGCCAGCGCCTCCTCTGTCAAACACCGCCGCCGAGCAAAATTCCACCGCCACACCGCAGCTCCCATCGATTCCTTCCGTCCACACCTCCGCCTACACCCCACCAGCAACCTTAGCAACTTGTTGCCCAGCTTCTTCGCCGTCACGCCTTGAACCGCCGCCGCTTCTGTCTGCCGTCGTCGCGCCGCCCGCTCACGATGAGCCCTACCTTGCGCTGCTCCCCTTCCTTCTTAAGTAATCGTAGGCAAGTCCTTAGGGTCCTAGGATGGTGTAAGGGTAGTTGTTTGAGTAGGTTGTGCCGTCGTCGTGAGTAGTCACGACCGGCCGAAGGTGTCGCCGCCCGTCGCCGTGGAGGGGATGGCTCCGGCCATCTCCCGAGGAGCTTTTGCCGCGCACGGGTGCGTGAAGGTGTAGGGGTGCCGTCTTGGCCTAGCTTCGCCGCCGGTGGGGCGCCGGCCGGCGAGTCGCGCCGCCCCCTGTTACGCGCGCGTGTTTTGGCGGGAGGAGGAAGAAGCATCTAGGCGCTCGGGCCCGCACAGCAGTGAGAAGGGAGAGGGGGAGAAGGAGGCCGGGAAAGCGCGGCCGTCTGTTGGGCCGCGGCCTGGAGGCCCAGTGACGCGCGCGCGGTTGGCCGGAAAAGAAAAAGGCCGGAGGCCCAGAGCAGCTAGCAGGCCGGCCTCGTGAAGGAAAAGAGAAAAAGGGAAGACGGCCGTTGGGCTGGTGTCGGGCTGGAGAAGGGAAAAGAAGGAGGGAAACGGCCCACGGGGCCCGTCAGAGGGAGAAAGAGGCCGGCGGGTAGAAAGGAATAGGGATAGTTGGGTCCGCGCCGTGGGGCCCAGTGCGCATGAGAGGGGGTAGAGTTAGGCTGAGTAAGAAAAGTTTTTCCGGGTGATTTTCGGGAAAATTAGATTTCCTTTAGGAAAGTAATTAGTTTAAATCCGTTTTACACCATTTAAATCACAGAAATTTCTAGGAGTGTCCAAAATTAGTGAAACCAATTTTGTTAGGCTTGTTTTATTTTCCTTTATGCATTAAAATTTTTATACCCTATAAAAATAATAAAAATTTGGGTATTTATTTAATGCCTTCCTTTTAAGGTAATTAAATAAATACTTAATATTTATAAAATGTATAAAATATGAATAACATTTTCTTAATCACAAATTATTATTAACCCATAGGAAATTAGGTTTCCAAGCTAGAAAATAATTATAACTTTTTCTAAAGATAAAAGAAAAAGCCTTAAGGAGGGTTAAGTAAGAAAAATAAAATTGTGGGTTAATCTTTTTGGGTTTTTGTGTGTTGGCTTGCAACTTTATCATGGTAGGTTGTATGGTCCTTGTTGGCTTGCAACTTTATCATGAAGGAAAGTTGTATAGTCTTTTATTAAAAATTTTGCATTTCTAACCCCTGCATGTATTATGCTATAGATCCCGAAGCACCAGAAGGAGAATATTTGGAATTTTCAGAAGGACCTTCGGAGTTCGAAGAAGTTTTTGAGTTAGTCCCCTGTGAAGCCAACCCGTCGGAGAATACTAACTTTTTAAACGAACAAGGCAAGCCCCGGTGCATTTATACCTATCTATATTGGAGTCATTATTTCATGTGTCTAATTATCGGTTACTTGCTTTATGTATGCACTAAGTCTAGGAGTTGCTTGAAACCTATTCTTGTGTATGATCATGCCTTGTTTTAAGGATATCTTTGCCACTTGTTCAAACCTTAGAAGATAACCCAAGTCTAGAAATGCTTAGTTGCTTAAATGCTTGGTTTACCAACCTTAAGGAAAACTTTTAGTCATACATGTTGCTTATGGAAGATAACTTGGAAAGTTGAAAGCGGACAGAAACTAGAGGTGTAGTTCTGTCTGCTAGATTAATTTGGTTAAGGCCCGATTCGTTGTCTTAACCTTTGATCAAGTGATAAGCATCTGATCACTTACTGGGTATGGGACCAGTAAAGCCCAGTAGGTTAGTAAACTCTATGATCGGGAATACTTCGTACCCGCGCTTGACGTGCTGGAGATTGGCAGGGGTGTAGCCTGAAACTCACATGGTGATTGGGCCAGACGTGGGGTCCCATGTGGGGGTGCATCCCTGGGTCCGGGTAGTCGTATTCCTAATCATTGATTTTTGCTAATCGAGAGGTTGTTAGATACGACCTGGACAGTCGTATAAAGCTAGTGATCAGAGTACTCTCCTGCAGGATGTAATTAGATCCGGATCGCTGCAATTCTCGGTTATGAATGCACTTGATCACTGTTGAGCATCGTAGTATCAATTCATGCAATATGTATCCTTCTGTTAACATTTGATGTATGACTTAACAGCTATGGTTGTTTTTACTTTCTGTTATCATTTAGAATGGTTAGGTAATAACTTAACCCAAATAAAAGATAAAACTAAGGCATTACTCGTAGTAAGCTTTTCGGCAAAATTTGTGTTAGCCAAACACACCCAAAAGCTGGCATGCATTCCAAAGAAATCTATTATATTGGTTAGTCGGGTAAGACTTGCTGAGTACCCCGTACTCAGGGTTTTCCCCTTGTGGCTATCTTTCAGAGGTTCCACAGGAGTCTACAGAGGAGGAGACCCCGAAGCCCTAGGGTATTGACCTGAGTCTCACAATACCCTAGAGAAAAAGTTTTACCTGCGCATCTTCTCCTGAACTGTTTATGTTTAAATCTTAGAATTCTGTCTAACACTGCACTGTTAAGCTTGTTTCAACCTATGTTCTATAATAACTCGTACCTTTTATATGTATGTAAAAATGTAACATTTGTTGATATTATCCCATCGCGGATATTATCCTGATGTATGGCTATGAGACACGTCGTGGATCCTTCGAGGAGTCCTAGGGACACTCGATGGACTACCGGACTTATGCTGTTTTAGGTGCGTTTCGGATAATTGCTGTTCCGACAGCGATTAGGCGCACTTAAACCATCTTAAGTTGGGCGGTTCCGCCACAACCGGGTCCGTCCGATGAATGATGAAAAAGTTGAAAGGTTTTGCCCCTAGGAGGTTTGGAGTTGTATGCTTCATGTAAGGGCAACTTAGGAAATAGCCAAGTGTCTATATATATGAGAGATGGCTGGTTGGGGCAGCCATCCATTTGGTTGTTTTGGTGGGGGTTTTCTCATTTGTTTTGTGAGAGCCTTTGGTAGAGGGAGAGAGAGAGAGGAAGGATCTTTGTGTTGATCTTTTTGCTATCCTAGCTTGGATTGTGCTTAGGAGTGGCTTGTAACCGAACATGGTGAAGCAATTCAAAGATCAATTTCATGCCATCTAGTTCCATCCTCTTTGAATATGAAATTTATCTTTTTCCCTATTTTTGGAGCATTTTTGGATCTCACGGTTCGCAGCGTTTTGAGATGTTTTTCTTGGAGCAAATCGGTGCTAGGACATCTGCAAGAACATTTAGGATGATCCCCTAGCAAAACCATGCACAAGCACCTTGAATTTTGAGATTTCCAGAAAATCCCCTTTTTTATACCCTTCCCAAATCTTTTGAATTTGGTGACCAATTCTTAGGTTTTTTGACTTGAAACTTTGGAAATACCTTTGGTATGTTGTTGTGAGTCTATGGTTCAAATTTTGTGATTTTTGGAGGTTGTTTGATCGAGTTTCGGATTTTTTCACCTTCCTCGTGAAGGCTGATTTTGGAATTCCGGAATATTCCAAAATATTCCAGAAATTTCCGAAGTTCTGGAATTTTTCGAAGGTTTTTCCGGAAATTTCAGAACTTAGGTGTTGGTTTTCAAAGTTCTTCTTCCGACACTTGGTTGGACTCTTTCTTACTTCCGCTAGTCTCAAATTGGGTTCCTAGCATCATTGATAGGTCCATT
The DNA here is from genome assembly GCF_000263155.2 of Setaria italica. NCBI lineage: Eukaryota > Viridiplantae > Streptophyta > Magnoliopsida > Poales > Poaceae > Setaria > Setaria italica. The sequence continues at coordinate 13,628,274 of NC_028457.1, read as the reverse complement.
AGCTCGTGCATTGCTAAGTGGATTTAATTTTACTAGAAGAGAGGTCTGGGGATTGGTTTTGGATTTTAGCCTAGCTTCATTGAGAAAATTTTAATCGGCTCCCATTCACCGTGAGGGAAAGGTGAAAAGAACCCCCAGTGGGTAGTGAAATAGAACATGAAACTGTGCTGAGCTCCCAAGCAGTGGGAGGGAAAAGTGATCTCTGACCGCGTGCGTGTTGAAGAATGAGCCGGCGACTCATAGGCAATGGCTTGGTTAAGGGAATGGAACCCACTGAAGCTGTATTGAAAGCGAGTCTTCATAGGGTGATTGTCACTGCTTATGGACCCAAACCTAGGTGATCTATCCCTGACTAGGATGAAGCTTGGATGAAACTAAGCAGAGGTCCGAATTGACTGATGTTGAAGAATCAGCGGATGAGTTGTGGTTAGGGGTGAAATGCTACTCGAACCCAGAGCTAGCTGGTTCTCCCCGAAATGCGTTGAGGCGCAGCAGTTGACTGGACATCTAGGGGTAAAGCACTGTTTCGGTGCGGGCTGCGCAAGCGGTACGAAATTGAGGCAAACTCTGAATACTAGATATGACCCAAAAATAACAGGGGTCAAGGTCGGTCAATGAGATGATGGGGGATAAGCTTCATCGTCGAGAGGGAAACAGCCTAGATCACCAGCTAAGGCCCCTAAATGACCACTCAGTGAGAAAGGAGGTGGAGGTGCAAAGACAGACAGGAGGTTTGCCTAGAAGCAACCACCCTTTAAAGCATGCGTAATAGCTCACTGATTGAGCGCCCTTGCGCTGAAGATGAATGGGGCTAAGGGATCTGTCGAAGCTGTGGGATGTCAAAATGCATCAATAGGGGAGCGTTCCACCTTAGATGGAAGCAAACACGAAAGCGGGGGTTGACGAAATGGAAGAGAGAATGTCGGCTTGAGTAACGAAAACAATGGTGAGAATCCAATGCCCTGAAAATCCAAGGTTTCCTCCACAAGGTTTGTCCACAGAGGGTGAGTCAGGGCCTAAGATCTGGCCGAAAGGCGTAGTCGATGGACAACAGGTCAATATTCCTGTACTACCCCTTGTTTCTATGGAGGGATGGAGGAGGCTAGGTTAGCCGAAACATGGTTATAGGTTTAAGGACACAACGTGACCCTACTTTTTCAGGGTAAGAAGGGGTTGAGAAAATGCTTTGAGCCGAGGTCCGAGTACCAAGCGCTGCAGCGCTGAAGTATGAGCCCTGTGGACTAGCCATTGCTTCTCTACGAGGCTCATACCAGGCGCTACGGCGCTGAAGTATGTAGCCCATGCCATACTCCAAGGAAAAACTCAAACGACCTTCAACAAAAGGGTACCTATACCCGAAATCGACACAGGTGGGTAGGTAGAGAATACCTAGGGGTGCGAGACAACTCTCTCTAAGGAATTCGGCAAAATGGCCCCGTAACTTCGGGAGAAGGGGTGCCCCCTCGCAAAAGGAGGTCGCAGTGACCAGGCCCGGGCAACTGTTTACCAAAAACACAGGTCTCCGCAAAGTCGTAAGACCATGTATGGGAGCTGATGCCTGCCCAATGCTGGAAGGTCAAGGAAGTTGGTGAACTAATGACAGGGAAGCCGGCGGCCAAAGCCCTGGGGAACGGCGGTCGTAACTATAACGGTCCTCAGGTAGCGAAATTCCTTGTCAGGTAAGTTCCGACCTGCATGAATGGCATAACGATCTGGGCACTGTCTCGGAGAGAGGCTCAGTGAAATAGACATGTCTGTGAAGATGAGGACTACCTGCACCTGGACAGAAAGACCCTATGAAGCTTTACTGTTCACTAGGATTGGCTTTAGGCCTTTCCTGTGCAGCTTAGGTGGAAGACAAAAGAAGGCCCCCTTCCCGGGGGGTGGCGAGCCATCAGTGAGATATCACTCTAGAAGAGCTTGGATTCTAACCTTGTGTCAGACCCGTGAGCCAAGGGACAGTCTTAGGTAGACAGTTTCTACAGGGCGTAGGCCTCCCAAAAGGTAACGGAGGCGTGCAAAGGTTTCCTCGGCCAGACGAACATTGGTCCTCGAGTGCAAAGGTAGAAGGGAGCGAACAATTGATTACTTAATGATGGCAGGTAAATAACACGAAGTTTGCGCTGGAAAGCTAGCAAAAGCTCGTTTTCCCTTGCTTTTGAGCTTTCCATGCTACGCTAGCTTCCGTGGTGTTTTGACATTCCAAAAGCAATGCTGAAAAGCTTGCTCTTTGTTTGATCTTCCAGCTTGTACGGTCTAGAAGGGCCTTAGAAGAGCAGCCCTTAACTTCGAATCATATATGCTATCCGCCTGTGAAAGTGGGTGGCTCAGCTAAGAAATTTCCTCCAGTTCCTTATATGAGCCGCTTATGCAATTTTTTGAAAAAAATTATCATTTTTATCTTTTATAGGAAAATATCTATTTTACTACATTCAGAAATTCACTCTGTCTGCTTAAACCTTTTGGAAAAGGTAGGCTTGATTTGCTCCCTGAACTATTTTGTTTAGTCCAATCTAAGACCTAATGAGATTTGTCCTTTTTATTTCTTTGTGTGCAAATTAAGTTTTAGGTTCAAATTCTATGAGCATATATATTTTTTATAATATACCTATTTAATACCATAAATATTGATACTTTTCTCTATAAATTTGGTTAAAATTGAGAAAGTTTGACTTAAGACAAACCTAAAATAACTTGTTTTTTGGAACGGAGGGAGTATGGTTAAAAAGTCACCTTGTAAAATTTTAAATTAGTACTCTGGATGTGCATGAAGAAATAAAACAGAGAAATCTCTTTAGTGGTAGATTGGATCAAGTGAAATAGTTCAAAGGAGTAAACAAAGCTAAATTTTGTTTAGGGGTAAAGCTCACAAAGTGAATTGGTGAGGAGAGTAAAATAGCCTTTTTTTTCCTTTTTAAATAAGCTGAGTTTCACAATAATTTTTTTGGGATATATAATTTACATTCCTATATTTAGTAAAATTTATAAATTATTTCCAATTTTATTATTGTGAAAGTTTTTACTTACATTTCGTCAATGGATATGTCATAATGGTGTGAATTAAAAATTCATAAATTAAAAGAGTTCGCAAATATTTTATAAATGTAACTGGGATGGGGATAAACATCATATATATTGCTCCACCAAACTTCAGTTGCAAATATATATTAATTAGAAAGATAAATTTTATAAATATTTTCACAAACGGGCACACAAGGTTCAACAGGAAAGCCTACCACATTGCCGTTTGCAACACCTCATAGGTGTGATACGTGACGAAAATTTACAAATCGTCACAAATATTAGCATATATGTGACGTTCTCTGAAAACATCATGAAAAATCCGTCATAGATTAACATATTTCTTGTAGTGGATGGCAACGAAGGTGCGGGCAAGGGGGAAGTTGTTTATTCAAATCCTAGAAACCGCATGCGCATTTAGCGCGAAAACCATGTGAGTTGTTCCTTGATCGTTCCACAGCTGTGAGGGTTGCTTGCTGGGATCGGCCCCTATGCAAATATGTTTTATTTCTTTTTTTGCAATGTTTCTTTTGATTGATTTTTTGTTTTCTTGTGATATTTCTTCTGATGGTTGTGTCACAACCAGTTTCGTATATCTACTTCCTCCGTTCCAAACTGTAGATCCTTTTATCTTTTTTAATTCGTAGATATTATTATGCATCTTCATAGATATTATTATGCACCTAATATATTTAGAGGCATAATAATATCTATGAACCTAAAAAAGTTAAATAATTTGGAACGGAGGGAGTACCTTTGAAACACCGTATTGCAATAGGCCTTTGGTTACACGAGTTTGGAAAAATGCCTCTAAATATGGTTGCCAACAGCCCGTGAAAATGCTTTTCGTAGTAGTGAGAGAGAGGTGGACCTATAGCAAGCGCGGTGGTGGAGGCGGCCAGCGTGAGAAAAAGCAGAGGGTAGCAAGGTGATGCAGAGGCGAAGGTCGAGGTGGCGGCCAGCGTGCGAAAAAGCAGAGAGCGGTCGAGAGTAGGAGCGTAAGTTTTGGTTATTATTTATAAAAAAGGTATCGATGCTGGCGTGGAGTATATACAGTATTTGTGATGTGCGATCAATTTTCAACATGGGCAGAGATATTATCCTCGGCAGCGGCAGCCAATAGTAAGGGCTAGCACAGATTACAAACCGTATCCATGGCGGTGCTCTTTTGGAGCCTTCACTAATTGTATCCTAGCTGATACATTTATAAAAATGCTGCTGGGACGTACAGTCGTTGCGACCATTATTTGGCTATCTTATGGGGCCATAGGTTCTGGCCCTATGCCCACCTGCGTGTTTTGAACCCTAGTGGAGAAGTGTTTGTGCAGTAGACAGTAGTGATGTCCCATCCGTACGTTCACGCCATAGGCTTGTGGCACCTGGCCGACCACATTGCCTCCAGCTACTGACACTAGGCGTATACCTTGTTCTCCATTCAATCGTTCTGGATCTGCTGGAACAAGCGTGTCCCAACTTTCAACCCTGAATCCTAAAGTAGATACTCTCTAAATCAACAAAATTTATATTCATCTAATTTTAAAAATTATGAGATATTTATAGGACATATGTCACCTTTGATTGAGCAAAGTCAATTTTGGTTTGTGGACATGCTTACAACACTATTATAGGAACTCTCATCTGGGCTCATATGCACTGGCCACTTAAAGTCGGCACTGATAAGTCATTTGTGCAAGTATGAAAATGAACCAGTACGGGAAATGAGTTATTCATGGCTGGCTCTCAACAATAGCTGGCATAGATAATGGTTCTATTCAGAGCTCCAACACTATTTAGAACCAGGGATAATTTGTTCTTTTACCTACAGCTCGGATGAAGATAAACCTTATATCATAATTCTATGTTTCAACTTTGCTGTTGAAAATTGTTTACTTTGAAGTTAGTTATATGCCCAATTAATGGATTAAATCTTTACACAACACGGACAAAAAGAATAGAACTCCCATCCCCATGCACACGTGTATTTCACATGAAAATGGTGTGCCTTGTGACTAAAAAAGCATGAAAAATGACAGTGACTCCGTGAGGGTGGTGGCACTCTAGGGCTATAAATTTATTTATTTATTGTTATTTTTGTTTGTAAATTTCTGTTTTGACTATCTGTGCCGGCTCATATAGCCACTGCAACAGATACCGCACCAGCTGGCATGACGAGTATCTATGTCAGCTTCGTTCTTCTGGTCCAAAAAAACTGTATATTTTAGAGCAGAGCAGGCACGGATGGGAAGTTCCCCAGTACTGTAACTGTACCACAATGTGATGAGCAAGAGAAATGATATCTACAAAGTACGTTTAATTTGTACAGGAATAAATTGGTGGACTAGAGCTAACTGCTATCTTGCGCTTCAATTCTAATAAAGCTGACAGGAAATACGATCGACACTCTCAAATCTTTTTCGGAATCCAGCAGCCGTGGAAACCATAGGGAAGTCCATAGGGGAAGCTCACGCGCGCAACCTCTTTGAAACTCGCTGCGTCCAGTACCAGCGCATAACCTTCACCTTCTACGGTGCTTACAATCGATATTACAACACCTGCACAGATTATTCCAATAACAGTACTTAGGTATGTATGTCATTGCATCACGTAGCAATTTGTGTTAGTCAAAACACAGCACAAAAGATCATAAAAGTACGTTTAAGAAATTTAAACTCACCGTCATCCTCATTAGTTCCTCCCGGCCTCGCCACAAAGAAGGGCTCTGATGGCACAGAGCCCGCCTCATACCAGTTCTTGGCCCCTTTTTCGGCGAGGTCGATCTTAGTGAGCGAGTTGAAGAAGTTGCAAGGCCGTCGCGCGCCGCAGGCGTAAACGTAACGGTACTCCTTGCCCTGATAGGCTGGGTTGATGGAACACAACTCCACTCCCCGGCCATGCGCGTCAGGATCCACCACCGTCTCCAGCTCGCCCCTGGCACTTCCATCCAAAGGTATCCTGAACCGGGCTACCCTGCCAGTGCATACGGTGCATAGGAACATCTTCTCAAAAGAAATCCTTGTAGCTAGCTAGTGGAATTGATCACAAGCTGCATACTTCTATGTACCTACCTGGCATCCGGGAATGCATCCTTGTTAATTCCTGGCGATCTTAGCCTATGGAGTGCAAGTGCCTCGATGATAGCAGGATCAGCATAGTACTCGCAGCAGTCAGCGATGATCACACCTGTCCCGCCGTCATCGTCTCCCTGTTCATATGCGTTGATGAAGTGTAATGCCATGAATGGAGGAACCTCCACGCTGGCCACCTACAAACATATACCGAAATCAAAAGTTGCTTATCAAAATTCTTTGGTATAAGGTACTAATGAAATATGTTATTTGCTATAATAATAATAACGTATAAAAGATGGTGACACTACTTACAGTCTTTCCAGTGGACCTGCATACGACGTGCATGTAGCTCCCAGACTCCGGTACCCAGTCGAAGATGTACCATGGTGTGAGCTCAGACTTCAGCACGCCGGTGACCGAGTACCGGAGCGGCATCTCCGGCACGATAATGTAGTTCTCAGTGACAGCGAAAGAGTGCACCCACCCGGGTGCCAATCCTCCTCGGCAATGCACTCTCCCTAGCACTTTCCTCTCGTTGCTCCCTGCAGCCATCCTGACGACACGGTGGCCACGCCGGAAGAGGTCCGGGAGCAGCGTCAGAAACTCGGTCGGTGTCACAACCGGGTGCGTGGACTGTAACAAGCCCCACAACCTATCGGTGAAATGGAACTTCCCGATGGTGTCCAGAGTGTCCGGGTCTATCAAAACGGAGCTCTTGGTGGTCTCAGTGAGGCAGATCACCCGTCCATCGCCGAGGGGAAGCACGGAGACGTTGGCGTTGTCGGAAAGGGCGGTGCCGCTGCTGAGCCCAACGATATTGCGCACGCGATCGAGCAGGCTCCCTGGCTTGCGTGGGCACAGGCTGGAGAACTCACGGTGGAGAGGCCGGCCGTGCGTCCGGGCAGCCTTGTATGCCTCCGACTGGATGAGACGATGTGCGCCGGTAGCACGTCCTTGATTGAAGGAGATGCGTACCAGTGTGGCGTACCCGTCGAAAATGTGGTGGAATGAGTGCTCGCCGACATCCCATAGGCCTGGCCCGTTCCTCAGGTATGTTCCATTCTGCAGAAGCACCATTAAGTCACATGTGAGAATCATTGTATTTTTGGATCAAAACAGTTGTTTATGTAATTGTTATCTAAAATGTAGGTTGTTTAAGTTTTGTCCTAAGACATATTTCTATTAATTAATCTTGACATTGTTTATAAGAAAATACATTAACATTTACAACATCGAAATAATTTTATTAAATCCACCATAAGAAATGTCTTGATACAGGTATTATTTGATACTATATATATACTTGTCAGTATACCCTTTTTAAACATGAACTTGTTCTGTAATGGAGGAACTATTTACCAGCCAAGCAGGGAGGTTTCCTTCCACGGCCAAATCACCTTCCCAATGTTCTCGCTGAACATTGGTCCAGGCACAAAGCTTGGCGGTGCCGCAATCTAGAGCAGCCTTCACGCATCGTATACGCCGTACCTTAGTCATGCTGATATTGTGGAAGATCTGTCCTGAGGTGGAGGCCGATAACAAGAATGGTGCATTAGGAACAGTGCAGAGCATGGGGCGATAAGGGTGGTAGGCGGCCATTCTTGTTTTGCTCTTGTGATGCACAGTTCCCTCCTGATGGTGGACGCTCGGGCAAGGGATCAAAGTTTCCAGGAAACCAGCCTGGTTTATATTGACAGACGGAATGGTCGTGGCCTTACCTAGACAACAACATAATGATAATATTTTGAGACTCGCTATCACTGGTGGAGAAACGAGCATTAATTTCGGTTGGGAAACCTAATAGATCTCGGTTTTCCCAATCGAAACTAATTATTCGGGACTAAAGGTCCCGACCTTTAATCCCGGGTCTTTCATCCGGAACTAAAACCATCTTACTATTACTAATTGGAGGCTTCTTTTGAAGTCTCCAGGTGAAGTCACCTAGGATTCCTAGGTGGACACTCTAGACAAAGAGAGAAATTCTAGAAATTCTAAAAAAAAGCAAACATCCCTCAAGATAAAATACATACGGCTACTTTCCGAGTCAGCATTGGTCGCCTGTGCTGTAGTAGAAACAGTTCCCAAGGTGTACAAGGTTATCGTTGTTTGTCTCTTTCCTACAGCTTCTAATTGCAGCACTGGAAGACCCAGTTAATAACCCCAGTGACCATCAATCAACTCATTAACTAGCTAGAGCATGTGTTTATCCAACGCAAGAACAGATGGAGTTCAGCCAAACGTGTCCTCCTTCTCGAGGGGAGATATACTTTATTTTCACTTGGAAATACCTGCATGGACCGTATGAGATTCCGATGGTATAGGATAACCATGCAGTGTATTTTTTTTAAAGAAAAATACATCCAGGCATCAGCTAACTCCAAAGAATATCAGCATCTCCTTGGAATGATCAACTCCTGATGTATCTGTCCGGACCTGGGGATTTGTATATATGTTCTTTCCGATTTTTCTAGATCAGGAATTTAGAATATGCATGTTGCCAAGTTTCTACCGAACAAAGCCAAATCTGCACTCTGCAGAAGCCTTGTCCATGGTATCCTCTGTTAGTACGTCTCAATCTCCATCACGAAACACCGAAACAGAAGCGTATTTCGTGTAGTGTGCGTATTTTTCAGACTGCTACTACGTTGCGCTCCAGCTACACGCCACTATTTTGTCAGCTAGCATGTCGATGTCACAGGGAAAGACACTCCGGAATATGCTCTAGCCTCTAGAGCCCATCCAATCCGGAGATGTTTCAAAAAGAAAAATACATCACCATCAACGTACAAAAATACCACTTGAATGTTGGAGGGATGTCATTATCCAGAACATCATGCACTCAGAAAATGGAGAAGTATATTTGTATTTAGAGAAAAACAGTCACTCAAATTTGAACTAAAACCCATGTCAGTTGATTGTTCTTTGGGCACTAGGCCACTAGCAATTCTATGTGCCCATGCTACTAAGACATCCCTCCAAGGTCTGTTGACCATCCCTCCAGGGTCACTCAAATTTGAACTAAAACATATATGCATGCGATGCGTGAGCTCTGTTGAAGACTGCCGCCGAATGACCGGACCACAAGGTCTTCGAGATAAGACGACTCGCGCGCCTTACCGCTGCACAAGGTCCACAGGCACACCAAGAGAACAAACTAAAAGCACAAAATTCTCCATGTGCAGAGCTCGGCATCTGGATAGAAAGTGCGACCTTTAGGTCATTTACAGTATAAAAGATAGAGGAAAAGATCCACACTAGATTTGGGTTGAACTTGTTAGCTTTTCAAAATAAAATACTACATATGAAAAAAGGTAGGATCACCAAAACTCTTAAATTATAGTTTATTTACACAATTATGTCTTACTCCCTCTGATTCAAAATAGATGATGTTCAGAACGTGGACATAAGTGTACAAAACGACACATGACTAGAATTTTCTAATGAAAATTTTCAAGTAAATCAAGTAACACATATCCTACAATGTCAGTATACATAATTCTCTATATATACATTAGTGAGTAGTGACTGGTGTTCAAAATTTTTGATCGATATGGAACCAAAACGATACCTATTTTTAATCGGAGAAACAAGAAAAATGAAAATGCTAGCAGCTTCCATGGGAATCCCAGCTACGCAAATCTGCAATTCTGCATGACATCATTATTCAGAGACGCCCACATTACTGTTGTGCTTGTGCATAGAGCCACACACCCCTCCGCTCCTATTTCCGGATCTTCTATGAGCATTCATTAGTTTACTCTGTTGCACCAAGTCAATCAATAAAGGGGTTTTTGCATAAAAAAAACTCCCTTAGCTGGAGGCCTGGAGTATTTGCCACCAATACTTAGTGCACAAAAAAACTACGCAAAAAAAACTCATTTATGAAGAATTATAGTTATGCCAAAGTCTGTTAGCAATTTACAGAAAGAATGTTGCTTGTTAGATACGGCTTGAGGGGTTAGATCAATAGATGTATACGTGTATATATTGATTATAAATTGCATAGTTTAGAATCCTAACGTAACCTAATGTTTAGTGGTAGTTCAACCTATGGATCAATTTAAAACGTTAGCCTCATATTCTTCAAGCTATCCGCATAACACGTCCTTACTCTATGTCAGCTAGCATGTCGATGTCACAGGGAAGGACTCCGGAATATGCTCTAGCCCATCCAATCCGGAAATGTTTCAAAAAGAAAAATACATCACCATCAACGTACAAAAATACCACTTGAATGTTGGAGGGATGTCATTATCCAGAACATCGTGCACTCAGGAAAATGGAGAAGTATATTTGTATTTAGAGAAAAACAGTCACTCAAATTTGACTGTTCTTTGGGCACTAGGCCACTAGCCATTCAATATGCCCACGCTACGGGCCTGTTTGGCTCTAGTGTGCTAAAGTTTAGCACCTGTCACATCGGATGTTTGATACTAATTAGGAGTATTAAATATAGCCTAATTACAAAAACTAATTGCACAGATGGAGTCTAATTCGCGAGACGAATCTATTAAGCCTAATTAGTCCATGATTTGATAATGTGGTGCTACAGTAACCATTTGCTAATGATGGATTAATTAGGTTTAATAGATTCGTCTCGCGAATTAGACTCTATCTGTACAATTAGTTTTGTAATTAGCTCATGTTTAGTCCTCATAATTAGCATCCGAACATCTAATGTGACACTGCTAAAGTTTAACACTGCTATCCAAATCACCTTCCCAATGTTCTCCCTGAACATTGGTCCAGGCACAAAGCCTGGCGGTGCCGCAATCTAGAGCAGCCTTCACGCATGGTATACGCCCTAACTTAGTCATGCTGATATTGTGGAAGATCTGTCCTGAGGTGGAGGCCGATAACAAGAATGGTGTATTAGGAACAGTGCAGAGCATGGGGCGATAAGGGTGGTAGGCGGCCATTCTTGTTTTGCACAGTTCCCTCCTGATGGTGGACGCTCGGGCGAGGGATCAAAGTTTCCAGGAAACCAGCCTGGTTTATATTGACAGACGGAATGGTCGTGGCATTACCTAGACAACAACATAATGATAATGTTTTGAGACTCGCTATTATTGGTAGAGAAACGAGCATTAATCCCAGTTGAAAAACCTAATAGATCTTGATTTTCCCAACCGAACTAATTATTCGGGACTAAAGACCGGGACCTTTAGTCCCAGGTCTGTCACCGAGATTAAAGCCATATCTTTAATCCCGATTGCTAATACTAACAAGAACTAAAAGGTTTTGCGCCAAAAAATATTTTGTATCTCTGTTTGGCTTGTTTCCTGTCAGCATTCGTAGAAGGATCCTGTTGCAAGATCGCCTTCAAGGATGTGGATAAAAGCTAGCTAGCCGCTCAAGTCTCAGGCACATGTCCTAATGGGCTCAACCACGTGACAATTGGCCAATTGGGGAGAGTTGTCGACTGTACGGATAAAACTCACCACTCAAGTCTCAGCTAGGCACATGATCTAACGGGATCAAGTACATGATAATTTGGACAGGTTGCCTGAATCACACGGCGGCCGTATTTTGCACACTTGGCCAGTTGCGTGCAGTATGGTCTCTGTGGCGTTTAATTTGTGTTCTGAATCAAGGACCATGCGATGCAGGTGTGATCACCGTGCTACACCGAATGGAGTGCTTTTAAGCAGGTCTTTGTCCCAAGGACCAAGCTGCAGCTTCCACACATTTCACTATCCTGTAAGGACGAAGCTGGTGGACCATGAACAGGGCTTAAAAAAATGACAACTTGGCATGAGCCATCAACAGGACGAAAAGCCTAGGAGCAGTGCAGGGTTCACGCAACGAATATGACAACGACAACATAGACGGAGGAATTAAAGAAACTTCAACTCAGTGACCGGACAGGGCCTTTTTTTAGTACTAGTACCGCACATTTGACACAAATAATGGTGTGCTCTACGGCCATAGCTCCAAGCTCTCCTTCGAGAGCCATAGGGCATTGGGTTGGCAGAGACAAGAAATGAGATCGATAGTCAGAAACTGAAATCCCTGGAGAGGAGCAATAGGTACGTAAAATTTGATGCATGCATTACTGCAGACAGGGCAATGAGTTATTGTCATTTCTGTAACACCCCGAAATTTTAACTAACCTTAAATAGCAATTAAGTGGCTAAAAATCATTTGATTTAGTGAAAAAAACAAATCCTTCAAATTTTCCGAAAACATGCAAATGTTATACAAGAATATACACCGGTGGAAAAACAAGCTTTAGTCCCACACACAAGTCACACTATTTTTTCACACGAAATATACGCGTGAGCGGTGCGTGAGTTTCGAACCCACAACCTCAATCCTCGCGCGATCCTTCCTTACCATCTCACCTACATGGCACATTTGACTAAGTAAGGGATGCTATCTTTTTGTAATCACCTATAGAGACCCCTTTAGTCCCGGTTTGTAACATCAACCGGGACTAAAGAGGTCTCCACGGACTGTAAAATTTAGACCCAGGACTAAAGCTCTTTAGTCCCAGGTCAAAAAACGACCGAGATTTTTGTTGAGAATGGAAGGTCGTTTCTCTACTAGTGATATATAAGTATTAAATACTAATGACTAGATAATGTACTCTACATTCCCGCACAAAAAGGAAGTGTAACAAGTTGACAACTACTCACCTAAACCTAAACACATCTCAGTTACGGTCTTGCCTGGTTCACTGGTACTCCCTGTGTCATAAATTATAGGTTGTTTTGGTATTTTTAAATTCATATTTTTTCTATATATCTAGGCATAGTGTATATCTATATTACTAGCAACAATTATTAATTTAGAAATGCTAAAACGACCTACAATTTGATATGGAGGGAGTAGTTTGCATCCGAGGAATTGTCGTAGAAGGTGCGGAGCACCTGCTCGGACACTATGCAGTAGCACCGTAGCCAGTAGTGCAGGCCCTTTTACCATGCAACAAATGGGACCTCCACACCAACCTGCATAGCCAGCACAAGATACATTGGATGTTACCAGCAGAAGTTTCCATGCCTCTTGTAACAATAGCTAATCGATGGAATCATTAGGACATGAGCGCCAATTAGCAGTAGAAAACCACCAGTAGGGATGAGGGGAAACAAGAGAACGAAAAGAAAAGGAGCCTGGAGGAAGCCATAAGCTCAAGTACAGTTTTGCCTCATTCACTAGCATACCATTAGTTTGCACCTAGGAGTTGCTCTAGAAGGTGCAGAGCACCTGCTCGGCCACTATGCAGTAGCACTGTAGCAGAAGTACGAGCCCTTTTGACAGGCAGCCAATAGGATCTCCACACCAACCTGCAGCACAAGATACATTTATATGTTACCCAGAGAAATTTCCATGCCTCTCACAACCAATAGCTAATCGACATTTGGAACCAGGACAGGAGAGAGCCAATTAGCAGTAGACAACCACACGGAGAGAGGAGGGGAAAGAAGAGAACAAAAAGAAGAGGAGCCACCATGGCCGATCGAGACAGGGCACAAGGGGAGAGGTAGATTGAATAGGGGTCAGTAGGCCCAACCTTTTGGTGTTCACGCTCGAAAACAAGATGGCAAAAATTGATGACGGTGTTAGGCTGCACAGAAACTTGATTAGACACTAAAATTAATCGGATTTAAACACTTGAACATATGTATGTAATAAAGTTATCCCGTCACCTATAAGGTACCTGATTATTGGCCAACCACAGTATTGCACAAATATTACACACGTCACAATATGGAGTTCTGAATTGTAATTTAATTGTGCAAACTATATATGTTAATTTATAGAATATCGGAGCAAGAGGAAAATCATTCCAGAGATGAACTATTTTATGGGAACTCAAGGCAAGTCATGTAGATAATAATTTATCTAAAGTAAATCTAATGAGATGATGGTTTCGGATGGATAACGGTGGATGGATCATAGTTGAACATGGTGTATAAGGAGGTCTCATGGAATGCGACAATGAACTTGGATGGGACGGGCTCTCTCTGCATAAGGCTATAAACCTAAGGACTAAACTCCTCTCACTCATCTTGCGTGTTGATCATTGGCTCACCCATCAAGTTGTTATATACTCCCTATGGGTAGTGTAACGACCGACCCCAAATCTCGTGAGTTAATCTTAATCTGAGTCCCTAATCCCCTGTCTCAGCTTTCCCGAGTTGAGTGCTCACTCTCAGTTCTGGTCCCGACCCTAAGATCCGGCCCCTCTCCGTTGGTCCCTAGTCCCGACCGCGCCGACCCCAACTCACCCGCCGGATCTTCTAAGTCTTCCCACAACACCTCCTTTCAATCTGAGCAGTGGACCAACCGAGACTGACCAGTGGACCCGCAATCTTTTTCCCAGATCTCCTGGTGCAGACGCACTCGAGTGGCATGCTCGCTTCAGCGCTTTTCCGCCGCGTGGCTCAATTCCTCTGACACCCGCCGCTCCGCCCCGTCGCCGGCCGCGACCAGATGGATTCCCGCGCCCCCTTCCCCAATCGCAGCGGAAGCTCCTCTGATACCCTTTCTGCAGCGTCTCGCAGCTCGCGCCCATCATCACCTCGCCGAATCCCCGGCTGCAAGGCCCGATGTCTCCCGGTTTTTCCGTCGCCCCTTCACAGTCGCGCCGCCCAGGTCCGCGCTACGCGATGATTCCTTCTGCCAACCCCAACCCCGGCCATGACAGCTCCTTTCCTGCCTTGCCAGATCTGCGCCCCGACAGAGTGTTGCTTCGCGCTCGCTCGCGCAGCAGCAGCCCGCCTGACCTCTCACCTGAGCAACCTCGCTTCTAGCGCCATTCCCTCTGTCACATCCATCATATCCGCCGAACGACGACGCCCGCCTCCGCCAAATCTCAACCACCGGCAAGTCCGCGCCTGCGCCGCCCTGTCTCCAGTGCCCAATAGCTGAAGGCATCATCCCCGAAGTCTTGCTCCACCGCCCTCGCCGCTCAATCACCGCCGTGGCAGCACACTCCATCGCTTCTTCCCGGTCTTCGTGCCGCTCCAACCCTCTCTCTTCCGCGCAGCTATAAAGGGAACGCCAAAGTCCCACCGGAGTCCCCTTCGCCATCGCTGCACTACCGCCGTTCCTCTGCTTCGTGCTCAAAGCACTACCGCCTAAGTCCCTGTGGAACTCTCCTCTCCGCTCCCCGGCCGCCCTTCCCAATCCACCCAACCGCTTGCTCCTCCGCGCTGTGCTAAAGCTTGCTTGTTGTCCACAAGAAGCACCGCCGCCGCCGGAGCACCGCCGGACGTCGCCCCCTCCCAAGTCTTAGTGCTTCAGTCCTTCCGCTCAAGTCTGCTCCTTCCCGACCCCAAACTTCACCTGTGAGCCGAAGGTAAGCTGCCGACCCTTTGTCCGTCCCATTCGACCCCTTCTGTTCGTCCGACCCTTTTTCCGCCTCGTCCGACCCCTTCTGTTCGTCCGACCCTTTGTCCATCTCATCCGACCCCTTCTGTCCGCCCGACCCTTTTTCCGTCTCACCTGACCCTGTCTGTTTCGCCGACCCTTTCTCCGCCTCGCCCGAGGGCTCGGCTGTATCTTTTTCCTTGAACCGAGGGTATATGTGTAAAACTCGGGGACTTCTCTATGTTAAGTCTGAGGACCCCTAGCACAGCTATTCCTCTAGTCTAAGGGTCAGATCATAAGTTTCTTCCCATCCGATCCTTTTACCTTGCTCTCCACCAACTCAAGTACACTTCCCCCACTTTTCTGTAGCCTTGCTACAAAGTCTTTGGGCTAAAACTTGCAAGTGTTGCTGTTGAAATAACCGTCTAAGCGCTAACTCCTGCATTTGCATTTCGTGTAGAGTTGCATCTCGCTGACGGCATCTACGAGCTGTACCGGCGCTAGAAGACGAAGTTGTAGCAGAGCTCCCACTTCTAGAAGCCGAAGCCGCCCCAGCCGAGGACCCTTTCCCTTCCTCCTTGTTTGAAGGCAAGCCCCGGAGCATGAACCTAGTTTTTCCCAAACTTGCGCATGCCTTCTTATCTTGTTTGTGCATTTACGTATAGGAGTTGTTTGGAACCGTAGATTGCATGACTTAGATCCCCTGTTTTAAACACTAGTCTGTTGGGTCCGAGTAGTTGCTATGCTTGATTAAGAAGTGGTAAAAGTCGAGTGATTTCCTGTCACTCGCGAGTTATAGGAGTTGGTTGTTCTCTTCTGTTACAACTATAAGGACGATGGACGGGGCAAGGTTCTGGTTAACTTTTGGTGGTCGGCTGATCGCCCCATCTGTCTATGGAACTTGTTAAGGCCCGACAGTGGTGGTGTTCGTGATCAAGTGTTTGAAAGTACTAACCTCATACTTATTATGGGATGAGGAAGCCTAGTACCGGATTGAACCTAGACGTGAGCGGTCGCCCCATTGTCCTTGGAACGGAGTTTCCCCTGCGGCCGCACGTGGTGGCAAGTGTGGTCACAGAACGGCAGAGGCCGGGTCTGTGGAACATTGCACCAAAGGAAATGGGCCCGACACAGGTTAGGGGATTGATGGGGAAGGCCAACACAGGAAGCGACCCTCGTGGTGTGCGGATGTCGTGAGGTTAGGTTCACCATGCATGGTTAAAGAACTCGAATCGATTCGTCTACCTCTCACAGTTTGAGACTCCTCTCACAGTTTGAGACTGCTTGATCGCTATGCTACCCTGAGTAATAATGGAATCTGATGATAACTTGGTCTTGATGATGTTATATACCCTCTGTTTGGTTCTATGTTTGCTTAGAGTAAGTTGCTAACCTAGACCGGATAATGAACTTAGAATCTGAGCTAAAACTTTGAAATAAGGATCTACATAGTGCTTTTGGCAAACAAACCCCTCAGCCAAAGAGCCTTGCATGTCTAGAAGGGGTGGAGTAGCTTCCTCCTGTCGGTTAAGTCTTGTTGAGCTTAGTAGCTCAGCCTTGTTGTGGCTCTTCTTTTTCAGGTGAAGTTGCTGCTCCCGAGCCTTCTTCTGTTGGCACTTGGCCGCCCCAACTCCCTCCGGGTTGGATGGTTGAGTGGGATCCCTCCTCGGACGGCGAGGAGAGGGATCACTGACGTCCTGGCTGGCCTCACCAGGGATGTCCGACCCCGACGAAGTAGCTTCCGCTTGTTGTTTTACCTTCTGTTGTTTTCTTGGCACCTTATAAAACTTTGTTTTCGTTTTGTTGATGAACTAAATGGCCAAATCTGTTTAACTCAGTGGACTTGTTGTATTCTCTGGAACCGCTCACCTTCGTGTGAGTTTGCTAACTCGGTCCTATTCTAGTGGTTAAATCGAATGAGATCCGACGGCACTTCGTGTTAACTTGGCTAAGGCATGGGTGTCGCGTGTTAGGCGACTTAACCATGTTTAATCAAGCTAATCCGAAGTGGATCCGCCACAGCTGGTACCAGAGAGAATTGGGTCATGCCTATTCATGTCCGATTAAGTGCACCCAGGTGCATATATCAGCGCACCTGGTTAAGATGTGGATGTATAATATACGTAAATGGAGAAATCTCGTTATTTTCACCATGACTTGCATCTCGGAAATACGATGGCACATTGGTCGAGGTAACCATCATGGAATAGAGGCTATGGGAGCCTAAGGGTGAATAGTAGGTTTATAATACTTTTTCTGTAAAATATGCGAAGTTTGATAAATGATCTATACTTGAATGTCGAGATGATCGATGATTAAATTTGCATTTCATTCCATTTATTATGCGCTTGCTGAGTACCTTGTAATAACCATTTCTATATATTAACCCTCCCCTTCAAAAAAAAGAAGACAACAGGCCACAGTCTTATGTGCAAGACAACCACTAGCTATGTGACCTAATAATTTTGTTACTTTATTTCTCTTAGATAATTTTAGTTGGCTCTTTTATGATGAAAAGTAATAAATAAATTAAAGGCCTAACTATTGTTTTGCTGCATCACTCTAATTTGGGTCATTATTTGGGAAAGTGTTGCTTTGTCCGTTAATTATCCTTAAATTGGCATTTTTACCTAGGTAATGAAAATACGGGTGTTACAATTTCCAACAAATCTGACGGTACAATGGACATCTGCAGCATTGTGACGCAGCAGGTAAATATCCTAGCAACCCTCATCTTTGGTGTATAGCAAGAAAATTCGTGAGGGCTGCAAAACCCGGGGACTGTTTCCCGTTATGACGTCGCATATCCTATCTGTGTTGGTCCATGCCCTTTCCATTTGGCCATTCTACAACGGCCAACTACTGATCAGGACTTGTACATACAGCGATTTATTTCTTTGGTCCCCTGCGCACAAAAACTGGACAATGAGGCCATATAATAGTCCAATCCAGGGTGCTTTCAGATATGCTCGTGATACCAAACCTTTCTGGTTGCCTGTATCACACGGCAGCAGCATTTGTATGCATGTGTGTTCAGGCCCCAGTGTTTACTCAACGCACTTGCTCTTAATGCTGCACTGACGATGGAAGTGTCATAACAGTACCTCCATTTCGAAGGAGACAATTTTGAGGCAACGACGACGTTCTCCTAAACTACTGCACACCTAGCGTGGGTAGTGTATATATGCCACTCAAGGTCTAGATCGAGCTGCATTGTAAAAAGCTACGCACATTTAAATAGTGCAAAACAATGGTTTTCCATTATCTTTTTCCAAATTCTTTGTTTTCCTATAAACCTTTGTCCTCCATTACTAAATATATGAGGTACATGACAAGATAATTAGTTCAAACTAATTATATAAGTGTTAAATATTTAAGAACCGTGGTAGTATGTTGTTGTTTCAGGTGGACTTATTTTCTTGTTTTTTGCTCCTGGTGATCACTAATAATACAATGAAATTTAAAGATTTTTCATAAAATGGAGCAAGGGTTTGGTTGCACGATCAGTAATGATAACTATGAGGTCTGCAGCAACTTATTTTAACGGTACATTTGGTGAAATTTATGTAACATGTTGAACTAATTTCAGTGATCTGGAAAAATTTATTCAATACTCTCCGCAGACCAAAATTTATGTACATTTGTGTTTGTCATAGGTCAAACGTATAAAGTTTGACCATGAATAGATAAAAATCCAAAAAGATTTGCACAACACAATGATGATGGTACTTGATTCATCATGAAAACTAATTGCATATATATCTTTTCATATTTGAAATAACATATTCACACGGCCATGAAAACTTCTTACTTTTGTGATCGGAGGGGGTGGGTTGGATAATGTTCCCTTGTACTTACTTGTGAAGTGAAAAACACTAATAAAAATATTTAATTGGTCGAATAAATTTCAAATATATATAACCACAGTTCGTGTACATGTTTGATTACAGGCACCAAGAATTACAGTGGAAAGCTCCTCCTCTGACAATTATAGTTAAATAAGTTCCAAATGTTGTCGGAAAAAATCCAAATGAATTTCAAGGATGCTAATAAAAAATTCATGTAACTGGTCACGAGCAAATGGTACCATAATTTCTGATGCCTCCAAGCATACGAAAAAGAGAGCCAACGATCGAGACCTGTATCCATTCGCACAACGGATACGCAGAATCATCCAACCTATGGTGCTTTCTCTTCCTTATACAGGTTGCCTTGCATCACACGGCAACACCATTTCGGGCATTATGCCTGATATGGAATGGTTGACAATTTATATTTTTCGTGGCGTCTGTCTCTGTGTGTCCTACTCCTACCTCATAACCATCCAAAAAGCTCAACGATTGGTGCTGCAGCGAGCGCGTGTAAAACAATCTTGCGGGCCTGCCGTGGACTGTGCCTGTGCCACTCGAGCGGCACAAGTGGACTGCGGACAGCAGTGAGCTCTTGCATCTCACGAGGGTAGTCATGTGGTTCCAGGTTTTCTGCTGTGTTTGGAACTAACTGATGAATGCCTGCAAGTTTTCCCCATTCTATGATATCCTCTGAAAGTTAAGTTATTCCTGTTTGTGGGAACCACTAATTTTATTTTATGAACTAATTTTTTCCACCAACAATGGTTTAATTTTTATCCAAAAGTGGGAAATGTGTGGCAGCGCGAATGGTTAATTGTAGCAACCAATACGGTATGGAGCAAATGTTTCAACAGTACTTTGTTAGACGTCAACTCAGTCTCTAGGAAGTGCTGGTATAGGCTAGGTAGGTGTTTAATTTATTCCTGTGTTCGTAGCGATGAGTGTGCTTGTGTATATGTAAGTGTCCGAGAATTTAGAACAAATTAGATGTAAATCTAAGGTTTATTTTAGGAGAGATTTACAATAATACCGCCACATCAGTGCCACTTTCCATTTATACCACTTGTTGACAAGGTAATGACAAGCGGGGTCTAATCATGTGTGTCATTGAAACAAGCCCAAGGTGCATATGAAAAGTGGTATGTATGAAAAAGATTAAAATTATCTTTAATGATGGTAATGTGAGTAATTTAGATACAGATTTAGGGTGCTATCTATTAGGTTGTTGTTTTATAATGGCAGATCTGGATAATTCACACAAAAAAATAGATCTAATGCTTATAATTTCAATGACAGTTAGAGACACCGAATTGGTATCCAAATATCTCGCAAGGGTTATCCTGCAATTAGCACTAATGATAAACTAATATGCCGTTGTTTTTTGTACTGCTCAGAATGTCCAACAGCCTAGTGCAAGAGAAGGTGCGTGTTTGTCACAGCTTTCTCGCGGGGACGCGCACCCTGCATTCGTGGGCACGCCTTTCTTCACTGGGCGCACCGCCGTGCACGGCCACGCCCCCGCCGCCGGAGGTCCCAGGCTAGATGCCCTCCTTCCTCTGCGATGCTTTGCCCCGGCATCCCCTGTGGCCCGTTGTCCTGATCTTCGCCAGAGCCGCCTGCCCGAAGCTAGGTCCCCTCCGAGCTCTTGGGCGTTAGGCTCGGACCGCTCGACCATGGCGCCGCCGCTCTCTGCGAGCTCCCAGGCGTTCCAAGGCGGAGGAGTTCGAGGTCCTGCGAACCTTCGTCGCGTCCCAACGCGAACCCTGCTCCTCCCTCTGTTCTTCCCCATGTGCGCTGTCTGCGGCAATGCCGGCAAGGCCCTGAATCCCAGCGTGCCACTGGCCATGGCTGCCCAAGGGGACGCCGCCGGCCACACTCAGCACCAGCAAATGCCCCGCAGTCTCAATTTCTAAACAATGAGGATTCAATGCCAGGATGGATCAGCTATTGCTTGTCTGCACTTTGTACTTGCGGTCCCAAAATTGGGCAAACTCACAATCTAATTCAGGGAGGTGGCGAGCGGGGAAGGATGGGATGAGGAGCTAGCAGTGTGCGCCAGGGATGGGAGCTCGGGGCGGCGCGACGACTCAGGGAGCAGGCACGACACGGGAGGGGACGAGAGGAGAGAGAGTGAAGGAAGATAGAAATTAAGGGGTTTCTTGCATGTTTTCGCCAACACACCGCCACGGTGGCACGACATGTCAGCGTTGGAAGCTCGCGTGGCATGTTTGGACTCAGGATGACCCTTTTTATAGTTTGGGGTCCCAAAAATGCAATTTAGAAGTTTAAGGATATAATTGACAATTTGACACAGGCAAGACAAGTTTGGGGACTTGTGATTTTACTCTTAATTAAACTTACTAAACTGATCTTTTTTCCACAGCATATTTATTCTTCATATCCTAGCCGTCTTGAATGTGAACCGATTCAGATAGTAATTAAACATAGGTTGTAAATTTAGATCAATTAGGGTATGAGTTTCAACCGTTCTGATGTGTTCGAAAGCGTGTTCTCTATCTTCTTGGAAGGTGCGCAGTCTGAATTGGATGAGGAAGTTGAAGCACTCCTCTTCCGGTCCAAGTTGAAAATGGATTACAATAGCAGACTGCAAGTATAAAACAGTGTAAGAACTAGAAACTCAAATTGAGCAATAAACTTAGCTCATCCTGTCTTTCATCTTCAGAGATCAAACTAAGATTATTCTGAGCACATTGAATTTTTAATTGTAAGAGCGTTCACTTCAACCAAGCAAACATTGCTTACAAAACTTTAAGGCATCGCATAGAAGGATAGTAAGCAGGACATATTAGAGAAAAGATTAGACCATTGCCAAGACAGTAATATGCTAGGGTCACTGCCGTCCCTTTCAGAGGAAACTCAACTAGGGCGAGGGATCGAGCCCTTTTATAGAACTACAAAGCATCTCACAGGCGGACAGTAAGCAGGACACACTATAGAAAATATTAGACCATAGCCAAGACAGTAATATGCTGGAAACCCATTCTTCGACAATTACTCCAATCACAAGTCTACTCCTTTTTACTTGATAAGCCAGGAGTGAACATATTCTTAAGATCTTGATAAACTAAGAGTTTGAGAAGCCATGCCTCATAACAGTAAACTGATCACTAAGCAAGATAAGGACATGTTACATATAAGATTTTGAGGCCAGTCCCCTCCCATTTGCTACATATAAGTTACACTATGACCAACACAGGAAACGTTAACATAGCATGCATTCAATTTGTGCAAGTTTATTGGCAGTTCAAATCAAACCTCACCAAACCAATCTGCAGCCACCTGCTGTTGCATCCAGACATCCTTAAACTGAAACCTCGGTAATAAAAAACATTAAATTAGCAGAAAAGGAGAAAATAAAACAAACATTTCAAAATTGCAAGAAGTCCTGCCATATATTCACTGTCGAAACAAAGTTTGAGATCTGTGGTCTTAAATAGCCGATCTTTGAAGCAGACAAGAGCTTCAAGCAATCTTAAATGGTCTCCAAGAATCCTTCCGCCACAACTGAAGGTGGATTCAGATGATACAGTTTATAGTTGACAGTACATCATACTTTCCAGATTTATTCTTCAACAAAGCTAAAACATCAAAACCTTCTATATCAGACTCCAACATCAGTTGATTCATCCTCTCCTGCAGATTAATGTGACAGCGCAAAATGCAAATGGCATCCACAATCGGCGCCATTTCAATTTTCAGAGCAACCCAGCACATAAAAAGACCAAGAACCGCACAGACTTTCCCCTACCATCGACCGTCACACTTCGAGTACTCTGCACTCTACAGACACTGAGACACGAATCAATGCCATTCGACAAATTCAGCAAAAATTCAGAGAAACCTTTAGCTGATACCTCCAAAAATCTAACAAATCAAGCACGCCCGCCAGTTAGCAGTTCTTGTCAGGCATGGCGAGCTTGCACCTGACCTTTTGGAATACGACGGCCGGCGTCCCTGGCGGCGCGAGCTGAAGCTTGAGAGAACCAAGCTGATTTGGAAGGGGAGGAGATCAAGAACCAAGAAGGGTGTGAGATCGATCGGGAGGCCAGGCCATGAGGTCCGGGAAGGTGGTGCTGCAGCGGATCGAGAGGGCGACGCCGAGGTCGTGCTCGTCCTCTTCTCCCATGCCGGCCGCCGGAGAAGGGAAGCAAGAGAGGGCGACGCTTACCAGTGAGAAGGTGGCGGAGAGGGTCGCCGTCGGGGCTGTGCCGTGCCGCCACGCCGTCACCTCGCACTGCCACGCTGCAACCTCATGTCGCCACCTCATCGCCGCGTGCGCCGCCAGCTCCTCGCCTCGCGCCTCGCCTCGCATCCTCCGTCGCCAGGCACACATCCGGAGGGGAGGATACGGAGCTTCAAACAGGACCGTGGAGGGTGGGGAAAACCAAGCTGGGTCTGTTTCCATTCCGTGCCAGGCATAACCGACCAGTGATTCCGATGCAGGCCTGGCTTCGAAATGGGCCGCTCCAATCCACCTCGAATTGGTCTTGGAACAAGACATTGTGAGGAAATCGAACGAGGCCTAAAGGCCTCAAGGTGACGCACTGCTTCCGCTAAGGCAAGACACATCCAGTTGCAGTACGCGGTCCACAAGTGGGCATGACATCACGAGCAAGGCCGTAGTCAATGCCCTATCATCCGGTTGGCCCAAGTAAGCATCCACTACTGAAAACGAGATATCAATCTTCCATAAGGCCCCGTTTGGATCATTGGAATTGAATTCCATCCTAATAATTATAATTTAGACACAAATTAATTAAACTAATATAATTGTATGTGGAATATAGTTGTATATTATAGTTGGTGATATGGGAGAGATACTTGTATGCTGCACTTCTACTATAGAGAAGCGAGTCTAAGAGCGTGCTATAAGAATTGAATTCCATCTAATAACCATAATCTATAGAATCAATTTCCATCTCCCACCCCATGAATTTAAGATAGGCTTATATCTAAACTTTGGAAAGTTGTGGAATGCCACATTCCAACATAAATTAGCCTACTCCATTAAATAGATTCCAATTCCTTGGACCCAAACGGGGCCTAAGATTTTTTAGAATGAAGTGCCGGGCATAGTTCCTGACCTTTTTAACCTCGGTTGTTAACACGTACTAATATATACCTTTCGTGGTACTAATGCTTCTCATTGCTTTAGTTCCAATTTGTGTTACAAATCAGGACTAATAGTAACCTTAGTCCTGGTTGGTGTTACGACTTGGGATTAAAAGGTCCCTCAGGGGTGACTTCAAAAGATAAGATCCCCTACTCAATTAAATGTGCTATAATGTGCTATGTAGGTGAGATGGTATGTAAGCTACGCGCCATGCAAGAGGTCGCGGGTTCGAATCTCACGCATCGCGCCCGTGCATATCTCGTGTATCTTGTGACTTGTGAATTCCCCAGGATTTAGTCCTGATTGGTACTAAGGCTTCATTTGAATGTAGATATCGAAGGGCTTAGCATTGAATTGAGTTCAATACCAAATCGGAGTAGTATTGGAAATGTGTTACAAACAAAGGGATTGTTGGATGTGAATGACTTTGCTAGATGGAATTCAACTAGGTGGAAATTACTAATTTGTGTTTGGATGTGCATACCGCCCAATTTGGATTTAACCCATCTTCTTCTCCACCTCTCCACCACTACTCCGTGCACAAGAGTGTCCCTGGGACCGAGCAGAGGGATGGATGGCCGGACCGAACATCAGAGGGAGCAGCACCAAAGGGTGCCTGACTCGTGGGTGGAACAGAGCGGCGCCGGACTTGGGGGTAGAGGGAGCGGCGTGCTGGCACCTGGCTCGGTGGTGGAGGCGTGACTCCCGACTTTGTGGCGGAGGGGTGGCTTCCGACACAGCAACGGAGGGGCACCGCAACAGAAGGATGCAGGGGCGGTGCTGTGGAGGAGGCCGGTGATGGAGGGACCCATCGCCGCTGCCGGATTGAGAGAGGGGCGGGAGGAGGGCCAGAGCGTGAAGGGAACGAGAGAGAGAGACGAGGATGCAAGAGAGGCGACTGGGGATTGCCAATGAATACCTAGAAGGAACGGTCGGAATTATGTAAGCGGGTGCAGTAGTAGCTACAATACCCCTTGGTATTGGACTGTATTCCAATGCCAATTCCTAGACCCATCCAAATAGATGCATTGGAGGCTCCCAATACCAATTCTGAATTCCAGTTGTTGATACAAGTTTTTGGTCAGAGTCAACAACCGTGGATAAGGTTCTAATAGCCGATAGATGAGAGAGAAAGGGGCTTGCTGATAGCGCCATGTTGACCAAGACCGGCCGCGTTGACTAGGACTCCAAAAGCTGATGGAAGACCAGACGAGCCTAGTCCTAAACGAAATCGACTCCACCAAATAAGGAAAAGCATGGAGATGTATCTAGGGTAGTTTTAATTAGTTGTAATAGTTCATGTCGCAATCGACTAGGACTTTAGCTTCCTCTAGGGTATAAAAATAAACTCGTGAGCCTTGTAACAAAAATCAACAATCAATCAAAGACAACCTTTTAGCACCCTACCGCTAAAACCTTAGGAGTAGGAGTAGAGTAGTTTCAACGAGTTCCTTCCACTGGTAGAAAACTCACCTTCAGTCCCAGTTGGCAGGGAGCAAATCTCCCAAAAATCCATCCGGGATAAACCAATTGAGATAAAGGGGGGGATCTTTTGTCCCGAGTCACTCAACCAGGACTAAAGACCCCCTTTTATGCTGGTTGGTATTACCAACCGGGATAAAAAGGGTCGCCACGCCAGGCGCTGCAAAAAAAAAAAGAAATCCCGGGGTATCCCCCCACACGCGCACGTCGTAAGTCACAAGTCACGCGATTTTTCACACGAAATAAGCATGTGCGCGGTACATGGGATTCGAACCCATGACCTCCAGCCTCACGCGTAGCTTCCTTGCCATCCCATCTACACAACACATCTGACTATATAGGGGATGCAATCCTTTTGTATTAACTCGTGCGGGATCCTTTTATCCCGGTTGGAAACACCAACTGGGATTAAAGATCCTATTTTATCCCGGTTGGTATTACAAACCGGGATAAAAGAGTTCGAGGGATTTAGTCCTCTTTTAGCCACCCCATGGGGATCCTTTTATCCCGATTTGAAATACTAACCGGGATAAAGGATCCCTTTTATTCTGGTTGGTATTATAAACTGGGATAAAAGGCCCTCGCCCGTTTTATTCTGGTTGGTAACACCAACTGCCTTTTATCCCGGTTGGTGTTTCAAACCAGGATAAAAGGCCTCTCAGGGTCTTTTTTTTCCACTAGCCTTTGCAACCGGGATAAAAGGTCCCGGTTGGTGAGCTCCCTGCCAATGACCGAGCTTTAGTCCCGGTTGGTGAACCTTTTGTCCCGAGCCAATTTTAAATCGGGACAAAAGGGGGCGCATGGAAGGTGAGTTCTCTACTAGTGTTCCTATGCGTACGGCTGCATTGGCTTTGATCTTTGCGAGCTTGTAAGTATGATCACCCGGTCATTGCGACCTCTATCATGACTTTCTAAGTTAAGTCTTATATTCTGATATTGTTGCATGGCTAGTTATCGAGTTATCTTAGGTTGCAAGCCAACGTCCCTAGGCACCGATCGATACATTGTTTTGCCTTCGATAGTGCTCAAGTTATTAAGTTTGCTTCGATCCATCTAGGCGTCATTTCTAAGCGCTCACAGTTATCGAGACATCTTAAGTTGCGAGTCAACGTCCCTAGGCTCCGGCCGATACGTTGCTTGTGCCCGACGGTTTCTCGCAGTTATCAAATGTTTTAGATCTGGTTAGGCTATCCTTATTGGCTCCCTTACCCTGTTTAAGCGTTCACAATTATCGGATCCCATCGGCTGGCTAGATCCTGCATACGTCGCTCGCTTTGCTAATGCTAGATCCAATAGATCTTTACCCTTGCCCCTCACACCGCTAGCCGTCAGGCCCCTGACGTCAGCGTGCTACTGCTGAGAGCCAATGCTTCGGTCGGGTCTTATCCATATCTCGCGGGAGTGCGATGACGTCATCGAGCCGATAGGGGCGTGTGTGAGGCCCTGCTGCCGCGAAATCATTTGATTAAGATGAACGGGTTGAAGTTGGTTCCCTCTCACCGTGTTGCCTTGTCTAAGTTCAATACACAATCATTACATCAACCAAGCTTTGTTACCATAGTCAGCTTGTAATCGACAGGCAGGAGGCCTTTGGTGCTTGTGCCCTTGTATTTTTTGTTGGTAGGTCGAGGTTAATGCCCTCTCATTCGTGTTACCTTGTCTAAGTTCAATACACTTATCAAGATATTAATTGAGGTCTTTTCAATGTATGTAGCTTATGTACAGTCGCCATCGGCTGGTCCTTGTTGCTACGTTCTAATGTTTTAGGTTGGTAGGTTGATGCTGGTGCCCTCTCATTCGTGTTACCTTGTCTAACTTCAATACACTTATCAAGATATTTGATAGATCCATCAGCCCATCTGATTAGCGTGTGGTTAACGAGTATACCCCCTTTATGTCTGTTGTGCTTTAGTGCTTTATCTTAGCCCATCCGCTGACATAGCCGATGGCATATGCCATTTAATGCTTTCTTTATTTACATCGCATGATTTACATTGCTTTTATCTCTCTATCACGATGTTTATTCCAAGAACCAATTAGTTTGAAAAGCTTTGTAGCTGATCATCTGAGGAATTTAATGTTTATATTGTCAATTTTCAGGTCAAATTGACTGGCATGCCTTGCACCACTCGTGAACCGATTTGGAGCCTGCACTGGAGTTAAGTAGATCTCGGAGGTCCTCCATGTTGTTCAACGTAGAATCCTGAGGTTCAGATTTTGCATCAACATGCTCCTGGCACGCTTGGTGGGACAAACAATCAACACGTCATTAGTGCTCGTCATTCCCTTGACTTTGATCAAATGGCCAGCAAAACTGCTGACGGGCAGCAAGGTGATCCTAAAGTTGCTCCCATGGCATTTACCCAGCAACTGAGGTCACCTTGGATCATCTGGATGAGTTGCAAAGAAAAGAAGTTGAAGATGCTAGGGATAGATACTTAGCAGCATGTTTGCAAACATTCAGCTTAAACCGTAACAAGGCTCATAGGAAGCAACCTCTACTAGTGCCAATGCCGCCACCCATGGATGGATTTCGCTGCCTTCTCCGCACTCACAGCATGGCAATGCACAAGGAACTAAAGATTGGGCTGCAAAGATTGTTGATGTCATGAGGAACCAGTTTGGTTTGAAGCCCAAAGAGCAATCCTATACATACCAGACACCATATCCTTCCTGGTTTGATCAAGTGGCAATGCCACATCGATACCATGTTCCTGATTTCGCCAAATTCTCTGGTGAAGATAATATGTCTACAAGGGAGCATGTGAGCTGATTCCTGGTCCAATGTGGAGAAGCAGCTGGTATGGACCCGCTGAAAGTGCGGATGTTTCCGTTTTCATTGACAGGGCCTGCCTTTACATAGTTTTCAAAATTGGCACCCAACTCCATCAGCAATTGGGAAGATTTGGAAATATTATTCCATAGGCATTATTATATAGAAACCTAGAAGATGAAGTTGATGGATCTGATGACAATGAAGCAAAGGAACGGGGAAATAGTGGCCGCTTTGTCCAAAGGTTTCGAGACATGCGCAATAGGTGCTACAACATATACCTAACTGATGGACAACTGGTTGAATTGGCTTACTTAGGACTACCAGATTCCACTAAAGAAAAGTTCGTCCCTAAAGATTTTGAAAGCTTAACACATCTAGTGCATAAAGTGTTGGTTCATGAGATCCGATTCTAGAGCAATCGCAGGGGCAAATATGGGGTCTCTCACTTCAACACCTATGATTCATCTGATGAATACTCTGATGCAGACAGAGAGATTGGTGTAGCAGAGTGGGTTAGAAGTAAGAAATCAGTCTCATGTCCATGGATTAAAACCAATACAAAGATGTACAACTTTGATATCGCTAAAGCCGATAAGATCTTTGACCTGCTGTTACAGGAAGGTCAAATCAAGTTGCCTCCAGGCTACAAGATCTCGTCGGCTGAAGAGCTCAAGAAGAGGAAGTATTGCAAGTTTCACAATTCCATTACGCATCACACTAATGATTGCAAGACTTTTCGTCAACAGATTCAGATGGCTATAGAACAGGGCATGGTTAAAGTTGAAGACAATAAGAAGCCGATGAAGGTTGATAAGCATCCATTCCCAATGGTTAACATGGTGGAGCTTGCACCGATTGATAAGAAAGGTGAATCAAGACTCCGGTCAATCTTGCTCACATCAAAAATGGCAAAGGAATCTGGTGCAGTGGATCCACGTGTACAAGTATCGGCTGAGGAGTTTGAGAAGAAAGTAAGCTAGGTCGATGAAGTTGACGAAGCTGAAACCAGTCGATCTGCTAGGAAACCTAAGGTGACCTCCAAGATGCTGATCAACAAGTACTAGTGCAGACGTAATGTTGAAGAAGCTAGGATAGATGATGATCAGAGCAGATTTGAATCATACTAGAATTGTCCTTTCTTCCAATATTACTGGAATTAGAAGCTAAGGTTACCATTAGTCGTTAACTGCCCTAGTGCAGCTCGCAATATCAGGAGTATTGGGATTCTAGGAGGCAATGCCGATCGGTGTATGAGAGATTGGAGTATCAGACACCTATACACCATCGTGCAGCTGAAGGATCTGATGAAGTAAAGGAGGTACAATCTATGCATGATAGGCTGAGCTACCCTGCAAGGTGCAGATCTGTTGTTATTGATGAATCACAGGGAGCACCCAATGAATATCAAGAGAAGCTAACTCCTGGAGAATGGTGCTGTCCAAAAGGCTTGACCAAGACTCAAAGAAGGAGGGTTCAACACTTGCGCTACAAGGAACAACACTAGGAGTGGCAAGCTGTCACATCTGGTTTAAAAACCAAACCAAGTGCTACATATATGTATGTCAGGATCTAGTTTCAGACATATAGTGATATTATAAGTGAATAATAGCAATAGGGTTCAACGCCTGCGCTACAAGGAACAGTACCAGGAGTGGCGCGCTGTCACACACGATTTAAAAACAAAACCAAGTGCTACATATATGTATGCCATGATCTAGTTTCATACATATAGTGACATTATAAGTGAATAACAGCAATAGTATTAAAAAAGAAATAAAGAGAGACTATCAGAGATATACGCTTAATCCTGAAAAGGAGGCTCCAAACTTCACAGGCAATCAACTGGGGGTTGCGTACGCCTAGAACTCAGCACCATCTTCAACAAACTTGATAGCAACTTCTTCTTCTGAGCAACATTGGTTACAACAAGTGAGGAGAATATATGAATGATAGGCTTAAACAAGGAAAGGCTGACTAGTTGACTGCATTAAGCACTTTTAGTTGGTCAAATTTTATTAGCACCTGATTACTAAGGTATAAGTATATACCAACCCACAATTAAGCATAGACATAAAGATACGCCATAAGCATATGGCAAAAGCATAACCATAAACCATGATTTAAGTCCATCTTCAAGTTCAATTATCATGTCAGGGTCCAGGCCGCTCTTGACCGTGAACACGGCTGATATATCTGTTTTACAATCTGTAGAGATTGTACACATTCACCACAAGTCATGTAAAAGTTCAAAAGAACTTTAAACCCAACCATGTTGTGCTGATCATGAACTCATCACACTACCGAGGTGTGACTGCATAGGGACGCTACGAGGTCTTTACAAAGATTCCCTAGTAAGTGGTAACCTGCTAAGGTTTCGGTGTCTGGCGTGCATAAACCTCCTAATGGGTATAGTGTCTTAGCAAAGCCCCACTTCCCAAGATGACCGAGCTATACAACGACTTAGTCCCCCCTCTTGCCCATTCTGTAAGATTACTTCAAACTAGAGTCTCTAATTAATTAGCTAAGATCAGAGTCCATCAGTTCTTGTGGTTGCACTGTTTTCCTAGGTGGTCGATTAATGTTCCAATTAAGCATGGTGATCTTGTTATGATTAATGAAAGGTATAGCGTAAATAAAACAAGTTTAATCATCATTGGTTCATTAACACCACTATAACCCAAGTATAGCAGCTAAGTATAGCTACCCAACAGAATGATAAACCCAGGTTGACCAGGATTGATCATAAAAACTAGGCAAACCTTAATAGGACCCATCAATATTAAATGCAAAGCAATGCAAAAGTGATTAAATATAGTTATTGGGACAAAAGCACAAGGATACACTTGCCTTCTTTAAGTAATGTTGCTGCTCACAATGTCTTTAACTTCATGCTCTTCAAAGCTCTTTGACAACGTACATTCTACTCGCATCAATTATCCAAGACAAACATCCAGAGCATGCACACACAAGCAAACAAATAAATTAAATTAAAAACAGTACACCAATCATCATAAATAGTA
The DNA here is from genome assembly GCF_000263155.2 of Setaria italica. NCBI lineage: Eukaryota > Viridiplantae > Streptophyta > Magnoliopsida > Poales > Poaceae > Setaria > Setaria italica. Next base: position 13,596,604 of record NC_028457.1, on the reverse strand, counting down.
TTGAAAAGCAGTACAAAACTAATCTACACGTTAAGACAAATGCGTGAGCGAAAGAATCACTCAAAACGGAGTTAAAACGCGAAAGATATAGCTTAAACAAGATTTAGGGACTTGCTGGCGAGGTTTAGAAAGGCATAACTACGAGAAACCGAGGGCATGAACCTAATTTTGTTTGTAAACTTGTGCTTTAGTGCTTTATCTTAGCCCGTCGGCTTAAATAGCCGATGGCATATGCCATTTAATGCTTTCTTTATTTACACCGCACGATTTACATTGATTTATCTTTTTGTCGCGGTGTTTATTCCAAGAATGTCTACCCATGAGTTCGAAAGGCTTTGCAGCCGATCAGCTTACCTTGTCAATTTTCAGGTCAAATTGGCTGGCACGCCTTGCACCACTCGCAAGTCGATTTGGAGCCTGCACTGGAGTTAAGCAGATCTCCTAGGTCCTTCGTGTTGTTCAATGCAGAAGCTCGAGACTCAGATTTTATGTCAACACCAGTCTTCAATATCTACATCCAAATAGGACCTAAAGGATGTCTTTAGTCTCAGGTGAGGTACCCAGGACTAAAGGCCGGGACTTTTAGTTTCGGATCCGATAACTGAGATTAAACGGAGGTTTGGATCCGGGACCAATGAAGGTATTTATATTTGTTCCCACCAAATTAAAAGTGTGGGAGGAGAACTAGATCCTGGTATTTTTGACACAGTCCAATCCAACATGCTTGGCCCCTGCCCGCGGCACTTATAGGGTTGGGCTTGAACAGAGGAACGTATGCTCCAAAATTTTTGTCTTGCATAAATAATTGGTTTTATTTGATTCTTATAGAAAAGAACATGAAGTCCGTGGCTGACGGGCTTGGTCCTTCCTGCACAATTTTTAGGGCGGGATTGAACAGAGACGAACATAAGCTTAAAACAAATGTCAAACGAGCACCTATATTTTTTATTTATTTTTGACTAAAATAGAACGTAAAGCCCAAACCTGGCCTGGACCACTTGTAGGACCGGGCATGGACAAAGAAACACATTCGCGTAAGCGGACGAGGAATGCGCGGACGGCATAGGACACGGGTACACTGGCCGCTATAGATTTTTCACGGTAAAAAAAGTAGTGGGAAAGATCAGTCATTTTCTAGTTATGGTAAACGATTTGTACTTAGGACCGGATGGACAAATAAATTTCTGCAAAAAAGGATAAAGTGCTAGCCGCTTTGTCCGGTTGCTTTTGCTCCTTTCCACGTTTCTGACAAAAGCAGTCCCAGGCTACCACAAGCCCGCAACGGCTCCTAGCTTTATAATGATAACCATGCTCGCTCCTCCGTTATATTGATTGATCCACCGACTGACGTGTAGACAATTACGCTGCGAGCAGTGGCTTTCATAATTGATCAGCACAGCGCATCGTCCTGTCTCTTCCTTTCCAGAACAGAGAATTATATACGCACCCACGCCCTTCACCATTAGAGCCAAACAGTCAAGCCGCCGGCCCCACGGGCCGACGAGGCCAATGTCCTCGCTGTCCACGATGCTGATATGATCCGGGCTGAATGCTCCGATGTCTTTTTTCCTCCAAAAGATTCGTTTTCCACTGCTCCTCTGTTTCTACGTCCTTTCCGTTCGCCATAGTGCAATCCACCAAGACATGGAGCAAGCTGCGGTCATCCAGTGTCCTGGCTGTGGCAGAGCATGGAGCTCGCAACAGCGGCTCTGGGCAGCCTCCTCCGCAAGAGCGATGAGTGCAAGCTGCAGAAGGGGTTGAGGAGGGACTAAGGGTTGTTACAAGCCGAGATGGAGAGCAGAGCATGCATCCTGTGTTAGTTTGAGGGGTAGGGGTAGCACTCCAGGTCGTCCGTTCCAACCGTGATTAGGCATTGAAAGCAAGGTTTTAAATACTATAGTCCGCTATAGCTATTCGAAGGCAAGGCACAGCCTGCTATAGCCTGCGTAATCTCATTTAGCTCACTATTAGCTGTATTAGAAACCAATCGTTTAACCCTCTTAGCCCGCTATTTAGAACTACAATGTAAATTAGTATTATTTCTACCATGATTAGATTTGGGACCCGTCGGCGCCTTAACAGACTCTGCCTTGTCAAAACTAACTGGGAATACATACAATTCGTTTTCTCATTATCTGTTGAGATTCTTCCATGAGTGTTTCAGCATCATGTCTCCTAAGCATCCATTACCTTCCCGTGCCATTAGACAACTTACCATATTTTCTTATTGTAAAATGAAAGAAGCAGTACGATCTGGAATTTGCATTCTGATGTAGCACCAAATATTTTTCTCAAATGAGGAATAATGCATGCATCCTGAGTTAGTAGAGGAAGATTAAAAGTAGGAACAAGTCGTTGGCTTCAGCGACAGTATTAGCAACGGTAGACAAATGAGCCACCTGTTTCTCCCAAGCAAGCCCGGAGAAGTCTCTACTTTGCAATATCTTTTTATTAGAAACTAAGTCTTGTGAGCTCTGAGAGGCCCAGCTGGATGAAGTGAACAATTTTTGCTTTGCACCTCACCGGACAGCAACGATAATGGAGTAAAGCAAGATGCGCCGTGCCCGTCTCCAGAAGAGGCTGGGACCCCAGCGGCCAGAGTGTCTAGCGGCCAACATCACCCTACGACCGAGCCATCTCCTCTCCATGGATTCCGTAAGATTTGTTTATCCGCTGCTACTCTGTTTCTGCACCCTTCCAGGTTTTCAAAAGAACATGTAAATGTCATGAAATTTCAGGAAAGAGGAAGGAATGCAAGTCAAGTCAAGTGTTTAGGTCCTTTTCATCCTGCTTCGCTGCATAGGTCCTTTTCATCCTCCAGGGGGTGTCAAACATGCCGACTGATCAGATTCTTGGTCATCACAAGATTTGGGCAAGGGACTTGAAGGAGCTAGTCTATGATATTGAAAACAGTGTCGATGCTTTCATGGTGCGTGTCGATGCTTCTGTGCGCGCCAAGCCACATAGCTTCAGAAGGTTTTTTTGACAAGACCATCAGCCTGTTGACAAAGGTCAAAAATCGCCATCGTATCGCGGATGACATTCAAGACATCAAGAGCCGCATTAAAGAGGTTACTAGTAGGCGAGAAAGATTTAAGTTTGAAGATGCTGCAGTGCAAACTGAGAATACAGCAATGGACCTTCGGTTGCCAGCTCTCTATGAAGATGTAAAGAATCTCGTTGGCGTCGATGGCCCTGCAGAGAAGCTCGCTGCTTTGTTAATCTTGGAAGGATGTGGAAAAACAACAGCTAATGGTTGTCTCTATTGTTGGCATCGGAGGACTCGGAAAAACAACTCTTGCCAACTCAGTGTACCAGAGACTCAAAGGAGGATTTCAGTGTCATGCTTTCGTTTCGGTCTCGCTTAAGCCAGACATAAAGAAGATATTTAGTAGCATTCTACGGCAGGTTAGCAACAAGGAGTACCAAAATGCCGAGGCATGGAATCATACTGAACTTATAGATGAAATCAGAAGTATCCTGGAAAGAAAGAGGTACGTACTGTACATATACATGGTAATTTTGTACAATCAAAACAGAGTAGTTTTTCCAAAAACTATGTAGTGGTTCTTCTAAAAAGTTTTTCTAAAAAAAATATCAACCCATAGCATATCACTAATAACTAACCCCAATATTTTAAAACAGGCCACATCCTCATAATTGAGCCCAGCCCAGCCTAGTGCCTTCTGCTCTCTCTCCCCGTCTCATTCTTTCTTCTTCTTCCCCGTCTCATTGTCTCTTTCTTCGAACCCCGAGCCAAGCTCGAGCACGTTATTGGGCCACATCACCTGTTTTTTCCCACCACCGGGCGAGTCAAAGATGGCCCCGCGTGCTACCGGCCATGGCCGCACCGCCGCCCCTCTGGCTGGCCGCTTGCCGTGTGGAGCCTTCGCGCTGCCCTGGCCACCTACGCCTTGCCCCGACCACCGCCAGGCTCGTCCGCTTGCGCCGCCCGGTCAGTCGCCTGCGCGCGCCACCCAGCCGCTGCCCACATGTCGGCCACCCGCTTGTCCCAGACATGCCACCTCCTCACCGACGAGCCCCGCCCTGGCCGCCGCCGCGCGTCGCATGCTTCCCCTCCCTAGCCTGTGCCGCTTCTAAACGTGCACACGTCCAGGCCTACGGTCGAGCCTCCACCGTGTCGCTCTCCCGCCTCCACTCACTACACCGCACGTGGGAACGGATAGCACATGGGAAGGAGTTCGGGACGATTGGGGAAGGACCGGTCTCCCGCATATATGCAGGGCGACGGAGGTATTTTTAGCATCCGCACATTTTACGCGAAGCATGGGGAGCTGTTGAAGGTAAGGTTTTTTTCCCTAAATAAGATTTTGGGACAATTTTAAAGGAGCTTTTGGAGTTGCTCTAATGAAAACTATCCCTAAAAATTGGTAATGAAACATAGTTAATTAACTAAGCACGGATCTGCTCTTCTTCGAAATGGAAAAAGGGAAAACAGAGGTAGGACAAAGCAGAAATTACAAGGTTCAACTCCAGGACTAGTTTACCTCCCGGATTTCACATCAGTGACAGCGATGCTAATTTGTATGTCGTACTCTTTTAGTGTTACGAGGATGTTATCATTCGTAGTAACATTTGTATTGTAGCTCTGTTGTAATTGTAAGCTTTTTTACCTTTTACTAAACAGGCCTCTGATGCTCTTTCAAAAACACAGGTACTTCATTGTAATTGATGATTTATGGGAAGAAAATGCATGGAAAAACATCAAATGTGCTCTGGTTGACAATAATTTTGGTAGTAGAATTATTGTGACAACACGTAATATTAATGTGGCTAATTTCACTTCTAAGGATGAAGTGTATGAACTAGATACTCTCTCTGAAGAGGACTCCGGAAGACTACTATGTAAAAGGGTGTTTAACGAAGAAGATGGAATTTATTCTGAACTAGAAGAGGTAACAAAGAAAATTTTGAAGAAGTGTGGTGGAATACCATTAGCTATCATTACTATAGCCAGCATGTTGGCTAGTATACCTAACACAACAAAGTATGAATGGTATCGTGTGTGCAATTCTATGGGTTCAGGATTTGAAAAATACAAGACTTTGGATAACATGAGAAATATATTGCATCTAAGTTATAGTGATCTGCCTTCATATCTAAAGCCATGTTTATTGTATGTAAGCATGTTTCCAGAGGATTATGAGATTCCAAGAAGGCACCTGGTACGGCTTTGGGTAGCAGAGGGTTTTGTTGCTGAAAATCAGGGGAGCAATTCCTATGATATTGGAGAGAGCTATTTTAATGAGCTTGTCAACAGAAGCATGATTATGCCGGTAGACATGGATGAATATGGTGTTGCAAGAGCTTGTCGAGTACACGATATGATACTTGATCTTATCATTTCCCTTTTAGCACAAGAAAATTTTTGCAACATACTCGACGGTCTTCACCTCAAATCTACATTGTGCAAGATTCGACGAATATCTCTGCAAAGTGAACAAATGATACTGCCAAAAAAGATAATATGTCTCGTGTCAGTCACTGATAGTCTCTTTTTATTTCTTTTCATGATCATGTTGTTATTATTCATTTATGATGTCACTTGATTGTAGCACTTGATTTTGTTTTTAAAATCGAGTGTGACAAGCAGGCTAGGACAGCTGGAGTGGGGAGCTGCACCTTTGTGGGGAGCACATGTGGCGAGCCGCACCTTTGTACCTCACGGACCCGGCCTTGCTAGGTTAACAGCACGGCCTCTTCTCCAAATTAAAGGTTGCTAGTTGCACTTGTTGAATCCGCGGTTTCTGATCAAAGGAGGTGGACACTTTATCATACTTAACCTTGGGCCTTGTTTACTTCCCAAGTTGGGAGTTGCAAAATTGGCATTTTGCCATAAATGCGACACTGTAAGGTTTCGTTTGTATTTGTGAATTATTGTCCAAATATTGACTAATTAGGCTCAAAAGATTCGTCTCGCAAAGTACAACAAAACTGTGCAATTAGTTTTTGATTTCGTCTACATTTAGTACTCCATGCATGTACCGCAAGTTTGATGTGATGGAGAATCTTCTTTTTGCATAGTGTCAAAGTTGGAAGTTTGGAGGGAAGTAAACAAGGGCTTGGTAGGTGTTTAGTTGGTACTAACCTTAAGATAGATTTTTTTTTTTGAAATCCACGTATCATAAAGTCAAAAAGTAAAGGGGGCGCTTATCCCAACAGCCAGGCCGGCAGCTCCATGAACTTGGACGTTTGGTCGTCTTGATGCATTTGAGCATCTACACAAAGCAGCAACGGTAAACACTGCCCTAACTCTGACGGGTCGACGCAGGGACATTATTTCCACTACAATAGCTCTGTCCTAGTCACTGCAGTAGCTCTCACTAGTGCTTGAACAAGGTAACGTGTTCTTCCAAAGCAAGGATTGTTCAAAGCACAGTATAATTAATCCAAAGACGACTATGGGAATAAAGGTACAGTATTTAGGAGCTCTTTTACGGTGTATTATACTACTACTTAGTGATATATAGTATAAAGAGATATAACCGTTCATTATTATGTGTAATTTAGTAATTACTACACTGTAAAAAGTGAGATTCCATATATTGTAGACTTTACGCTAGTGTAAAAAAACTATGCATTTATGTTCTTTTACCATGGTACCTTTACACTACCGATACTACTCATATATACTACCTATACCACATGTGAAGTGTTCAGTAATATACAATTAATCTTGACTATCGGATCTTTTTATACCAGTCCTTCTCGAACACTAAATTTCTTTCCCATGATGTTGAAATGGGAAAATTAACTTCATTCAAAAATCAAGGAAGTGTTAGATTTGCTTCAATCACTGCTGGGGAATCGACATTTAATACCGGTCAGTAATCCCCCTTTAGGAGCGGGCTCCAGACCGACAGCTTTGCACCCAAAAAATAAAGAAAAAAATTGACGAGGAAGGCCCCTACACACGCGCACAGTATACAATTAATCTTGACTATCGGATCTTTTTATATTAGTCCTTTTCGAACACTAGATTTCTGTCCCATGATGTTGAAATGTGAAAATTAACTTCATTAAGTAATCAAGAAAGTGTTAGATTTGCTTCAATTACTACTGGAGAATCGACCATTAGTACCGGTCAATAACCCCCTTTAGTAGAAGGCTCCAGACCGACGGTTTTGCACCCAAAAACAAAGAAAAAAAATTGATAAGGGAGGTCCCTGCACACGTGCATAGTCACAAATCACGCGAATTTCACACGAAATATGCGCGTGTGCGGTACGTGGGATTCAAAACCACGACCTCCAGCCTCGCGCGAACCTTTCTTACCATCTCACCTACCCAACAGATTTGATAAAGTTAGATATGCTTTTCCTTTGGAAGTAACCTGTGGAGAGGTTAATATCAGCCAATAACACCGCTCGGTACTAAATGTTGGGTAGGTACTGGTGTTGTTGCCTACTAAATGGTCCAGGCCTCCGAGGATCAAAAATTTCTACTCGGTACTGTACAAGGACGAATGCTTATATTAAACATTAGGTGCTGCTGGCTTATTACAACGGAATACCAACATGCCAAGCAATCACCATTCTTTTTTTAGTAAATCAATCACCTTTCTGGGGTCCACGAAATTAACTGCTGGCATGAATGGTGGGGCACACGCGCATGCCGGACATAAGCTTTAGGGGTCTCCAACTCTCCATGGGCAACAGCACCAGCTTCCACTCCATGCACCAGATCCATTCTTGTCTCCGTTAGGTTACCAAGGAGAGCAAAGCATCCGTGGAGCTCGTAACGGCGGCTCTGGGCAGCCTTCTCCCCAAGCCGGGCACCCTCCACGCTGTTGGCCTGCTGATGGGTTGAAATTGACTCATTCACCCACCCATAAAACCTATTTCAACCCGCCTTATAAAAGTCATTTCAAACCGTCCCATTAGCAGGCCTACCTCGCTGACGAGTACAAGCTGCAGAAGGGGTTGAGGGGGGAAGATCAGGTTCCGGCAAGCAGAGATGGAGAGCATGCAGGCTGCCCTCAACAAGGTGTCAAATCTCCCAGCTGATCGGATAGATGGTGTTCACAAGATCTGGGCGAGGGACTTGAAGGAGCTTGTCTATGATATTCAGGACAGCATCGATGTTTTCATGGTGCGTGTCGATTCTCCTGTTCACACCAAGCCGCATAGCTTCAGAAGATTTTTTGACAGGACCATCGGCTTCTTGACAAAAGCCAAGAATCGGCATCATATCGCCGATGACATTCAAGACATCAAGAGACGCATCCATGAGGTTTCTAATAGGCGAGAAAGGTTCAAGTTTGAAGCCACAGCAGCGGTCTGATAGGAACCAAATCGACCCTCGCGTGCTTGCTTGCTTTGAAGATGCAGCGAATCTTGTTGGGACTGATGGCCCTGCAGCGAAGATCTGCAACTGCAACTTGCTGATTAAAGGCAAGGGTGGTGCGCCAAACAATAAGCTAATGGTTGCCTCAGTCGTTGGAGTTGGAGGACTGGGCAAAACAACGATTGCTAATTACAATAAGCGCCGCCTAGGGAACTCACCGCGCGCCGCTCTCGGAGCTCCGGCCTCTTTCCACGTCGCTAGAGGACCCTACCCCCGTCGACCTCGGGTCCCGGCCGGCGCTCTAGGGACTTTCGAGGGATCCATAGGGCACGCACCCGAATTTTTTTATCACCATGAAAAGATGAGAGTCTGCAACAAAGTACGGAAAAAAACCGATGGAATTGGTGCCCATTTGAATGAATCGAATATAAATTTTCCTATCCGGAGATGAAGCTTCATGGATAACTGAATGTCTGATAAGATGTTTTTTATACAAGTATAAACGGACCATGAGTCCATGACTGCATGAGCCTTTTTGCTGGGAGATTAGAGGGGATTAAATCACCTTGATTCTAATTACAGGCTCAGCTCAAAGTTCGTAGGAACAACATGATGTGGCCGACCTATTGTAGCTTACTAATGAAATTAAAATGCAAAAATGTCACTACAAAACAGCTACGAAATAGAATATACGAAATTAGTGACAGGCGCACATGGCAGACAACTGGCAACTGTGTGATTAATAAAAGAGCTCTGTATTTTCCCTATTGTTTTTAGAGACCAACGAGACCTTGACCTCTGCGATATGGTTCTAGTCTTCACAACCTTTCAGGGAACTCTTGCTCCCATCTCCTCCCTACAGCTGACAGAACTTCCGCTCCCAATCGCCATATCAAAACTTCAATAGCTAGGTAGCCACCAAAGAGAGCAAGGCATGCATGGAGCTCGCAACGGCAGCTCTGGGCAGCCTTCTCCCCAAGCTTGCCACCCTTCTCAGCGATGAATACAAGTTGCAGAAGAGGGTGAGGGGGGAGATCAGGTTCCTGCAAGCTGAAATGGAGAGCATGCAGGCTGCCCTCAAAAGGGTGTCCAGCCTGCCTGCTCATCAGATCGATGATCTTAACAAGATCTGGGTGAGGGACTTGAAGGAGCTGGTGTATGATATTGAGGACAGTGTCGATGCTTTCAAGGTGAGTGTCGATGGTCCTGTTCCTGTCCACGCGCATAGCTTCAGAAAGTTTTTCGATAGGACCATGGGATTGTTGACAAAGGTCAAAAATCGCCATCATATTGGCAATGACATTCAAGAGATCAAGAGACGCATCAAGGAGGTTACCGATAGGCGAGAAAGGTACAAATTTGAAGCTAATGCAGCGCAACCTGACACGAACCTCATTGACTCTCGCGTCCTGGCAAGCTTTGAGCGTGCAGCGAAGCTAGTTGGCACTGATGGCCCTACAGAGAAGATCTCCAACTTGCTAACACAAGGGAAAGCTCCGCAAAAACAGAAGCTAATGGTTGTCTCAATCGTTGGAGTTGGAGGCCTGGGCAAAACGACAATTGCCAGTATGGTGTACGAAAGGCTTGGGGGCCAATTTGACTGTAAAGCTTTTGTTTCGGTGTCACTCAAGCCGAACGTGAAGCAGATTTTCAGCAGCATACTACGGCAAATTAGTGAAGATAGATGCACCAATATTGGAGAAAAGGATCCTGAAGAACTTATAAGGAGTATCAGGCAATTCCTCATGGACAAGAAGTATGTGCTATATACCTAGTACCCCTTCATTCTGTTCAGTTTCTCTTCTATTTTTTCCATTTAGAATCGTGCTGTCAAACTTTTAAATGTTTTGCTGTTAATACATTTACAACTGGGAAGATTTGGCAGAAAAAAATAGATTACTAGATTTTTCTCCATAAATGTTTTTAAGACAAGCACAATTTTATTAGTATACATGAACATACTGTTGCAAAATGTCAATAAGGACAAAAGAAATAGAACCTAGGGAGTATGACTTAGTTGTGCAGCCTATTATGAAGAACCAAATGCAGTGTTAAATGATAGTGGCTACCTACCATCACCAATCAAATATAGGAACCATTTATTACTGGGCATCTATCAGATGCCCAGCAACCGAATTTTCCTTTGTAACAGTGACCTTGCTATAGTTGTTCCTCTTATTATGACCTCGCTTGTGGACTCCTTGCTGGCATACTCTTTGTGAACAACTTAAGGGTCTTCGCTCGCTCTTGGGCATCTCATGACCCTGCTCGCTCCAAGAGTGCCTTCCCCAAAAACCCATGCCCCCCCCCCCACCCAACACCCCCTTCTGCTCTTAGGGTGCCACAGTCCCTACATGCTTGGGTCCTATATTTTTATAGGGTGGGAGAAATTGTCCGGTTACGAGTCAAAACTCTTACAAATTTCTTGTTAGAATACAACTCTTAACTCGAAATACGCAGGCAAAAACAATCTTGCCAGTTTTGCAACTCAGTCTGACCTGCTTCCTCTAGTTTAGCTCTTTCTAAAGCCTAAACTCCCTCATCAAAACTCAACATTGGACTTTCTATATATTCATTTTGATTGTCGCAACGAGACCTATACAATTGAGAAGTTTAATTTGCATTGTGACAAACTCTCCTAATCCAGTTTTGAAACCCGATCAAGCTAAATTTTCTATTTGTGTCAAATTTTATCGCCAATAATCGATTTCTATTTTGTACTGTAGCTCTATTATAACTATGCACTTGTATTAACTAACTTCTAAAAATCATGCATCTGAACCATTGCAAAACCACAGGTATCTAATTGTAATTGATGATGTATGGGAGGAAGAAGCGTGGAAAAACATCATGTCTGCTCTTATTGACAAGAATCATGGTAGCAGAGTTATTGTGACAACTCGCAATGTTGACGTGGCTAATTTGACTTCTGTTGACGGCGCTCTGTATGAACTAGATCCACTCTCTGATGAGGATTCCAAAAGGCTTCTTTGTACAAGGATCTTTAATGAAGAACAGGTAATTCATTCTGACCTTGAGGAGGTCACAACAAAAATTTTGAGGAAGTGTGGTGGGGTACCATTAGCTATCATCACTGTATCAAGTATGTTGGCTTGTATACAAAATAAAACAAAGTTAGAATGGTATGGTGTGTACAATTCCATGGGTTCAGGACTTGAAAAGGACAAGAGTCTTGAGAACATGCGAAAGATATTATATCTTAGTTACGGTGATCTTCCATCCTATCTGAAGCCTTGTTTATTATATCTAAGCATGTTTCCAGAGGATTCTTTGATTCAAAGAAATGACTTGATACGGCTTTGGGTAGCAGAAGGTTTTGTTGATGAAAAAAAGGGCAGCAACTCATATGATCTAGGAGGAATATATTTCAGTGAGCTTATTAATAGAAGCATGATTATGCCGGTAGGCATGGATGAATTTGGTAGTGTAAGTGGATGTCGAGTGCACGATATGGTACTTGATCTTATCATTTACCTTGCAGCTCAAGAAAATTTTGCTATGCTATCAGAAGGCCCGGACCTCAAAACATCAGCATGTAAGATTCGACGATTATCGCTTCAAGGTAGCGAGTTAGATACTGATAAAGAAGATAGAAAGGAAGGGCAAACAGCAATGCCAACAACGGTGGACATGTCACATGTGAGGTCACTCATTGCACTAGGTGATGCCTTTCAATGGATGCAACCTCTTTCAAGGTTTTCTGTCCTACGTGTTTTGGTTTTGGAACTTTCTCCAAGCAAGAACAATGATCCTAAGGATATTTTCCGTTTGCATCATCTGAGATATCTGGAACTACGAGGGGAGCTTGCAACTGAGCTTCTAGAACATATTGGAAACCTACAGAGTCTACGGACATTGGATTTGTGGGGCACGTCCCTAAAAGAACTGCCACCTAGTATTGTTCAGCTAAAACAGCTTGAACGTCTGATTACTGATGAAGAGGTGAAATTTCCAGATGGGATTGGGAACCTAGTGTCCCTGCAACAGCTGGAAGTGCTCGATGTGAAAAAGTCACCAAACACCCTGGCAGAGCTAGTTAAGCTTACTGAACTACGGGCGCTGACTATAACCGGATTTCATGAAAATGAAGGTCTCATTAAGACATTTCTCCAGACCCTCATTAATCTAAACAATATTGTCACTCTAAGTTTTCTTGGCGGTGGGTCATGTTCCCTAGATTGTATGCCGGAGCGGTGGAGAGGCCCTGCTCACCTACAAAGCTTTAATGGGGGCGACGTAACCTTCTCTGAGTTGCCACGTTGGTTTTCATCCCTCTGTGAGCTCTCCTGCTTGTCCATCAGGGTCCGTGTGCTAAGGCAGGTTGATATCCAACTGCTTGGAGCTTTGCCCACACTACGTTTCCTTAAGCTACAAACTACGTTGCCCACTGAAGAACGGCTGGTCATTGGCAGTGATCAGCCCTTCCGCTCTCTAGCAGAGTTTAGGTTTAAGCACTATTCAAGATGCTGGCTGGTGTTTGGACAAGGAGTGATGCCAAGGCTTCAAAGGCTTAAGTTATACTTTGAAGCACGGAAGAGAGTGGGCGGCGGTTTTGATCTTGGCACGGAGAACCTCACTTCCCTTAAACATGTCACCGTCGAAGTTGACTGTGTTCGTGCCAGGAAGAGGGAGGTGGAGGATGCAGAGACCAAAATCAGGGATGCAGTTGACGGCCACCCGAATCATCCAACTCTTGTGCTGTCAAGAAGTTACGAATCGTATATGAGCGAGGATGAGAACGAAGACGTACGTAAGGGTCCGGAGCAGCAAAGGTACTTTTGCTTGCTTACATATACCCAGCATTGAGTTGCCACATATACTTGATCGTTCCTTTCGTTTGCTGACGTATATCCTCTGTTTCCCTGTTGGTGTTTCGACGATCGGTAATCAGTTCGGACTTGCTCACTGCCAACGATGAAAGGGAAGGTAAGAAATTCGTTTCCCATAAAATTTGCTCACTTGTCTCTTTATTTTTCTGCATATTAACTTACGTATCCTTACTTTTCCTGTGGCAGACTTGCAAAGTTAAGCGTGGTGTCCGATTTGGGACTGGGCAGGCATCCAAATGTGATTCTTAATTAGCCATTTAGCCCTACATAATCTAATCCTATCTTCTGAAACTAAAGCATCAGCTAATCAAAATACTTCTTTGGATGATTTGTCCAGTTCACCACTGCTTCTATTTCTCTTGCTCCTCTGTTTCTATTATTGCTCCTCTGTTTCAACTTGCAGCAGATGCATTACGGTTCATTGCTGGATACCACCAGCTCCATGTCATCGTGGTGGTCCCATTCTGTTGGACCACACACATTTCACTCCTATCTTGTTTTCTACGCACTCTATTTCTCGCTCCCACATACTTCTTCTCAGGATACTTTATTGTGCTTGAAAATTGACCCCACCCCTCCCGACCCCACCCCTCCCACAAGCCTCACGCTGGCTGTCCATAAAAAATAAACAAAAAAATGGCTTTGTCATGCTTGAAATTTCTGTTCATCTTTGCTGTCCTTTAAATCTATAATGAAAAAAAAAACATTTTGTCATCCTGCTCCAGCCAGCTGCGCATTCTGATCCAGGCTTCATGTTGGATGCATTTCACCACTGATTTGACAATTATGGTAAGTTCCTCCCACATTCTATCCCATTTGTTGCTCCACGTCAGCATATCCTTTTTGTGTGTTCCCATCAGTTACTCCAATTCTGTCCGACTTCACACATGTCACTTCTCCTATTTGATTTTCACTGTACTCCTTTTCTAGTTCTTATATAGTTCTTACCTCCCACAAAATTCCTCCTCTATCATGCAAGAAAAATAATTCATCCTTTGTTGTTCTTGTTAATTAATTCCCCTCGTTATCTAAATCAAAAAACAATTCCATCTTTATTATGCTTCAGGACTGAATCTGTCCTTGCTATTCTCCATCCTTAATCAAATAAAAAACCATCCTGACCCCAACCATAAAAATAAACAAAAATAATATTTGTCATGCTGCTCCAACATATTCATCCAATTGTTCATTCTGAACCGCGCTTCCTGTTGGATGCACATTATATTCTACCCAGTGGGCAATTCTTGGTAAGTTCCCCTCACATTCGTCCTATCCCATTTTTTTTGTCAATAACTATTTAATCACTTTTCCTTCGTTATATTATGTGTACAAAACTGAAATGTTTGATAGAGTAGGCATAAATTACTAGTAATATATGGATTTATCGTGCTCAGGTTTCAAGTTCGGTACCTATGACTTTGACTTCTCATTTATGGCAATCAGGTGTTTATTTGTGTTATAAATTACTTTAGGCTTGAGTTGAACAATTATATCACCTGAGTTCAGTACTGTTTAACATTTTTTAGCTCAAGAAAACTGGATTAACCAGCTCCTCGAGAAGTTAAATTGAACAAATTTTTGACAAAATGTGTATCAATACAGTGCCTACCTTGCTTCGGTAAAAAGACTATGTTTAAAGAGCTTAATTTCATAACTATACTCACATTCCCATCTATAAATATATTTATATGCTCTTATTCATGTAGATGTGTTGCGTTGTTAATATGTCTCTTTGTGACAAGAATGAGATATTATTTGAAATTTCAAAGCTCGATTATTTATATTCATTGCATAGAACATGAAAAATTTATAACTGCTGGGTTACTGTAACAAGCCATCACATAGCCATCACATGCATATTTTGTTGTTGTAACTCAGTGGTTTTACTTCCATGTTTTATCGTTTTACATGACTACAGATGCATTTGTTTTGAAGCTTATTCTCATAACTTTTTTATTTTGCAGGAATGAAAACAACCATCCTGCAGAATTTGCAACATTTGTAGCAGCTTTCATGAATTTGTTCCTTTGTTTGAATCATGGAGTGCTCATTATGCTGTGACTTTGTCGCTTAAATAAATATCGACATGAACTTGTTTGACTCTTGGATTGCTCATTATGGATTTCTGTAATGAAACATATGTTGTTGATCAACTTTTCTCAACTTTGAATTATTTATGTGCATGAGAAGACATTTAGCATAATTTAAATATGGTTTTTCTGTTGTTGACAAAACATATTGTTGTTTAATTTTTGGCTAGCGAATTGTTGTGGCCATGCAATCAGTTCATGATCTACCTCTTTGAAGTCGAATATTTGCTGATATGAATTTCTTCAATTTGTTATTCAAATACCACAGTTGTGCATAACACCCCATGATCTGCATCTCATCACTAGGCATTTTCAGAATCATTCGAGTCACACATCAATGTTTTTTTCTTTCTATAAGCATTTTATTTTCTTCTCGTCATATTGCTCTTGTTATTGTGTTTATATTTTATTATACAAACAATAATATGTTAAAATCAAGTAAACAATCCATATTGACCAACATAAGTGCATATGCTTGGGTTGACTTGCAGTTTTAGAGGGAAAGAAATGCCATATGGATTGCCATTTAAACAGCTTAAGTGCGCTCGCAACACTTTGATTTGCTCGGACAGTCTGAAATCACCCGATTAAAAAACCAAAGCTAACCCCGTCAGTTCATCATTAAGACATCCTTTCTTTCCAACTTTATACCGTGACAAATTGTGGCCTTGCACTTAGTAAGATCCTTATCACTGGCTAAGGTGGCTCGAACCATGGCCTTCTTCCTCTCCTAGCTGCATCCACAATTCCCCGTCCATCTGCAATTGGCATTTGGCAAGCAGGACTTCTCTTTGCAAAAAGATTGGGAGTTCCCCTCTTGCAGTCTTCTTGCAATTTCCTGTAGCAATTCTTCCTCATTTTCCTTTGCATCTTTGGCCGCAGATATTGGTTTGCGTTGTTTGAAGCACTTCTAGGTGCCCTTCAGAGTTTTGAGGGGTTCAGGAATAGTCTATATTCAAGTTCAGAACAGCTGCAATAAGTTCAGCAACGTTTGGCTACTGAATTTGCTATTTTGAATTTTTGATGATGGAAGGCTAAAACTTGTTGCAGCTTCGATGATTTCTTGTTATAATTTCAGGCTAAATACGTAGTAATGCCAATTTATTTTGCGTCTATCCAATCTATTTAGGAAAATTGAGGTACACCAGTTGCCAGGACTAAACTTGCCGTGTCTATTTTGAAGAGCCTTTTTCCTTGATCCATATGAAATTGCAAACTCTCACAATGTCATGTCTAATACGTGTACATATATTTGGTAGCTACAAAACATCTTGCCACAGTTTGCGCAGCTTCATACAGCAATGTCCATGTGGCACTCGAGAAACACGAGAATATTGGCTAATCAAGTGACCACTTCGATCGGTACAAAATAAGGATGATCTATAAACAACACATAGGATTCAAAATGGACAAATAAAGTCACTTTACATCATCAAATACAGGTTGCACTGGTTAAAGTTGCTACCAACAAATGAGTGTTCAACTGCAGCTTCAAAGGCCACTATGCTAATGGGAAACTTCTCAGTACAGAATGGGATCCGGTCACCATGCTATTGTACGAGCTGTCTCCTGTTCATTCTCCATTGATCTGGAAGGCGCAAGGCACTGCTTAGAGCATCTCCAACAGATTAAGAAAGGGGATTGAGAAAACAACATTGCAACTTAAAGGGGATTGTCTGCTCTAGCAGATTGAGAAAAGATACATCCCCTACACTGAGAAACACACATCTAGCTACAACCACAAAAAATCCATCCCTTGCCACACCGGATCCAACCAATAGCAGACCACCACATGACCTCGGAGCTGGTCACACCCATCGCAGCCTATTCTTCAAATGAGCAGCAAGCGTGGAATCGCCGTCGTCATCGCCGGGGCAGGAACGACACGTCAACACCGGCAGTGACTTGCCCCAGCGGCGATCAACCCGCTTCCCCAGCCAATTGGCGTAGACGCTGCCCCAACGACCTTCGTTTTTGAGCCTGGCTTCTTCCTCGACGGATTGGACAGCCTGGATGGGCGTCAGGGAGGCACCATTCGGGGACACGCTGGCCCCAGCCACAAAGACAGGTCGCCGGGCTGATTCCGGCCGTCAAGCGCCCACCCGCTAGTTCCCGTCGAGGGCCTTGGCGATGGATGTGCTCGGCGGCGGTGGCCTGGAGCGAGAGAAAGAACGGAGCACCTCGCGACGTATAGCACGGGAGGGAAGAAAGAGAGAAGGGAGAGGACGTGCCAGGTCAGCAAACAGTCGCGCGCAGGGCGCCGGGCCGATTCCAGCCGGCAGCTGTCCTCCTGCTAGTTCCCGGTGAGGGGCCCTGGCGACGGATGTCCTCAACGGCGGCGACGCGGAGCAAACAGTCGAGGGAAAGAAAAGAACGGTTGGGAGGAACGGGGAGAAAGGGGAGAGGCTGTTGAGTCCCCTTTCTGAAGGGGATTGGGAGATAGTTTTCCTCAATTGAGAAAAATTATAGGGAAAGGGGATTGTTTTCTCAATCTGTTGGAGAGGGTTTTTTGACCTCAATCCCCTTTATGGCTGTTTATAGGGAAAGGGGATTCATTTTCTCAATCTATTGGAGTTACTCTTAGAAGCTAGAAACAAGTTCATAATTTCAAACATAATAATTTATTGCCACAAAAACAAAAAAAAAATAGTAGCTTAAAATGTGGAATGGAAGCATAAAATTATCAGCGGATAAATATGATAAATTATTCCGTATTCAAATAAAATGCTAGTATGGACTGTGGAGAGCAGGCTCTAAGGCTCAGTATATGATCTCCAGTGGCAAACTACAAATGGTTGCTCAATTGTGTTAAGATCTACATCAATTCCTCTTGGAAATGGATTTAAAAATGTTTCATCGCACAGGCAAAAGACATCATCATGCAGTAGCTGTACCAAAGACCAGGCTGTCATGCTAGTATTCACACAATACCAAAAATCCAGAAAATTGTATGAAGATAGCTGAAAAAATGACAATACCTGACACCGAAAACACATAGAAACAACAATCATCTTCTCCTTGCAGCAGCAGCGGATGCTCGTTGTGCTCCAGGTTGGCCCTGGCCTGCAGCTTGCTCCTCTGGTATGTTTGCTGCTGCCGTAACAGCATTCATGACAATGAGACCAAGAGGAATAATGTACATCCACTGCAAAACAAGTCAGATTCAAGGGGGGAACACGTTAGAAACATAAGTATGCATACATAGAAGGAAAAGTTGAACGCAGTGACAACATATTTAAAGCAGTAACTCACATATTTAGCCCAGAATGATTTCTCAGGTGGTTTCATCACTTCACCAAGTCCATTGTCAGCTTCTAACATCTGGTCCACAAATGATGGGGTTCTGCAAGCACAAATTTTATAAAAGAATTTGAAACCAGCTGCCATTTAAGCTATAAATGCTTTGATATTGTTCCAGTAGGAACAGATCTCTTAGGTCATGTACAACACAGGGACGTGGCAGACACGTCTCCTTTTTGCCACTGTGGAAGTCAGTGCAAGGGTTGGAAGTTATTGCAACCATGATTAGCAGTAGCTATGGGCACTAAAACAGTAATATTAAACTAACGAAGCATCCATAAGATAGTTTTCCCATTGGATGTCAAGATTCTTGTAACATGCCCTCGAAGAGATTCCCGCAGTTGCTTATCGCAATTATATTTGAACATAATGCAAACTGCCAACTTTGTGACTCTCTTTATTTAGTATCATCATAATCTAAATAAAGTAGTAATTTACCTTGGTGCCTGTTCAGCAGTCTTCAAAATAGTATAAGAGCTGAATGTCCATTTTGATGGCTGAAACAAAATTAAAGCATCCCAATAAGTCACACAAACATTAAAACTGTTACTCACCAATGAAACGGCATACAAGATGAGAAAAGGTGCTTGAGGGGACCCCACTCACATGTTGTTTGTAATTTAGTATAATTTAGTGAAAGTTTGAGCAACACATCTCTCAACAGTTCAATTTGAGAATTTTGTAAACTTTCTAATACAGTTAAACATCGAGCAAGTATTTTTAATGCGCTTCAGTAAAAACTAACTGATTTTAATTAAATGTCAACTTGTATTTAACCAATTATGTTAACAAGCCATTTCAGAGCCAAACCAAATCTTAGTTGACATTCATTCGGAATTGACTTATTGAAGTCTTATCAAAGCAATTCTGAAACAATCTTTTTTACTAGCGCTACTCATTAACAAAGCGGATGCCTCTATTTAAAATATGTGATTGGTGCAGATAACAAGTATAAAAAAATAAAAAATACACAACATAACTTGTTTGCTTGCGATGAGGAAACAAGAATTAGATTGTAAGGCCAGTCTATAATGTGAACTTACGTAACCACTTTTTTTATGGAATTTTTTGCATATCAGAAAGTTACAAGTTATCAGACTCCTACTATCTATCATTAATTATAATGAATGCTTATAAATATAAGTACTTAAAGGTAACTTACAAATTTCATTTGTCGTGGGTATTGGCATCCACCAACAGAACCATAATTAACTGCCAAAATATTTACACCATCCTGCAAATAAGGCAACATAGTAGTATAATGTGAGTCACAAAACCAAGGGAACTTCTACCAGTAATTAATTTCTACAAAGTTAGTGGATGGCCATCTAAGAAATGGCTGCATTACGAAAAAATAAAAATTCTTTCTGTACCAACTTGCAGATGATACGATACCATTACATAGCAGTTTTTTTTACAAAGATTAAAAAAAAGTTTAGAAACTTCAAATAACAAACATGCTATATAATAACGACATGTACAGGTTTTACGGAAAAATGAGAGTGGACAGTGCATCTTTTGTTCTCTACTATCAATATCAGATATTTGGATGAAGAATTCAGAATTCACATGACGAATATAAGTAAATATAAAAAATTAGTTCAATGCATCAATTTATGTTATTCGACAAATATATATAGTTTTGGGGCTGTTCCAAATCTTCCCGTCATAAATAATTTTACTCCATATGTATGAATATAAAAAGAAATGAAGTGAGAAATTACCATGTGGATAACAACGTGTTCATCCAAACTGTCACGTGGAATGCATCTCTAAGAAACATAAGAGAAAGGCAAGACAGTTACGGAACTGAAACAAAATTCTAGAATCACAAAATAACTCGCTGGATTTTGCTTATAGTAATTTTAATATTTTTAATTTATTGACTCTGTTCTGAAAAAATGTGCATGCTATCTAGGCTAGTTGGGTGCCTTTTAGAATAGATCATATTTACAGGCTTTAGTTGGTAAGCAGTGATTTGAATAACTCAAAATTGGATTTATCATCATCATATGAAGGAGAAACACTCTGAGGAGCTATTTAGTCAACTTACAGCTTTGATTGAGGAAACAACATTGTCTTTTCTTGTAGGGTCCAACACATTAGATGGCAGCCTGATTGTATAAAAGCCATCTTCCTGAAGCAATTTCTTCATTGACAAACAAATGCAGAAGCACCAAATTAGTAGACAAAATCATAAGTTAAGTAAAACAAGGGAAAAAGAATGGTGGACAAGAAGTTACTTTGAATGCATCTTTATCATCCTCAGTTAACTCATTCCTCATGAAGCGAAGCTTTGTGAGAGTCTGATCCATATGAAAAGTCAAGTTAGGAAAATAGCTTTCCTCACCCACATTCAGCATTAATAGTTGAAGAGAGACACTAGAAATCTAACAGATTATAATTATAAAACTAAGTCAATTAAGATATTTTAGCTCTACACACTTATATTTACAATAGAAAGTTACACTGACATTGTCGATTCGTCATCAACAAAATTAATCAAATTAGAATACAAGCGTAACCAAAAGTAACTACAAATCAAATGTTCCTTTATTTCAATTGAAGATCAAAGATGGATTATGTTTGTATCAACCATTACTATGTGAAAGTAATTATTAATCAGAAGCACATAATTCTCAGTAAATAATACCGTGCCTGGTGAATAATTACAATGGTTGTAAAGGCGTTAAGGCAACGCGTGGCGACCCCCCCCCCCCCCCCCCGGGTATCGCGTAGGCCCATAACTACGACATTCAGTGTGAGCCCACCAGCCTTCCTAGGCCCAATTAAGCCAACAGCCCATAAAAAATCTTGTAAAATGATGTACTCCAAAAACAATCAACAGTAAAATGATGTACAGAATATAGCATCACCAGCCCTGATAAATGTCTTTCGCAAAAGTGAGGTAAGAAATAACCTCCAACACCAATCATCATCCAGAGCTAGCTCAAAATTTGCACCAAATCACACAAGCAGACATAGGTGACATCATATTTGGCTAGAAAACCAACTACTTCAGCTTGGTCTCTGATCATTGTCGCATCATATTGTAAACTCCCACTTAGGGAACATATCAGGAGCCATTCTGTTTTACCTTTTGACTTTTGCACAATACAGTTCAATTGAATAAACTATAGCTCAAAAGATTGTAGATAAGCTTCTACAGTCCAGGCCATTTGGAAATTGGTGTATAGACACGACACTCCAATGTAATGAAACATGAAGTTATAATATTAAGCCCTGTACATAGATGAGCTAAAAAGAGGTGGAACTATTCACTGAAGATTTTAGAGAAATCAGATTCAGATTGCAATCACATGAACTATCCCACTCTAAAGTACCTACTACAAACGCACAAAAGAATGCATTGTTGCAATGTAATGACTAATGACAATAAAATAAAAGATAATAACATTAGATATCAATGCTTCGTAGGAACAGACATGGAGAGCTAATGCATAGCATATAAGATATTTTCATAAATGCAAAATGTTGTGATGTGCTAGTAACATGGTGAATACAAGCAAGGTATCATCAAGCTAATTCTCTTCTTCTGAAATAATTTCTGACATACAAAACTAATTATCTACATAGCATGAGCTTCTGTTGTATTTAATAATTGTTGCTACCTGTAAGTAAGGAACCATAGGTCAAGTTGGCATTCATCTGCTATTGATATCTGTTCTTCTGAAATCATTCATGACATATAAAACTAATTATCTATGTAGCATGAGCTTTTGTTGTATTTAATAATTGTTGCTACCTGTATGTAAGGAACCATAGGTCAAGTTGGCATTGATGTGCCATTGATATCAGGATTGGGGAAAGATCCAGTCGTGCCATGATGAGTTACAGGATAAAATGCAGACTTCATTTCTTTCTCAATTTTAGCACCCAAAAAATCAGTAAGGTAAACAAGGATATTGAAAAGAATCGCACTCTGCATCATCATTTGTCAAAGGTAACATTGAAAACCAAGTCAGATGATAGCTTTTCATGCCATTTATCCTTTATTTACAGGTTCATTTACTGTCTTTAATGTGAAATACTTCCTAACATTAAGATATTCTCCTTACAACTACCAATTATATTATCCCATCTTCTCAGATAATGTAGTTTCCCAGCGGTAAGGAAATGTCATTTGTCTAAATGAGACAATAGTCAGTAACTTCCAAGCTAACAACCTCAGCCCCAGGCCAAAGCAGATTTTTTGCATGTCATGCTTGAGACTGAACTTAACAGACTCCAATTGTGATTTCTCAATTCGAAGATAGAAGGAATATGATGTTAGTGCTGTTTAATTTTCATCTTCTTCCCATCATCTAATTTAGACTAATATAAACTGATCTTGGTTGTTTTTTAACAATAATTGATCCATTGTTTGATCTGCAGACAATGGGTATGTTTGATATTTGTAAATATTAGACCAAGCAGCCTGAATGGCCACATTAGCATCATGCTACCATTCAAATACATAACAATAGGAGAATACTCACTGCTTGCAGAACCAAATTCATAATTTGAGCCCATGACCATGAGTAAACAAAGAAGTATGAAACAAATAGCACACTAGCACGTTAGCGCTAAATAACTGATCTTATGGTACCCATACGGGATAGGTCTAACTAAACCAAGACTAGTGCTAGGACGTAACGTCCAGTCATAATTTAGTAGGAAACATCCACTATCATCAGATCCAATCCCCAAATCACACCTCCCATACAAATTCGAAGGATACGATTCGCCATCTCTCCTGAATAAACAACTACAAAGCTAACTGGAGTACGACATCTACAGATTCAATGCTGACCGCCCAAATCACGATCCATAACAAGATAAGAACTAGTCATCCACTGATTACAGATCAGAGAGTAGGCAGGCCATGCAGATCAGCGAAACAAACAAAGCAAAGCCAAGCCTTACCTGCGTGCCATGGGCGGAGGTCTTGAGCCGAGCGGAGAAGGTTCCGGCGGGGGTGAACCCCTTGCCAACGCCGAGGTCGTGCTCAAGCGTGAACTGCAGGGCGTTGGACTCGCCGACCGCTGCCGACGCCGCGTCCGCGGATCGGCGGCGGGAGGAGGGGACCGCCGGGGCCGCCGGCTGGGAGGGGGAGGACGGGCGGGCGCCGACGCCCTCGAACTCCTCGTCGTCGTTGAGGACGAGCTCGTCGGACTGGAAGGCGGCGGCTGTGAGGTAGAGGGAGAAGAGGAGGAGGGCCGCGAGGGCGAGGAGAGCGCGGCGCGGCGGCGCCATGGCGAGGAGAGGGAGAGGGCGGCGGAGGACGGCGAGGCTTGGAGTGGACTTGCGAGAGATCAGACAGATCGGTGAGATTTTCATGGACGCATGGGCATCGGTGGTATAGGGCCGGGAAGGGCTAGCTGGCGGCTGGATACTGGGTTGGGCTGAACGGGCTAATTCGCTGGGCCTTGTTCCAATGGCCCGATCAAATGTTTGACAATTTTATCAAAATGAAAATCCCCCACCCTTTTGCCCGTGAAGTTTAAACTTTCAACAAATTCAACTAGCATTCCAGATATTAAAATTTTGGAGTTCTCAATGTTCTTGAGTAAAATGCTCGCTTTGCCCTATATCTAGATACATGTATAGATAATTATTTATTTTTCAAAATTGTAATTATTTATTTTTCAAAATTGTTCTCAGGTATGGATCGTCGTGGATAGATATACATCATATACACATTTGAGTTTTCTATTCAAATCCGGATACATGTCAGATATTGGACGGGTGTGCATGGGCATAAACCAAACATACCATAAGTTCCCTACCTAAAAATAAATTGAGTATAATTTCACAATAAACATGTTTCAAAAAATGGAAATTGAAAATTGGGAGAATTATAAAAACTTGGTCATGTGAAATTTTGACCAACAAATAGCAAGATTTGGAAGGAAAAACAAAGAAAAGAAACAAGGAAATTACAAGGACACGAATCCGCCCGAAAGCAAATTAGAAACCTGTCCTGAATCTTGCCCACAAAGGGGCCCAATCAACCACACAAACGAAAAAACAAGCAGCATTCGGCCTAAGAGTGCTGATTTTGAAAGAAAACAAGACAAATAAAGCACACAAGCACGTCGCAGTGGCAAACCAAAATTTAGCCGTTTAATGTTCCAAGAAACATTTCTTTGTGCTAATCCGACTCTAGTTGCGACACCCAATTTTCCATGTCTCGCATTAACGAGGAGCTGTAGCGAGTAGCAAGCTGGGCTTTAGAGTTTAGAAATATTGTTAAGAGTCTTGGTTTACTGGCTTACTGCAGCCTGACGGGTTTGAAGGGATGGCCCCGGGCCCCGGGGTGTGTGTCGACTGTTGAGTGGAGGAACGTGTCGGAGCACCACGCAAAACCTTCATCATCCAATTGATCCTTTGTTGCTCATGTGGAGAACAAATTGCACTGGCTATTCTTCAATGCTTTTGCAGATCGATGTTCATGTACAGAATCAAATCAATTTCTCCTATGCCACCAACGCAACAATGGCTGGATTCTCCAGACCATCCCACAGAACGGAAACCCAAACATCTTCGCAGCAATGGCGCGCCGGCGGTGGACGATCTCTCCTGGATCAGTCTCGACCACCGGCAGCAGTATACATCCTCAACTCTTCCCTCCTCTGCAAATGACAAATATTAAAGAACACAGCAAAAATGAATTCCAGCCATGTCAGCTTTTCGCGCGGCTCACGGCCCGACCCTGATCCGCACTTTCTTGGCGTGCATCTCGGCGAACTCCGCCTCCGAGATCTCCGAGTTGGTCGCGGACGTGAGGTGCCGCACCGAGAGCCGGTCGTCGCCGGGGTGGCGCCGCGCCGCGGTGAGCACGAGCAGGAGGAGCAGCAGCAGCAGCGCCATGGCCGCCGACAGCGCGGCGAGCGCCCCCCACGCCGCGCGCGCGCCGCGCCGCAGCGGGGCGCACTGGCCGCCGACGATGTCCGCGAACCCGGCCTTCACGAGCTCGCAGCTCACCAGCCGCTCCGTGCCCGGGAAGATGTCCAGCACGTTCTGGATCGAGCTCGTGTACGACTGCACCTTGTCGTAATCGATCGCCGACGAGAGGTCCGCCGGCCGGCAGCTGGCGCCGCCGCCAAAGTCCGAGCACGTCAGCCTCTTCAGGATCTTTAGTTGGACAAAACGAAACAAACGCCATGTCAAGATTACCGTCCAAATTGTTCTGAAATTTGAACTGTGGAAGAACTTCGTGTTCGTACCTGAGGGATGTCGCCGATGGTGGCGGCGCCGGAGGGGCAGTTCTGGGGGCGGTACCGGTACTCCGGCGGCCCGGTGAAGGGGTTGCAGATGTAGTCCAACCGCTTCACCGGGTACTCCGATTTGATGGTGTAGATGTTTGAGTTCACCTGATCTATGATGTCATGGATCCCTGCACCGACATCGTGCAGAATTATGCTACCGGAGAACTTCTCGCTGCAGGGGATGATGGTGCCCAGCGTGCTGTTCTGAGGGTTCAGCTGGTACTCGTCCAGAGCGGCACACGTGTCGCCGGCGAACTTATCGAAGAAGTAGTACAGGCCGAAGTACATCCAGAAGAGGGCTGTCAGTATCCAGCACAAGGCCAGGCACCTGTTGCAGATAGTTTCTTGAGTCAGAATGACATAAAGGCTGAAAGGTCACATGATTCAGGTTTGTGAAGCTTGAAGGTACGATACTTACAAGTAGCACAGTTTTTGCAGTCTTAGGGGGCTTCCTACTGCAATATTCAGAGAAGCAACTTGTTAGGCTCAGCAATAAGCAAATAACTAGTAATGCTTCACAGATTCATCTTCCAGATTCTGAATAACTACATCATATTCACTTACCCAACAACACTAGAACTGCAACAAGGTTCAGCGAAACGGTTAAAATGGTTACAAGTTCCCTGAAATTCATCAAATATCTCAGTTCCAATTATGACCAAGAGATTATAGCGAAAGTAGTAATCTGTGGATGTTTCTTTCCCATGCTGTGAAAAGTTCTTACAGTGTGTTGATTCCTCTGCTGACCAGGCGCATATTCTTCTCTGCCTTTGCCTGAATCTCCATTGCTTCAGAGTTGAGAGCCTCTACTGTGGAGTTGAGATGATCCCACGCTTGGCTGGTATAGTTGTATAGCTTCGATGTGTTTTGCATCATCTCAATGGCTCCTGTTATGTTGTAAATGGTTGCTGTCGCCTGGAGTGCAGTCGTCCCAATGATCTCTTTCACAGATTCTGCTCTTGAGTGGAATTGTACTGTGCCACGAAGAGCGACTGCTGATGCAACTCTGCAAATAAAATACTAGAGTAATTACTAAATGCAGTGCTGCATATTTTTGCAGATTCACAACAGTTCCTGTTGAAGGTTAGTTTATTCTTGATGTGAGCAACTTACATGACAAAAACTGCAAGGATGATGCACAGTATCACAGTCAAAATTTCGTATCTCTCTAGGAAAAAGTCGAACTCAGTGTATCTTTCTTTCCTTTTTGTGCATAAAATCTTGGAGACTAATATAGTTCCCAGAAAAATGATACCACCAATTACCCACAGTGCTGCAATCACGTATCCAGATCTACCTGTAAATATGGTCGACTGAAAAAAGTAAAAAACAATGGCAATCAGTTTTAATCCTCATATCGATACCTATCAAAACCTATATCATTCTGCACATTTAGCACGATTGAATGCTAAGAACAAAAATTTTATGTACACGGTAGTGCCTTGTTCATCTGCCAGAAAACCCATCCTGATATATGATTTATTCTCTAAAAGCATTTATTTGTTGCCTCGACATCATTTTTTAGCTAAAGGAAAAGGCAGTTACCACCTAAAACTCTGGGGAGTATATTCAGAGAAGCAGAGAGCTTACACTCCAATAATGCTTGTCAGTGATATTGTACCCTCCCTCATACTTCCTCAGTCCATCAAGAGGATCAATTCTCCTTGTTCTCATCGACAGAGCGCTCTCCGATGTATTCCCCGCATCCGACAAAATTCTACCCACTGATCAGCACAAGCAACAGAGATCAGGTACCATTCACAACGAACAATATACTGCAGACAAGAACATTGTCAAGCAGAACAGTACAAAACATGCTAAATGAACAATGCACTAGAGACAGGAATAATGTCAACTAGAACAGTTAATCAGGATAACTTTGCTGTCCTGGCGTGCTACTTTAGCTCTACTACACAGATATCTATTGTAAGTAAACCTGATTTGCATGTTACCAGAAAGGCGATACAATTTGCAAGGTTTATCTATGACACACATCAGGGATTACTCACCTGCTCCAATGTGAGGCGAGCTGTTGAGGTGTTCCAAAGTGGTTTGGGCCTGAGCCTGTGCGTGTAACCTGCATGTGATTGCCGCAAAGCAGCAGAGCAGGAATACTAACTGCTCCAACCTCCTCGGTTCCATGTTAGCAAGCTGCCATGAGAAAAGCTCCAAGAATTACATTCCGATCGTGATTTAGACATATAAAGACTGCGAGAAAAAAAAACCAAAAGACGTAGATCTGCAAGGAAGTAACTTTTTCCGCATGTGCAAAGACGTAAACTGTATTCCAGATACTGACATACTGATACATAAGGGTGCGTAGATCAACCAGGGCATCTAAAATTTGCACTGTCATCTATCTGTTCTAGTGTAAAACGTATGTAATTTTTCCTGGCAGTTTCTGCAGCCTAACTTGTCTGGAATTCTAATGTGCCGTCTGTCTATTCAGTGTTCAGACTGACTTCTTGGAAGATGACTTGATTTCCTGATCCCATTTTGGACTAGTACGATGCTCCCGTACCTAACTTAACAGGTGTTAGTCAGCCAACAGAGTCATGGCGGAACGTAGCTCCGTTGAACACGGTGAGATGGGCACTACAGGAGTTTGATACCAAGAGGACTACAGGAGTTTCTCGATAACGCTGAGCTTCAGAGATACGACTACTACTGACATGTGAATACTGTAAATTCAGAAATGACAGCATACATGTTTAGATATCAGTGAACTGTTAATGTCTACCTGTTATCTGAAAACTAGAGAAACTGGGAACAAAGTGCAGCGTGAACAATCAACGTGCACTGAATTCATCGAATTTCTTGTCTCAGTCTATGGTGCAATCCTTCTTCAGAGAAGCAAGAAGCCATGAAAACAGAGCTAGAGAGAAGATGCACGACCCCAACATGATCACACGCGACTCAGTTCTTATCATCACTTCAGAAACTTATACAACATAAACGAGATCATCCAAACTAAATTTCTAGCGGGAAAGATGATGGGCAAGGAAAAGGATTCTCCAAATTCGAGCTTCAAACATAGGCATAAATCTCACGCGCTAGGACAACTCGAGAGCAGGGCGCCATGAATTCCGAATGCAAAGTCTGAAAGATAGCACGTATAAAAAATAAACTGCAGAAGCGCAATCTCTGAAAACTCACCTGGTTTGAGCTCCTCCCCTGCTCCCACCATGCAAGCAGAAGCAGAGCTCCTCCGATCCACCTCCTACCGCCGTTCTTGTAGCCACAAAGGAGCCCAGCAAAGATGAGGCTGCCGCGCGTGCGCCGTCTCCGAACTACCACCTTCTTCCTCCCGGAGTCCCTCTCACCATTTACTCCAAACTCCCAGACGTGGCCATCCTTTCCCAGTCATTCATCATACAATTCAGCCACCTCTCTTCTCTCTCTCCCTCTCTAGAAGTCCAACCAGGCCACCTCTTCCTCTCCCTTTCTCTCTCTAAGACCACCACCGTGTCAAACGAGGCGACCCGCGATGGCTTCCCTTTCCAAGGCCGCCGTGCGCGCTTATATATACTCGATGATCAAAGGAGGCGATCGTCGACAGGGGATGACATGGACATGGACGGGAGCAAGCAAGGGGGCCCTAAAGCGCCATGCTTTCCTTGGCCATGGAGGAACTGGTAGGATGCGATGCCACCACGGGACGATGGGGCCCTGGGGCTCCTCCTGCCGGCATGCACGCACCAAATCCCACAGGCCAAGGAACGAATGTTAAAGGCGAGAGAGGAGGGGGGAGTAGAAAAGTGTTTGAATCGGAATGGAGTCGTCCGCGTAACAACTTTGGCTCGGGATCCCATCCAATGGGTTTGTTTTGGGTTTTCCGTTTCCTTTTGGATTTTCAGTTGCCACCTTTTTTCTCTCCTTCCTTTCTGCAGCAGCTTCCTTCGAAGCCGTGTGTTGTGTGGGGAAGTCGGCAGGAGCCGGGGGCAGCGGAGAAGGGACAGAGTTGTAAGCCGGGGCAGTTTTGCGGGATAGACCTCGTGATCATTGGTATTTCCCATGTGACATGAACCATTAGGATCCGGTGATTTTTATTGGAAAAACAGAGGATCCAGTTATTTAACATGTACGATTTTAAGAGTGAATTTTAGAATATGCAACGGAGAAAGTGCGTGCATTTATGATCATAGGTAAAATTGTATAAGTGCCCTAGAGTAGAATGCAAAACTGAAATCGAATACATGAAAAAGGGTCTAATGGTGAACCAATAAAAATGGTACTACCTCTGTATCAAAATATTTGTCGTTATTGACTTTTGATCACGACGTTTGACCATTCGTCTTATTCAAAAAATTATGTAACTATCATTTATTTTGTTTGTGGCTTAATTTACTATTATAGGTATTGTAAGCGTGGCTTATCTTTTCATACAATTACAATAAATTTTCGAATAAGTCGGATGGTAAAAGTCAACAGCGACAAATATTTTGCTACTGTGTGGTTTTGCAGCTACCTTTTCTCAAATCCACCATTGCTTTTCACCTATCAAATCCAGAAGACCTTCGATCCAACAATTGATGATAATAATGTACGCGCGGGCCACAAGCTAGTGCAAGACTAGCCATGTTCAAATGAGAAGATGGGCAGAATAAGTTTGAGTGCTCTCATATAGAGGGGCCGAGCACGGTATCAAAGATGGAAGCAGCTGGAACCATTCATATGCACATTCAATAGCATCAATATGGAAAATTAAATATTCACACCTTGTTCAATATTGCCAAAATCTCATAGGCAAAACTTATAAATGTTGACAAAGATACAATTTCAGCACCGTCCAATATGAATATCCTCCATGCATTTGCACTACTCCAGCACGTGAAAATTCTCATACATTTCGTCTAACACGTGGAGCAGGCAATTTCATAGAGGTTGCTTACCCATCCATGCAATTTTTAAGATCTCGGAGGGGTTTCCCATCAAAGAGAGCCGCAGGCATAAAGGGAAGCAAAAACGATTCTGCCGTGTTTCTTTCGGCTTCACCTTTTGCACCTTTCCTCCATGCGTTCACAGTGGCGTAGGAAGCTGAAAAATCTTTGACCTGAAAATGTGGCGTCTTGGATGGGTGTTTAGATCCTTAAGCTAAAATTGAGTCCTTGTCATATCGAATCTCCGGATGGTAATTAGGAGGACTAAATATGAGCTAATTATAAACTAATTACATAGATGGAAGTTAATTCGCGAGATGAATCTATTAAGCCTAATTAATTCGTGATTAACACATATTTACTATAGCATCACATTGTCAAATCATGGAATAATTAGGTTTAATAGATTCGTCTCGCGAATTAGCCTCCATCTGTACAATTGATTTTGTAATTAGTCTATATTTAATACTCCTAATTAGTATGCAAGAACTTTAGTCCGTGGAACGCCAAACCGAATATAAATGTATACTGCAACCTGTGCTAGTCTGGGTGTTAGTGGGAATGCTGATTAGGTTAACTGGACAGCAGAGGTCAAAAGGCTCCTATCTGGAGAAGAGCTGAATAGGATGACCAAAGAAAGTACCTCCCTGGGGCCCACACAGGAGGTCAGTTGGATTTCTATGCGGATCAGGCACAACTGCACCAACTATATTTTTTGTGTTTAGGTGTATTTAGCTTGACCGAACAAGATGTTTTAGTAGCATTTGATGATATCCCAATATGGACCTAGCTCAAATAAGTAGCCGACTTTTTTATATAACCAATTGCATAGCGTCTAGATGTGTAAAAGTTTTTTTACATATTAAAGAGCTTGCTTAGGATGCATGCTTGGGAAGAGCTTGCTTGGACCATCCTACTTCCTCATGGTACAAGAATGTAAAATAATTGATACTAGCCACTAATAAGCACCAGGAAGGAAAAGAACTCTATCATAAATATGTATCATTTGTAGCCTGAAATATAAGTACACATACCAAAAAATTTTAGGGCCTGTTTGTTTTATTGGAATCTGCTGGAATTGGAATTAATTTCTAAAGTCACCCTCTTTGGCTGCCCCCGGAATTGGAAAGAGGGATTCCTGATGATTCCACCTTTCCTTCCCCACATTCCGAGCAAAAAATTAAGAAAGGGATTCCACCGACGCCTCCCCCAACTGCCTCCCCCCGACGCCTCCCGACTCCTCGCCCCTGCGCCGCCACCCCCGACTTCGCGCTGCCGCCTCCTCCGACGCCCCCCTCTTCCTCCGCTGCCGCCGCCTCCTCCGGCACCCCCTCTTCCTCCGCTGCCGCCCCCCTCCTCCGCCACCTCCTCCACCACGAAGAAGGCAACGTCGAGGATCTCTAGGGCCGCCGAAGGAGCGCGGCGGCGAGGGTGTCGAGGGCGAGGTCGACGGCGGCGGCGCATTGGGTGTGCCAGCATCCCTTGGTGGCGCCGGGGGAGTCGAGTGCCGCCACCGGCGGCAGTGGCGGCTGGTGGTTGGGGTCGAGACCACAAAAGAGCTTGCTGTAGAAGAGACTGCGGGCGGCGAGGACGCAGCAGTGGGCGTAGACGAGGCAACCCTCGATGCTGAAGGCGACGTCGCTGAAGGTGTGCCTATTGATGAGCAGCGGATTTTGGAGAGATTTGTTGGGAGGGAAAGCAAGCATTTCCTCCTGCTTGCTGAGGAACCACATGATGCCTTCATTCGGGTATGTCGCCCCTCTAGCCTTGCTTGCAGTAATTTTGCCTTCAGGGTGTTCTCCATCACACCTATTGGCTGTTCAGGTGAGCATTCCACTATACTGGTTGTTCTTCGATGACCCATTGTAAGATCCTCGATTAATTTGGGTGCTTGTGGTTCCATTCTGCTTTTCTGTGGGAGTAATCCTGGCATTACTTTGTGAGTTGATTTTTGGTATTTTACCGGCATGTTGCAGTTTGCTGCTACTGGACCTCGTGTTATCTTTCTATGAATAAACTGGCATACTGAACATGTGTGAACCTTCAGCAGCCATACCATGAGGATGCTCTGATCTTCTATTTGTTCATACCATAAAAAATTCCATATTTAGTTATCCAAACAGAATGTGAAATTTGATTCATGGAGAAGAATTCCATCAACACCCAAACAAAAAAATTGAATTGAATCAAATTCTGAGTAATTCATTTCCGGTGGAATCCAATGTCTAGAATGTATTTCTTGGAATGGGTTTCAATTCCTGCGAAACAAACGGGCCCTTAGTGATTTCACACGGAATATCATACTCCCTCCATTCCAAATTGATAAATTTTACTATGCACTGCACCTAGATATATGCTATGTCTAGATACATTATAAAAACTATGTATCTAGAAATGCTAAAACGACCAACAATTTAAAACGGGAGGAGTAGATCCTAAGGATTGTAGCCACTACAGTTGTTTTCATTGATTGTAACAAAAGATAAAGAATATATATATTCAATGATTTTTGGCCCGTTATAGTGTTCATTTTGTCTTATGTTGTATTTAAATTGTTGGCATGTGCTTTCTAAAGTGATTTTAATGGTATATCTTCAAATAAAACAACATTTCTAATGGTATATCTTCAAATCGCGACATTTGTAATGGCATATATCCCATTAACCTTAAATAAAACAACAAAGGAGAGACCGATCGTGCTGAATATAGGTTCCATGCTTAACCAGCTAAGTGTTCCGTCTCCTCGCGGTGAAGAATACTCGAAAGAACTTGGTAAAGCTGAGACTGAAAAGGGCGTGTTTTTCTGCTTCTGCATACCCCACTACACAAAGACGCTTGCCACACAAAATCCCCGACAGTTCCGATCCGATCGATCGAAGTCCCTCGACGACGGCTCTTTTTGTCCCGGAGGTGACGGCGTACGGCTCTACTCGTTAGACGGAGTTGGACCGGTGCAGCTTTACCTGCGGTCGACCGGCCGGTAGTGGCGTCCGTCGCCGTCGCCGCCGCATCGGCCCGTCGTCCCCTTTCCGACTTATCGTTAGATTTTGCCGGTCAGCTCACCGTCACCATGAATTTCCACGAAAGCGACGCCGGCAAAGACGACGTCGCCGGCTTCAGCTTTTGGAAGATGGAACGAAGCGAGCAAGTCGAGCTAGCTGTTGATGCTCGGACACGTCAGAGACTTGCCGACTAGACCGTTCCTGCTGATGTGTTGTCCGTCGCGGCCGGCGCGCGAAACCGCCGTCTCCGGCACTGTGAGTAGCCGCGTGGTTGAGACTGTCCAGGAGTGGAGAGCACGCAGTTGAACAGCTGTTCTTATGGACTGCGATTTGTGTCGGGGAAGAATTCTATGGCACTCAAACATTGTGGAAGTCAACGTGGAAATATATGGACCGCGGCAACCAAGTCGGCGTCAGGCCGTGGCGCAGCCTCATCGGAGCTCTCGGCGCGGCCATATTCTACCGCATCCGCATCTGCCTCGACGGGTGCCAAGGCACGCCTGGACATCATCGAGCGGCTAGTCGGTCGAACATGTGCCCTCATGTGCCCTCCAGTGCATCGACACCAACCTCTTGCACCCGGCGGACACGTGCAGTATCGAACTGTGGGCGTGGACAGCCGACCCGAGCAAGATTGCCAAGGTGATGTGGCTCGTCTTCACCACCCGCTCCATGGACGGCCAGGGCCAGCCCTGTAGTGGTGTCAACCGAGGTGGTCGCCCAAGGCCCCAAGTGCAAAGGGTTCGATCCTTGGACAAAAATCTCGGAATGTATCGGATTCGGGACTAAAGAAGGATTAGTCCCGAGTCTAAATTTCGTAGTCCCTCAGAGCCCTTTTAATCCCGGTTGGTGGTTCCAACTAAGATAAAAGTGGAACTTTTAATCCCGGTTGGAGCCACCAACCGGAACTAAATGAATTAGTCCGGTTGGTGGCTCCAACCGAGACAAAAAGGACTAGTTTTAGTAGCCACCAACCGGGACTAAATCCACCGGCAGCCTTTAATTCTCTCCAACTCTATGCCTCTCCCTTATCCTTATCTGGATCTACTCGTCTCCCTCCTCCTCCCTCTGCTCCCTTCCTTCCTCCCCGCCGTGGCCCAGCGAGGCGTGGTGGCCCCGCACAACGCGGGCGGCTGGTGAGCGCGGCAGTCGGTGCGGCACAGGCAGCCCGGCGAGGCCGCTACTTTGGTGCGGCGCGGGCGGCCCTGTGCAGCATGAAGCAGGCGAGCCACGGGCGGGTAAGATTGGCGAGCGGTGAATGATTCATTTGTGATTTTTGCTGGTGAGTCCACTGCGTGTTGTGAATCAAATCGAACTTATGTGTTGTGAATAAGATCTTGTGCGAATTGATTGGTTGTGTGTTCTTACTTATGTGATGGTCATTGTGAGATGAGCATCTTTGTTGCTTTTGATTTTGTCGTCTTTGTGATGGAGTTGGAGCTCAAGGAGGTGGTACGGTGGTCGAGGCGGAGCTGCAGGGGCGGCGGGGCGAGCAGGCAGGACGGAGGGCAACCTATTTTTTTTAACCTTTTTAGTCCCGTTGGTAATACGAACCGGGACTAAAGGAAATCTTTATTCCCAGGTGAATGACCGGGACTAGGGGCTTTAGTCTCGAAAGATTAGTCCCGGTTAAATTTTCGAGATATATGAGCCTATCCAACTGGTACTAATGCCCGTTTTTCCACCGGTACCCGATGGCTACGCATCAAGTATGTGCTAGTAATCAGTTCTTCTACATATCAAGTTCAAGCACTTATAAAGTGCTAACATAAAATAAAAACTTCAGCCCGACGTTAACCAATCAGACACCCCTAGCGCAAGATTGGTGGCTTCCAAGCGTATGCATCGATCACTTTAATTTCAGGTCCAAAATCCCTTTGAAACTATTCTTAGCTGTAACAATTTTTTACAATAAACTAAAATTATCTTTGCAACTGCTATATAATAGTTTGCTGTTAGTGTTCAGAGGGCCCTCCGATTTCTGTTTTGTCTCGGCCCCCTCGAAACTCAGGACTGGCCCTGTGGACGGCTCCTCCTCCTCTATGTAGATCAACGACATTCCACCCGAGCGTTGGCAATGCGGAATCAAACATCACGTCCTCATCCACATGTGGGAAATCACAACTACTCCTCGGTCACTTTGGACCCACACAACCCGGATGTGTCGGTCGATGAACCGGAGAAGCGGTGGCTTCCCTGGTACTGGGGCGTCAGGGACGGCGACCTTGTACCAAAGCCCACCTTCCCACCGTTCGAGCACTCGCCTCTGACCCGTCGTCCACAACATTCAGGGGTGGAGAGAGGATGACGACGGCGGCGGCGGCAATGATGGTTGGCCGTGCGACATGCGTGGCCACAACGACATCAGGCGCTCCAGTGGGTCCAGGAAAGACCCGTAGTGGCAGGACCGCTCCCACTCGCCGCGACGTCACGACGTGAGCACTGGCTCCCATGGGGGAAGGTGCAGGAACACGGACGGTGAGGCCCAGCCATCCCTCAAGCTTCACAAGGCGGAGGACTTCTAGCTGCCGTTCGACCTTCAGGTCAACTCCATGGCGGAGCTGCACAGAAGATGTTCAACCTGCAGGGAGCGCGCTCGGCGGCAACGGAGCCGCGCCCGGTGCTGGACCTTCTTGGGAAGGCATCACACGTCGTCGACATGTTCGGGGATGAAGCCTGGTTCAACGACAACAACAATGGCAGCCTAGAGGTACCAACAGGAAGAGCTCATCCAAATGTGCCTCTGCATTGTGTCTTCTCCGTAATCACCTCTGCCATGCCTCCTCTCAACTCTCCAACCATCCAGGAAGTGGACGAGGCGCTTTTCAAGCTCTTGGTGCAGCTGGAGTCCATCGAGCACACCTAGCAAGAGGGCCTGGCGGAGGCCCGGTGGCGAGTGACTTCCTCTCGCACAAGCCCCCGACGCTCGTGCACGACGCGCACCAAGCCGACGCTGGCGACTCTGCATCACTAAAATCAGGGGCACAGGAGAATGGGGACTGCCAGCCCCTGTCCCCAACACTCGTGCACGACGCGCACTAGGCGACTGGTGGTGACTCTGCATCACCAAAGTCCCCAGTTCGCCCAGCAGGCACACCATCGACTAACGGGGTGGCCGACCTCTTCTCTATTCCTCCACAGCTGGTGCTACAGTCACTGGAAGAACCCATAGTCCCAACTCCAACTCTGAAACCGGCCCCTGCCAGCGTTGTGTTTTCGACATGACTTTGGTACGTCGTAGTTTCCAGCTTTCTACGACTCGCCCTATGACGGCAATGCAGCGGGCGCAGTGCAATTTGTGTTGTAAGCTTGGGCTTCTAGGTGATGAGCTTGATTGATATGCACCCGTTGGGGTTGAATCCCGATCTTTCAATGAGATAAGGTGGATAACTCGATTTGGGGATGGAGATGACGGTCCGACTACAACTATCCAAGGATGCTGCACCTTAGCAACCGATATACCACCTTCAATGGTCGCCGCGATCTTGTGGAGCACGATCAACCAAACCACTAGGGTAATTCCTGCAAGCAATCGAGGAACAAGTAAGAGCAAGTAGAACAAGTAACTCAATTGCAAATATAGAGATAAAAACCAATCTGAACTCACAAACTTGGGGTTCTAAATCGAGTAGAACGGATGGTCTAGTCAACACACGCGTCTACAAGGAAGTAGCAATGGCTAAACTTTCAACAAAATAAAATCCAATCTGTTTGTGGTGGCTCTAATCCTTATTAATACCTAGGAGGATGACCAGGGGGGTCCTGGTGTTGTGCTCCAACCCTAGGACACGTCCTTATTGGATCCGACTTGATACAAGGCCTATCGGGCCATAATAAGGCAATGTTGCACCATGGACATAAAACCTCTTGGTAATAATTTGATCATTGTGACCGCTTAAGGAAAGATATTAACATGAGTACAGATCCATATGAAAATAGACTTCATAAGGATTCCAAGAAGTACTTGAACACTCAAAACAGAGTCCGGATGAGGTCGTGGCGGCCGTCGCAAGTTGGTATAGTGTTGTAGTCCGATTCCAGCCCCAAAACGTGTTGGATTTGATCTCTTTCTTTCCTTAGGCCAAAAGTGACGTGGTGGCCTGGTGAAGGACGTTGGGAATACTTAGAATTGGCCCACAATCAACTTCTTTGGTCCTCCATGCCTTCCATATGTGTTTAATACTCTTTTTGATCCACGTACGTATTTCTAAAAATTACAATGAACACAAATTATGGTGCAACATCAATTCATCAAATATATCAAATACAATCTTGATAAAGAATTATTTCACCTTTGAATTAAAATTTATTATTGTGGTTGTATCCGAGCAGGTGATGTTCTCATCATTGACCCTGTGTTGGCTGCTCTGCAGGAGTTCCTTGCCATGCTCATAGGACCACTACCAGCAAACATCATCGCCACGTTGACTGAGATTTTCAACATCAACAATGACAAAGCCGACGAGCTGGATGATGCAATGCTCGCCATGGTGGGTGAGGGGATCAACAATCTTCCATGGGAGGTGGCCGCTGTGCAAGTCGCAGCATGATCCATCGCTATTTTCAGTCAAGCGTCACCTTTAGTTCCCAATGCATTGCAAATTTCAATTCCTTACCAGTACCTCAGAGGCTGCGGCTGTTGCGGTCTCATTTATCTTAGATCAACTTTGGATTGGGTTGTAACCCCTAACGCAGCTCACTACTAGAACCCCTCCTTAGCTACGCTATAGTAGTAATGCATGCTAAAAGCGTCTCTACATTAGCATGTAAAGATGCTTTTTGACACAATTTCAAAAATGTGTCAGATTGTTACGATATTAGACACGCTTATAGTGTTATTAGTCATATAAAGATATTTTTAACACGCTATTGAAGTCGTCTCAAAATGACACAGAGTTAGACACGCTTTAAAGCGTCATTATTCCCTAGACATGTTGTAAAGCGTATCAAACAATTGTCTATAGCCAGGTAAAGATGCTTTCTGACTCGATTAGAAAATCATATCGAATTGATACAAAGGTTGACATGCTTTCAATCGTGAATAGCATGTAGACAAGTCATAAAGTGTATCAAATAACTTTAATAAGAACGTAAAGATGAATTTTGATGCAAAACGAAAATGACACACTTATTCAAAATAAGAGATCTAATATTTGCAATCATTGAAGGATGAAAAAACAATATATTTGAATTGGTAAAAAAAATACAACTACCATATAACCTAATATTTATAGCGTTGGCAAGATATTAGAGACCTGCATGCTAAAAACCATATTAAAATTAGTTGTGTACAACAGAATTAAAAAAAGGAAAAAATAGGTGCCTCCAAGGAATCAATCCGCTCCTGGCAATTTTAGAGACTTGCAGCCATACCATTGAGTTAGCAAAGTAAGCACGTCAAGTCTCTAAATAAAATTATTGTTGGCTGTACATAACCCACCCAGTACATCCGGCCAGGCACCCACGGGCCAAATCGGCACTCCTCCCCCAACTCGACAAAATGCTGCGCCAGGTGCCAGCGTGCCGCACTCGAAATCCTCGTTCCCTGGGCATGCTGGAGCGTAGCAACACGGCAGCTACATTGAGGTCCTGGTTCGCCCTCCTACATCCCTCTCCCTTTGTCTGGTTCAACTCCATTGTAGCGCATGGCCGGTAAATCTTGAATCCAGTGGCAGAACCGGGGGGAAGGGGGGCG
Organism: Setaria italica; assembly: GCF_000263155.2. Taxonomy (NCBI): domain Eukaryota; kingdom Viridiplantae; phylum Streptophyta; class Magnoliopsida; order Poales; family Poaceae; genus Setaria; species Setaria italica. Next base: position 13,557,209 of record NC_028457.1, on the reverse strand, counting down.
CAGCAGGGGCCATGGCCTCCCTAATACGGTGACAGGGTGACAGGATTTAAAGACCTCCTATGTATTGCATAGTCTAAAAGCCTAGAGTAGTCATCAGTCATCACTCATCACCACTTTAGTTCCTCTGATCTGAAGCACATGGCCTAAGTGTCAGCTCAGGTTTATGATGCATATTTTAGGATTTTTTGTTCACTAATATGGGCTGGTGAAGCATGACCATGAATTTCATATTAGTGCAGTTCTATTATTTCTAATTTGCGGTCTACTGTTTGAGCTGGTTAGGTGGAAGCCTCTTAAAAAGGAGAGGGAAAGACTTCCTAGAACTAAAGTAGAGTTTCATATTTCTAGTTGAGCTGACGGGATTAGACTATCTTCTATTATATTGTTGCTAACACTAGCCTATTTGGGCTACTTAAACCTGTCAGCCAAAAGTTCCATGAGCAAGTTGTCTCTCTTTGTATTCTTCATAACTTAAGCATCTCCCTCAAGGGCATACAGTGTAACTATTTGAGAAGCATGCCATATTTAAAGCATTATGCAGGCTTAACACTACTCGGTCAGATTCACTCAGAGTTTGCTAAGTTTTATCAGTAAATTGTTTTGCATATTGCTTTGGAATAAATAATATTGGAATTTTCTAAGTTTTATCAGTAAATTGAGTTTATCCAGTAGATTAAATTTGTGTTTGGTAGTAATTCACAATTCTATAATGATTAAGGATTGTGTTTACATTTTATTTTAGAAATTAACCATCACCTAATATTCATCTCTATCACAACTATGTACTGCAGATTAAACTAGCTAATTTGTTTTATTTGAATTTTATAGCTCCTTACATAGGGTGATGGATCGAAGTTGGATGAAAAAAGTTAGATGGGAGACGGCATATGAAGATGGTGTTGAGGAATTTTTAGCTCTTGCTTACCGGGACCTTCCACAAGATAGCGAGATACTTTGTCCGCGTAAAAAAAATGCACGAATAGAATAAACCAGAGTCATGATGAAGTTAGGACACATCTGCGGTGTGACGGTATTCTGCAAGGTTATACTACTTGGGTTCATCATGGTGAGAATTATGACAGACCATCAATTGCATTTGTTGATGTGCTAAATATCACAACATTGCCTGCTTTGGGTATAGTACAAGATTGCCGGGATGGAGAATCGGATAGCATGCAAGAACCGCTGCATGCTACATTTGGTAGGGCTGCAGGCATGCCTCAAGGCGAAGCAAATGATTTTCAGTCAGGATTTGCAGATATGGAACATAATGCCCCAGAGGATATTGTGAATTTAGCTCAAGGTGATGATTCGGGGAGGGATCAGAATATATATGCAAGGTTCTTGAAGGATGCACATATAAGGTTATACCTTGGTTGTAAATACTCAAGGTTGTCATTTTTGGTCCACTTGTATCACTTGAAGTGCTTAAATGGTTGGTCACAAGAATTGTTTGCAGCACTACCGGGTCTACTATCTGCTGCGCTACCTCTGTAGTAAATCTACCTAAGACATATTATGAAGTGAAGAAAATCATCCATGGATTAGGTCTTGATTATTTGAAAATCCATGCTTGCCCCAAAGATTGCATGCTATTTCGAGGTGAACATGCCAAAATGGATGTTTGCCATGTGTGCAAGAGATCTCGTTGAAAGTTGTTAAGGAGAATGCCTCATCAGCTAAACCTAAGGGGAAAAGGAAACCAACAAAAGTGTTGAGGTATTTTCCATTGATACCTAGGATCCAAAGGTTATTTTCAACTACCAAAACTTCAAATGATATGCGATGGCATGAGGAGGCCCATACGAAAGAAGGAAAACTACAACATCCAGCAGATGGTGAAGCTTAGAAAGACTTTAATGATAGGCATCATGAATTTGCAGAAGATGCTCGTAATGTATGCCTTGGTCTTGCAAGTGATGGATTTAACCCCTTTGGGATTAGAATTTAAAGCACAATACATGGCCAGTAATGCCTTACATATTAAACTAGAACATAGTATTGTATTTCTAATCAAATAAGATGTGAAGATAAACATCTGTTCTTTTTCAGAATGGCAACTAGATCTTTTTTTCTCATTGATAACAATTATTAGATATGCTATTATGCTCTAAACATCAGAATGGTTCAATCTATTATTTTTACATATATGTGTCCTTTCATATTACAATGAACTGTATATATGCCTACCACTTGGAAGTAAGCCCTCCGAATTGTTTATTTTTTCAAGGATGGACTTATAGAACTAGAAAGTCATACTGATCACAGCCCTGCACACTCAATTAGTAATGTGCACTCTCCCACAAATGAAGTGCAGGTAATAGAGTAGATACTTTATTTCTAATGTACATAGCTACAACAGTAATATTAAAGTTTTTGCTAATGTATTATGTAATATCGCTGATGATACTTTACAGCAGGAGATATCCACCCAAGATCGTAAGTCTTTACTTAGTGAGCAAACAGTTGCCAAGGTATGCTTGTATTGTCAGAGCATACTAGTTGAGTATGGCATAATCAAGTAGACATAACCTCACTACTAGGAGGAAAAAAGATCATGGAAGAAAGCTTTAAACAATAATAAATGGGTTCATGATATAAACCTGCGTCAGCCAGACTTTTTGGTTTAGCACTTCATCGAATTCGTCCAACTATGGAGGGCGGTCAGACCAGAGACGCTGGCCTAAGGGAAAACGTGCAGGATGCCATCACTTGAAAATTCTCAAACAATCGAGAATACACAACAGCTTCAGCGCACCGCGTGCAATTCATCGTAGCTGTGAAGACAAATCTGAAAACGTTGATTTGGAAAACTTGGGCACCACCAAAATGCAAGTTCTTCGTGTGGCTGGCCATCCAAAACTGTGTGTGGACATCGGATAGGCTGCAAGTGCGAGAGTGGGCAAATTTAGGGAACTGCCTCTCTTCCGGCAGGACCAGGAGTCGGGCTGCCATCTTTTTGCAAAGTGCCGCTTCAATAGGCAAATCTGGAAACTGGCCGCCGCAGGTTTCTGTCCATCATTGGTGGACAAACCTAATCGCCTCCGCGAGTGTTGACCAAAGCAGTCTGAAATCCCTTATCATTCTCATCTACTGGGTTATTTGGAAGGAGCGCAACGCAAGAATTTTCGATCACCGAGAATCTACAACTCAGCAAGTCACACAATCCATAAAGAACAAAGCCTCAATGTGGATCGCGGCAGGAGCAAAGCACCTTGCGGTTCTCGTGCGGTGTCTTTAGGACAACTGCCCACCCCTTTTTGTCACTTCTAGGAGTTCATTCTTAAGCATGAGTGTTTCTCCTCCCCTCTGTGTGGCGATGTAAATGTGACTTTTTGTATATGCTCATCTGGACTTTCCTCTTTTTAATATAGCAGTAGCTCTCCTGCCGGTTCGTTTAAAAAAAAACAACATGGAAATATTTCTCTACGCCCCTTCTGGAATATAAAAAAGTGCCAGTGGAAAATATAAAAGAACGCTTCTATCGTGAGGACAATCTGATGTGGCGAAGTTTCCAGATCAGACAGCAGTAAAACTGTAAAAGCGGGGAAAAGAAATAACATTTGGCGACTTGTTAGGCTTACCAATAACGTCCTCTTCCGTGATATCCATATTGTGCTTTCTTGCAGCCTCTCAAAAAGCAAAAAACGAAAAAAAAAAGGGTCGTAGCGTCAACTTGCAAACAATTTCGTAGGACTGAAACCACACATGTTTCTCATGCCCTAAAGAGCTAACAGAAGGACAAAAATACAGTTATTGTATGATAATTAATATTGGGAAAATGGACATGAAGGCTTTGTCGCCCAGACATAAATTTGTGGAACGGAAATGAAGAGCCCGATGTATTCGCGGATAGAAATTAAAGAACTTTACTTGGACATCACCTGCACCCAACGTGAAATGTTTCTCACAGACGTCTTCTTCTAAAGATATATGTTGCCTGTGGCTTTTTCCTGAAGCCTTTGTATCCTCCATATATAGTCCATAGGAAGGAGATAAAAAGGTACCTAAGGTGGACGCTGAAAATTGTAAAAAAGGGCATTCAAGATATTATCTCTGAAACATGTAAAGTTCACCAACGTTCGTCGTCGTTTCTTGCGACCTCTCGATCGAAAAGCTGATGGCGTTATCCCTGTTGGCAGAAATGAAAGGTGTTGGCATATAGTAGCGCCAACTTGCAATACGCACACCAGCTCGGAAGAGCTGGACGCTGGAAATACGCAAGCAAGAACAGTGCTCCCTCTTGTTCTTTTGTGCTCCCTCCTGTTCTTTTTGAATATGAAACACGGATTATTATTAGTCTTAACTAAGAAGGCTTATAATCTTTATACTGTACTCAATCTATTCTGAAATATATATAAGGGATCCTGAGTTTGTTTTAAGTCAAACTATTTTGAGTAAGTGTATCGAAAAGAATAATAATATTCGCAACATCAAATGAACACAATTAGATCTACTATGAAATATACATTCATAATTTACTTCTTTGATGTGCTAATGGTAATACTCTTCTTTATAAACTTCATCAAATATAGAATAGTTTGACTTAGGACAATCTTTGGATCTCTCAAAGTGTAGTCTTAGCACGTACCATACCATACATTTTGAAAAGGAGTTGTTCAAGATCCTAAGAACAAAGTTACATACAAAAATTGTCTTGTAATCCTCTTCTAGGTTCACTTCCTGGCGGTCTTTTATTGTTTTTTAGGAAATGGCTTTTAGTGGTTAATTTAGGTGTAAAATTATATTCTACTTTAATGAATAACAGAGCTTCTAGCGTTTAAAAAACTACAAATTACAAAGTAAATTGTTAACTTACTAAATTGCAAATTCTTCATATGGTTGGTTGCTCATAACAGATGTTGGATGGCTGATCGCTTGCTAAGAGAAATCTGCCCCATCCGGAGCGCTGTCCATTATATGATCAAAATGAGGAAACAATTGATCAGTTGCTAGCATCTTGCATCTTCACCCGACAGGTCTGGTTCAACTTACTGCAGAAAGTTGGGTTGCAAGCCCTAACCCCACAAGTGGAAGATGTGTCTTTTTATGACTGGTGGGAGACAACAAGAAAGAGAGTAGAAGGTCAAGAAAAAAGGGCTTGAACTCCATCATCATTCTGGGTGCTTGGTCAATTTGGAAACATCGAAAGAGATGTGTTTTTGACGGGGTTTGTCCAAACCTAAATGAAGTTTTGTCAATTGTGAAAGAGGAAATGTAGCTGTGGAGTTTTGCTGGAGCTAGAGGAGTTTCTCATCTCCTTGCTCAGGGGCCTTTGACAGCTTAGCTTAATGCTTGTTAGGGTCTGGTCCTTTCCCCTTAGTAACAGGTGATTAGTCCTATGTATGTAAGTTGATGGTTTTTTCTGCTCAAGTTTTTTCCTTAAAAAACCTGGCTGTATGTACTTCTCAAACCTCTATTCTTCTTAATATATTGATATGCAACTCTCCTACGTGTTTGAGAAAAAAATGACGTAACTTACCACTAGCATGAGGGGCAAAGGGGGTATTCGCCTACGCAACCCAACTAATTGAAAAACATTGATCTAAATAAACACGCTTTGCTCAATATATATATCGTATCATGCATATACATCTTATTCCACGATCGAGGTTCACATTTGATAAACATATTCCGAGGTTGTATTTTCATCTGACAAAATCAACAACAGAATATGTTGGCATGGACCTGACAAATATCACCTTCGAGCATCATCCCTAAAAGATCGTGATTTGGATTTAGGACCATACTCGTCCAATTTGCTCGGTCGCCACCACGAATATATGTTTTTATATACAAGGCAGTGCATAAATGTCCTAGCAGACACAAAATTTGCAAAATGTGATTTAGTTTGCAACACACTATGCAATATGTACTGAAGAAAAAAAATGTATTCGCTCCATCCACAAAGGTAAAATCTACGGATTCATTTTCGCAAGGGCCAAAGTACGGCCTTCTAGTGTCCGTCCTCTACAGAAATCGACCTTCTGATAAGGAAAGATAGGCAAAGACCTCAACAATTCATGGTCACTCTGCTCAAGCATCCCAATAAACCTGGTTTGAGTTATACTCGCTCCCTAATACTCCCTCCGATTAATTAAAAAGCATGTTGTTTCAGGATTTTTGTTCGCCAAAGTTTTCTAACATTGATCATCGATATATAAAAGATCTACATCAATTATCAATATAAGATATACATTACGAAATTATTTTTAAAATATTTTCTTATCTTTTTTTCGACATGTTATGTCTTTTAATAAAAATGCTGGTCAAAGTTGTACTTTAATTTCATATGGATAGTTTAAGTTCAGTGTGTGCATTTAGATGGAACCGACGGTTTATTGTCTGAGCAGCCTACACATACACATTGGTTTACCCTTTTTTGGTAGTTCAACATGGAGTTGTAGTTGGAGCCATAGCAGCAGAAAAAATAGCCAACACGCAGGGAAGAGACCCATGACGCTTGGACTCTCCATGTACAGTTTTTACAAAAATTTTCCAAACAAGTTTGTGTGCTTTTGTAACAATCATTTGTATTCAAAAGATTTATTTTCCACTGCACTGCAGCCCCGTTGAGTGGGGAAAACCAGAGATGGTAATGGGTGCTCGAAACCCGAAACCCGATGGGTTTTTTTCTCCATTAGGTACGCGTGTGGGTTAATTTTTCTACCCGTGGGTCTATTAATGGACAAAAAGTGAGACTCATCAGGTTCGTGGGCATGGGTTTGAAAACATAAACTCCGAACCTATGAACCCATGGGCTTTTTTTACCTAGCCATATACCACCAAATAACGCTATGTTCTTAGCGCACACCTCAATTTTGATGGTCAAAGCCCAACTCATATATGTATGTGCTACTTCTTATCGTATGTTAAATTATTAAACACTGAATTTTGGTAGTTTAAGATCTATACTATGCATTTATGTCACTGATATGAAGTACTTTGACATGTGACGTTATAATTTGATAACTCTTATATCTTGTCTTACTTTATTGGTTTACCTCAATATTGCATGCATATATATTAAATTGGTATATGACAAATTTTTTTGCTTGCTTTGTTACCCACGGGCGACCCATGAGTATCCGTTAACCTGATGGGCATAGGTTTGGGTATAAAATTAAACCTGTGATGGATCATAGGTTTTTTAACAAGCAGGTTTTATATTCACAGGTAGAGTTTGGGATGGCAAAACGCTGTGCCCGTTGCCATCCCTAGGGAACACCTTTTCTATTTTGGTGGTTATGGTCCTTTTGTTCTGCCCCGGCCCAACAACGGCTATTGACCGTGCAAGCAGGCTAGAGTGGCCCACATGTAAGACATCCACAGCTTCTAAATTGGGCCCATTTGGTACGTCCGGCGCTGCGGCTTTTGTCACAACGCACAGGCAGGGCAAGATGTGATGGCCGGCCCAGTAAAGTAGCCCAAGAGTAATCACAACGATGGCATAACTTCTCTGTATTCTCAAGAGGCAAAAATGCACGATCAGCTTTTGCCGACATCTCAAGGAAGCATTGTTAGCTGCCCTGCAAATATGCAATAATACATAATGCATTTTACAAAAAGATGCACATTTTTTTCTGAACAGTCTCACAAGCGATTGCCCTCTATTCAAACTGCCATGTACATATATATGCCATGTTCGATAAGGCTGGCATGTACTCCTTCGGCGTGGCTATGATTCTCGTGAATTCGAGATTTCTACAACTTTTGCTATTGTTGAGGAATGTTGATGCTAAGCACATGAAAATGGTACCAAACGATTTCTTTTAATAAGGCGTAGTAGGATATGAGAAAGTTTTTCAAAATATACTTTGATGACCATTAGTCTTCCATGTAATGTACTGTCAATTGATATGGAACCGAGTCATATTCAAAGATACTTCGAATGCAAATTCTTTCATATACTCCCTCGGCAGGAACCAATTGTAGAATAAGCATGTGTATACTTTGACTAATTGTTGTTCAAATTCTTTTAACATTTGACTTTTTTGAATTCTAATAGGTCCTATATTTTCAAATGGAGGGAGCATATGGTAATATTTATAACAAAAATATATAAAAAATCTAATTAATGAATTGTATAAACGCGACATCATTTAGATTTTTTAACTTCACTAATGCTCATGATCAATTGGCTCGATCGGTACGGGCATTTAAACTTTTTTTTTTGATGAGAACTTCATTCAATCAAACTGCAGGATTACAATCTTTGGCTGCTGCTTCCTGAAACCACTGCAAAATTATGGCTAGCCAATTCAGAACAAGGGAGTCATCCGACACCTCCTTCAGACATCTATCTGCTATAGAGTTTGCCTCTCTTCTAACTAAACAAACTTTCAAAGATTTGAACGACAATCAGAGCTCACTAAAATCATGCCATAAACCAGCAATAAGCGACCTATCCATCATTGTGGACATCAGAGCATTCATCAAAATGGAGCTATCTGATTCCAGGACGACCTTTGGAAACCTCAGTTGTGAAGCTAGCACCAATCTATCCCGCGCCGTCACTGCCTCCGCCACTAGAGCTTCTTGCGTTGGGCCAAGCCATCTCGCCTGTGTTGCGATAACATGACCAAGATGGTCCCATAGCACCGCTGCGCCTGCACCCTTCCCCATCTGGCCATCAAAGGATCCATCTAAGTTCACCTTCACCCACCCTTCCTTCGGCAGTTGCCACCTCTCCACCGTCCTCCTTTGCAATGTCTCCTTGCGAAGCCCCAAGCACATCAGCTCCTCCACCATATGCGCAATATGCTTTACTGCCGCCATTGGGTTCCATCTATTCCTGCCATGCATGCGTCCGTTGCGGCTCAACCACAATGACCATCCCCCGCAAACGAACACAGCTGCACCTTCTTTAGAGCACATCGTACCCAACAGCAGGTCCGTCACCCACGTCACTGGATGTAAGTTCGGTAGCTTCCTCCCAGTGAGTTCCTTCACCGCCTCCCAGAATCGCCTCGCCCATGGGCATTCCACTATCACAAGGTATAAGCTCTCAGACTAGTTCCGCGAGCATGACAATGGCTCTCTTCCTGTATATGACACCTTTTCAGTTGGATGGAACAAAGCCAAGAATCACTCGCCACCAGAAAATTCACACTTTTGGCAGGACCTTCAACTTCTGAGAACTTTCCACCAACTACTACCCTCCGACATCGCACCACCTCCTTCTTTCTCCCGAGTGCATCTTGCTTGCTCCTCTTTCAGCAGCCTGTACGCTGAATGCACAGACTACATACCTCCCTTCTCATGCGCCTATGCCACCACATCTTCATTCATAGTGCGGCTTGGTTGAATTTTCAGGATTTCATCGACCTCAATCCCAATGAAAACCTAGCAGATGAGCTCCACATTCCATCTCCGATCGTCCCCATCAAATAACTCATCCACGGACTCGAGGTTTAAAAGATTATATCCCAGGAATCTAGTTATCTTCCCAAATGTTCACCGATGATCCTCGGCCAATGCGGTATATCAACCCTTTCTTCAGCACATCTTGATCCTCAGCCAAGTTTAGCTTTTGCTACTTGCTTGTAAGCGCCTGTGCTGGATTAGCCACCCATCTTCTTGTCTTCGGAACCCCACCATAATTGAGATTGAGTTTGAAACCTTCATCTACATCTAGTAATTCAGTACTTGTTATACTTGTTCTTGCTAGTTCTTCGATTGCTTGCAGGACGAGTGCCCTAGTGGCCGGGTGATGCGCTCCACAAGATCACTGCAACCATTTGGAGGTGGTGTATCGGTTGCTAAGGCGTAGCATCCTTGGAAGGCTGTAGTCGGGCCGTGAATGTCGTCTCCATCCACCAATCGAATTATCTCATGCCCTCTCATCAAAAGATCGGGAATCAACCCTAGCGGGTTCCAAAAACGTGTTGGATTTGATCTCTTTCTTTCCTTGAGCCAAAAGTGACATGGTGGCCTGGTGGAGGATGTTGGGAATACTTGGACTTAGCCCCAATCAACTTCTTTTATCCTCCATGCCTTCCATATGTGTTTAACACCCTTTTTGATCCACGTATATATTTCTGAAAATGACAATGAACACACATTATGGTGCAACATCAATTCATCAAATGTATCAAATACAATCATGATAAAGAATTATTTCACCTTTGAATCAAAAGCTGCCAATGTGGTTGTATCCGAGCAGGTGATGTGCTCATCATTCTCCATGGAAAACAGTGTATCAGTGCCGAAGCAATAACCCCTGTCAAGTTGTAGTCGAATATGTGGAGCTGTAGGTGGGGCTAAAGCAAGGAAGTACTAGCACCATGTTAGTCACAAAAGCAAGCTTAATAATCGTTCAATGGCAGTATTCATGTTAGAGACGTGAGCCTAGGCACAAAGGTAGTCACTGAAAAAGAGCAACTAGCACAACACGAAGAAAACAACAAATTTAGCTCCTTCTTTCTTCTCTTTCTCTTATCTTTTTTTCTTTTTTTTCCTTCTTTTTCTTTCTTTTTGTTTTTTTGCAGGGGCCTAAATATTTTGTGTGGTACTATGACAACCCAAACAATAAGGCTATTGCACACATCCCCTCAAATTCAGATTTAACAACTCCTGTTAATACAACAGATGCGAAAATCTCTAAGAAGATTGTGGAGCGCTTGGAACGAATTTTCCTGTAAGGTCAGATCTGTTGGAAAGAAGACAACATCAACTTTCCAGATTGTATTTAAACTCCCAAATCGGACATGATATGGATCCGTGGTGGCAAAAACGCAGCAAAGATGTATATGGTGATCGTGGATCTCGTGGTGATCAAAACGTGATAGAACTCAAAACTCTAAAAGAATAGATACTAAGACCAGCAACTTGACTCAACCGATGCAACCGAAAATTCAACAAGCCCTAACTAAGCAATGCTAGGAAAGGCTCAAAGGGTTTATAGGATTGCGGGTAAACTAATCTATTATTTTTTTGGCTTTTCTGGACTATAAGAAAATTAAAAAAGTGAATGATTGGAAGTCTTTCACCGATAAACCTTGCTCTGATTACCGATTGATAGGAACCCCCTAGGGTTGATTCCCGATCTTTCAATGAGAGAGCGTGCGATAATTCGATTGGTGGATGGAGATGACGTTCACAGCCCGACTACAGCCTTCCAAGGACGCTGCGTTTTAGCAACCGATACACCACCTCCAAATGGCTGCCGCGATCTTGTCACCCGGCCACTAGGGCACTCGTCCTGCAAGCAATCGAAGAACTAGCAAGAATAAGTATAACAAGTAACTATATGTAGATGGAGGTTTCAAACTCAATCTCAATTATGTTGGGGTTCCGAAGACAAGAAGACGGGCGGCTGATCCAGCACACGCACTTACAAGCAAGTAGGAAAAGCTAAACTTAATCTAAACAAAACCCAATTTATTCGTGGTGGCGCTAATCCTTATTAATACCTAAGAGGATGACCAAGGGGATCCTGGTGTCATGATCCAACCCTAGAAAACATCCTTATTTGAACCGACTTGATACAAGGCCCATTGGGCCAAAATAAGGCGACGCAACACCTTGGATAGAAAAATTTCTAGGTAGTAATTTGATCATTGTGGCCGTTTCAGAATAGATATGAATATGAGTCCTGACCCATATGAAAATACACTTCATAAGGATTCCATGAAGTACTTGAACATCCAAAACAGAGTCCAGATGAAGTCGTGGCGGTCATCGCAAGTTGGCACAGTGCTGCAATCCGAATCCAGCCCCAAAACATGTTGGATTTAATCTCTTTCTTTCCTTGAACCAAAAGTGACGTGGTGGCCTCGTGGAGGATGTTAGGAATACTTGGACTTGGCCTCCAATCAACTTCTTTGGTCTCCGTATCTTCTATGTGTGTTTAACACTCTTTTTGATCCACGTATGTATTTTTGAAAATGACAATGAGCACACATCATGGTGCAGCATTAATTCATCAAATGTATTAAATACAATCATGATAAAGAATTATTTCACCGTTGAATCAAAAGTTTCCAATGTGGTGGTATCCAAGTAGGTGATGTCCTCATCACATCTCACCCATACAAAATAGTCCGCCACGTCTCTAAGCTCCTCCTCTGCCTAGCAGCTCCGAGGAATTCAGTATTTGGGTAGTACATACCCTTCAACACCCTCGAGCACAGTGCATGCAGACGAATCAAGAGCTGCCATCCTTGCTTTCCTAGCATCGCCTGATTGAAAAGAGACATATCTCGAAAGCCCATACCCTCCTCCGTTTTAGGGTTCGTGAGCTTGTTCCATTTCAACCAATGAATTTTGTGATTGTCCACTGAACTTCCCCACCAATAATTTGAGATGTAAGTTGTCATCCTCTTACAAATATTAGCTGGCAGCTTGAAACAACTCATAGGATAGGTTGGCACCGCCTGCGCATTTGCCTTTATCAGAACCTCCCAGCCAGCGCAACTTAGTAGGTTCTCACTCTAGCCACAAATAAAATTCCTGATCCTACCTGTAATATATTCAAAAACACCATCCGAAACTTTCCCAACCAAGGTTGGTAAACCAAAATACTTCTCCCCCAAAGCTTCCACTTTTATTTGTAAGTTGGTGTGGACTACTTCCTTGTCTCCCTGCTCACAATTTGCACTATAGAAAATTGTTGATTTCTATTTGTTAACCAGTTGACGTGAGCCGCGGTGATATTCCTCCAGAATCTACGCCACCTGATCAGCACTTCTGTTCGTTGCCTGTGTAAAGATCATGCAATCGTCCGTGAACAGTAGGTGTGAAATCCATGGCGCATGTATGTCCACTCTAACTCCACGTGCAATAGATCTTTGGCCAGTTTCCTTCAACATGCATGGTAAACCTTCAGCGCATAATAGGAAGAGATACAGAGAGATTGGGTCTCATCGAATCCCTTGCAAAGGCTTAAAAACCGGATAAAACTGTCCATTAACTCGTATCGAGAAGGACACTGTCGTCACACACTTCATCCAGATTCCTCCATCTTGTGAAGAAGCCAAGAGCAGCCATGATAGCCTGTAGATACTCCCACTCAACTCTATCATAAGCCTTTGCTATATCTAGTTTGATTGCACATGCTCCCGTCTTGCCCTCCTTATTCCTGAGATAAAGAATGCACTCGTATGCAATGAGCACATTATCGGTAATTAATCTTCCATGAACAAAAGCGCTTTGCTCCTCAGATATAATTTCATCAAGAATTCCCCTCATCCTATTAGCCATTGCTTCTGAGCAAATCTTGTACAATACATTGCACCGTGAAATTGGCCAATATTGCGTTAATTTTTGCAGGTTTGCCACTTTCGGAATTAAGACTAGGAGGATCCGGTTGATCTCCTACGACATCTCCCCTCCATTGAGAAAACCAAGCACTGCTGATGTGACACTGCTCTTCAGTGTGTCCCAGTGTTGTTGAAAGAAATCCACATTAAAACCATCCACCCCAGGGGCCTTCGTTGGATGCACAGGAAACAAAGCCGCCTTTACTTCCTCCAGCGAGAACGGCCTGTCTAGCAGGTCGTTCATTTTATCAGTTACCTTCCGAGGAACATGGCAACACACCAACTCCAGCTCCAAGTTTTCCTGTTCCAAAAACAATTGTTGATAGAATTCATTAGCTAACTGTTCTAGCTCGTCATGCTCCATCGCCTCCATGCCGTCCCCTCGCTTTAGTGCATGGATTCGGTTTGTGCATCCTCTCGCACGCTCCTTGGCTTGGAACAAGCTAGTGTTTCGGTCACCCTCCCGCAACCATGAGACATGTGACCATTGTCGCTCCATCGCTTCCTCCCTCACTAACACCTTCGAGAACCAATCAACCAACTCCTGTTCTCGTGGTGACAGCCCACGATATAGCGTGTGGCTTCTTCCCACTTCAATATCCTCCTGGGCCTCCCTCACCTACTTCCGGACCGACCTGAAGACATTTTGCTCCCATCCTCGTAATGCCCATTGCATAGCCCGAAGGGAAGCAACCACCTCCTCCAAATTATGCGCCTCCTACCCAGGGTCCCAAGTCTACTTTACAAACTCTTTATACCCCTCGCACCGGAAGAGTTTAGCCCTGCGCCACCTTCCCTGCCTCCCAAAAATAGCACCCGTTGGTTTGGCAGCCACCAATAGGCCATAGTGATTAGATTTAGCCACCTGAATGTGTTGCACCATAGTATCACCTAGAACATTTAAGAATCAACCATCTCTAAAAGCCCTGTGCAGCTGGGCCTTAACATTACGGCTGCCCTCTTGTCTGTTGTCCCAAGTATAAGGTAGGCTTGTCAACCCAAGATCAGTAAATTTGCAATTGGCAACCACATCCTGGAAGGCATTCATCTGCCATGCCTCCCTGTCATTTGCACCACAATGCTCCCCTCCATTCATCACCTCATTAAGGGTGCCTTTGGTTGGTCTTTTCAACCTGCTTTTGCCTTTGCAAAAGCCAAAAGCCAACCAAGGGCATAAAAGCCACAAGTGCTTTTGCTCTAGTAGAAAACCAAAAGCACCTTCCCCCTGCTTTCAAGTGCTTTTGGGGCAAAAAAATTACCCACTTACCACTGGTTACGAACATACCATTTCGTTTTTCTTTTCCTTCATCATTTTCTATCACGCGTGAGAGAAGCCAGCGAGCTCGACTGTTGCGCCGCCGTGGTCGGGTGCAAGCGCCACCGCAGGTGCCTGCTCTGACAATGATGGCACCGTTGGTGAGGCTCCGGCGCATGAGGTGGCCCTTGTAGATCGATGACTGATCAGAGTTCAATTCTAGCCTTGGAGATCGATGCCGCGTTCGAGTCCGATTTTGTTTGCACCAATCAACCCGCCTAATAAGGCCAGCTGCCATCTGTTCTGGCTACCAGATCGAGCAAACCAACCAATAGCCATGGCCAGGATCAAGAGGCCGCATCGGTGCACGTGCCCTATCTCGGATGATGGCGGCAGCGCGGACCACCTGAGCACACTACCCGACGACCTACTCTGCCTCATCCTGCGTCGCCTCGACACCCGCACCGCGCTCTCCACCGTCGTGCTCACCACAGTTCTCGTGGAGCGAGGTGGAGAAGATGGTGGTGAGGATGCAGGTAAGATATAGGAGAACTTGGTCTGGATCTGCACATTGTGTCACCCCAATCCCTCTCCCACCGATTATGGGTCTACACATCTCTTTCCCTCTTTCAGTTACCACATCGCTGTCGGTAATGTAGCGAATTTCTAAGTGATCCGAGCCACCACCGCGTCATGTGTAGGTCAATGGCAGTGGGGGGAAGAAGAAGGGGCTGATGAGCGGACCCGCTCGTCAGTGAGAGAGGGAGAGAGTTGAGTGGGGTAGACTGTGGATGACATGAAGAGTCCACTCGATAGTTTATTCAAAAGCCACAGTTGCTCTAACCAAACAGCCTTCTGCTTTTCCCACAGCTGCTTTCTCACAGCTGCTTTTCCACAGCCCATAGCTCACAGTAGCTTTTTCAAAAGCCACAGCTCAACCAAACACACCCTAAAATCTCCCGCACACAGCCATGGAGCTGCCAATTGTGCACGGAGAAATCTTAACAGGTACCAGCTCTCCTTCTGTAGCTCCCGTCGTGGCTCTCCATAAAAGCCAGTAAACCTCCATTGATGCACATTCACCCTCGCACACGAGAGAAGGACATCAACGTGCAATTTTGACATACTCTGAATTAACACTGTTACATCACCACACCAAAACAGCACCACACCACCACTTTGTCCTACTGACTTGACTGCTTGGCCATTAGCTAAACCAAGATGATATCTCAAGGCTAACGAACGATCCTTGTCCAGCCGAGTCTCCGACAAAAATACTACCGTGAGCTTATGCTGCTCCACAACCTCGTGGAACTCTTGAACCGCCTCAGGCTGCCCTCAGTCCTGGCAGTTCACACATAGCAAATTCATTGTGCCCGGTGGGGATCGTCCTCCATGACCCGCGCCGATCTTGCATGAAATTCGGTTGTAGTTCTTTGCTTCTTCTGCACCTCAACATTCTCCACAGCCTGGTTCGAGGCACTCCCAAGCTAAGAAATACAGTCGGTCACCAGGCTGCATGTCACCACAGCAGCCTTTAACGCTGGTAAGTTGAGGTCTAGTACCAGCCTAGATTTATCATAAGACTTTCTCTTGCGTGGCTCCTGTACATCCATCTTTTCTCCCTTTTCCTTGAACAAAGGTTTGGCCACCAGTGGCCGTTTCCCCTCTGACATTCCCCTTTCATCACGATCACGATCAAATGGTTTAGGCGGTGAGTTAACCTCCTCTCCCGCCTCCGTGCTTCTACTGCTGCCGCCATCATCCTTGGCACTGCTATTGTCACCATCATCCTTCGCCCTTCTGTGTGAGCTATTACAAGATGATGATGAGTGAGCATCTCCCATCGAGCTGCCATACGATTCCGCAGTAGCCTGGCCAAAGTTCTATGGCTTCTTCTTCTTCTCCTTAGGTGCTCGGAGTTGCGTTTCATTCGGGAGTTTACCCAGCGCATTCCTCTTCATAGGGGTTGGGCAATCTAGTCCAGTGTGCCTGATCCGCCCGCATGAGTAGTAGTAAAAAGGAAGCTTCTCGAACTGAATCTCAAACCAGTTCGGTGTTGCCCCCCTCTCTATTTTGAGTAGTACACCCCTGTGTAAGGGTTTATCAACCTCCACTGAAACTCAGGCGCGCATCATTGTCAACATCCATCATTGTCATCATTGTCAACATCCATCTGGACCACCTTGCCAATTAGGTCAGCATCCCTAGCACTTATCCTCTCATTCATCCAGGCGAAAGGGAGGTTGAGAATTCTGACCCACATCTCCATCCGGTCAAAATTGACATCTGTCGGCTTGAGGGTCTCATCATATTCTTGCAGCACCATAGCATGGTGCTCCACCATCCATGGCGATCCCTCCAATACCTTCTTCTTATCATCAGGCCTCCAAACTTCACAATGAACAGATTCTGTGGTTTATCATCAAGGCCTCTAAACCCCACGCCGGTCTCATCGCACTCATGATAGTCGAGATCACTACAAGAAACCATTTAATCAGTGATGAAAAAAAATTATCACAGATCGCTGAAAACCGTCATAAAGCAGTGTCTGTGACAATTTCAGGTAACATCATGTATTGAGCATCACAGATTAAATCGATCGACGTTTTCTTCGAAATCATCACAGATCAGCACAATCTATGATGTTTTTTAACTGTGACAAACCACCCTCAGGCTCGTGTAGCCCAGCCCAGGCCCAATGTTTGTGACGAAAATAAACATCACAAATGGTTGCCACGTGGTGGACAAAAGGACTAGTGAAGTGGATAATGATGATGACATGGCTGATGACATGGATGATGACGTGACTGGTGAGATGGATGCTGACGTGGCTGGTGATGTCATTGATGACGTGGCTAGTGACAATGACGTGGACAATGACATGGCTAGTGCTGATGTGGCATTCACAGCCCAGGCCTATTTTAGAACTGGGCCACTCAGTTGGGCTATTTTTTTAGCCCACTGTATCAGATCAAAACCCACTAAATAGGCCTATTAAAAATTAAGCCCACCAAATTCAATCTAATTTCTCAGCCCATATATCACAATGATCATTACAGCCTAGATACATACCAAATTATATCAACCCATCAACTAAAATAACAGATACAATCTCAGGTTTACATTCAAATCAGATACAATAGCAAACAAAATCTCAGGTATATTCTTAGTCTACATAGAATCTCAAGAAAACAGATTAAGGCTCTGTTCATTTCAGCAGGGACCTTGAATTAGCGGGGGTTGGCAACCACGGTCATGAGGCGCTCAAGCTCATCTGGGGACAGTCACCAATCCTGCACAAAAATATAATCATCACAGCTAAACTGAATTAAGAGTAACAACCTACTGACACAATCAGCTAACATCACACATGGATAAATTGATCGTACATCAAAACCTGAGCAAACTAGTAATGTTGCAAAATGCCAAGACTTCTGCAATGGTTAATGTCCTAGACAGATGGTATTCTTCAAGAAAAACATTTTTCAATCACTTGACTACATTTTTTCAATAGCATTCAGAGAATCTAACTAACAATAGATGCTGAGCTGATGACTGCTACTACTAGTGAACAATCAGTAGATAAAATAAATCTACTGCTGCCAAGCTTGCCCAGGGGAAAACCAAATTGATCCATTAGAAGCCACAGTTTCTTAGATTAACTGCACCGATCACCTCAGAGAACAAAAAAATAAAATAAAACTGATACTATTTACAATTTGTCAATTTATCTTTCAAATTCAAAATTTAAGTGCAATTTTTTTGGCCAAACTAGACCTGAAAACAAAACACATTGAACATTTTCCTGGTCATGTTTCTCCATTGAATAGAAGTGAATGTGAACAAACATTGTTCACAACTAACTTAAGATTATAGAGCTACAGTGTGAAGAACTTTCAGTACCTCCAATGAAAGCACTACTACCACATGTATACGACACTATAAAGTTAGCAATGGTTTTAATCGACTTGTTAAGTTGAAAAAAAACTTTAGCAAAAGTAGTAGCAGCAACAATCATTGGCTTACTCCATGACACCCAAAAGCAGCAGGAAAAAGTAAGAGAAGAATCTGGTGGCTCACCGGTGAGACTGCCTACCCTCACCTGTGGCCATTAGAGATGGATGTTGCCTCTCCCCTGGAGCCATAGCAGCACGTGCAGCCACCGTATAGCTCGAGCATAACGGATGCAAATAGTATGAGTTCAACATTAATTGAGCATTGAAGCATGTACAATACTACATTATACAGTAAGTTCAGATTCAAAATTGACCCCCATAGCACCCCAAGTATTAAAAATTGAGTTCACAGCTTCTAAATTTGGTGCTTCAACAACAATATATGAACACCTAAGAATATGTGAATTTTGGATAGAATTATTAGTGCAACACATCATGAACAATTGCATAGTGCAAACAGATGTAATCTCTCCAGCCACTATGAAGCAACACATAATTACCCCACAGCTGGGCATAAGTAGAATCTCAAAATGCAAATTCACGAAGCTAATGCAAGGCATTATTGCAAATGGATATGTAATTGTTCACAAACCTACTTTTAGGACAAGAACGTATTAAGCATGTTGTCTTTACAACTAAGTTGGTGTATGCCCAAAAAAACTAAGTTGGTGCTGTATTTTTCAATACAACTATGAAATTCAATGAAAAATAGTCTAAACTAGCATATCACCAGCATTTTACAGCAGGCTGTCCAAATGACCTTTGATTGCCTTTCAGCACATGTGCGCTAAGCATAGTTTCTAAAAGGTGCCACAAATTATTTCAATAAATAGCATATAGAAGAATATGAGCAGTCAATTTCACTAAAAGTTCTCTAATCAAAGCATTTCCTAGCTAAACAAGAGGGTTAATCTAGTGGCAGTACAGATATATGGAAATTTGCATCAGGAGTCAATCTTAGAGTAAATGAAATGACTACTGACCTGTAGAACATCAAAGGACAATAGAAAATGTCGTAAGTCAAAATTGCAGCTGAGAGTAAAACAACAGGCATGTAGGTGCATCGCTGCCGGCCATGGAAAAGGCATCGAGGCGTGGAGGTGGTGCCAGCTCGAGTGGAGGCGGCGAGCAGCGGCGCAAAAGGGGCCGTCGGGTGTCAGCCGCTGCCACACCACGAGCCAAAACCCTAGCTCTGGCCCTGCCATCGCATTGGGCGCCGCCTCAGCTTCTACCTCCTCCATGGCATCCTCCGCCTCGGCTGCTTCCCGTCGCTCCGGGCGGGCCCCTCTCTGAGCCTCCGCTCGCCACGTGGGGATGGGGAGCGAAATGCTGCGCACACACTCCGCCATGGATCCACGGATCCGGCCTCAATGGAGGGGGAGCGGTGGAGGGAGAGAGGAGGGGATGTTTCGTGGCGGAGTGGAGGAGGGTGAGGACCCGCGCCCGACCCCGCCGTCGTGGTGGAGGGGATCTAGTGGCTGCCGGTGGGAGATCTAGGTGGGGATGGCGAGGAGGAGGGCGGGGGAGGCGAGGAGGGCGTCACGGTGTGGGAGAGAGGAAAGGAGCGAGCAGGTGGAGGCCAGGTGCGTAGAGGGGGGCTACGGCTGGAGGTGGAGGTCGGGTGCGTGAGAGGAGAGCTAGGGTTTGTGGGGTGGGCAGCTGATTTTATACCACATGAGTGAGATTAGAACCATTGGGTCGGTGATAGACGGCCAGAAATAGTTGGGCCATTTGGGCCAAAACGGGCTTGGTTCATTCCTTCTCTGCTTAATGTTTTTCTTTTTATTTTTTCATTTTATGGCACCATTGTGAAGTAACACACAAAAAAATTATCTAATATACACCAATATATTTTTTATATACAATAGACTACATATAAGTTGCCTTGTAGAAGTTTCAATAAATTTCTAACTCATTTACTATTTTCAACATTTTAAATGATTTTCTACGTACTTATTGAAAGTAATTCCAAGTTGAACTATGCATATCTCCGGTATGATTTGAAAAATTGCAAAAAAAAATATATTTAGGCTCATATGTTTCATTATAATCCATGTTTTGGAGATAGATGAAAAATTCAATTGCCTTCTAGGGATAATTCAAACTTCTATCTCCAAATTACCACATAATAATTACAATAATAATTAAATTTGGTTAGAAAATTCTACAAATTGACGTGAAAACATATTTTGGGTCTATAAGCTTGTCATAAAAGTTTTACAAGATTTTATTAAAGTTGTACTATATATTGTTTACAAATGGATACATCTCTCACATAGTTTCTACTGATTCGAGTCAAATTTTGAGATTTAAGTAGCACTTTACATGTTCGAACTCCTATGCACCGCAAAATTGGAGCTGTCATGTAATAGACAACATCTAAGTTGTCATGTAGGAATTTCAAGAATCTTTTAACAAATTTAGTATTTTCTATCATTTAAATGAATTTCTACGTGCTTATCAAAAGTAATTTCAAATTGAACTATGTGTACCTCCAATAAGATTCAAAAAATGTACAAAAATTATATTTAGGCTTGTATGTTCAATTCTAACCCATATATTGAAAATAGATGATATGTTCAAATTTTTGCTAGGGATAAAATAATGGTAATAATACCTAAAACTTCTCCGAAAATTCTGACATATAACCCATAGAATCAATTTATTGACGTATAATCTTGAGATAAAAGTTTCATAAGATTTTACAAAAATTGGAGTGTACATTGTTCACAAAATGAATAGATCTCTCACATTATTTCATACAACTTAAGTCAAACTTTGAAGCTTCATACAACTCAAGTGTTGTGTTGCTCATACACACCTCAAACTCGGACACAACCTCACTTTTACCCTCATATTAAAATTTTTGGATTTACATTGCCACTTGTTGTGCGAAAAAGTTGTTTTTCTATTTTTTTAAATAACTAACTAATACATCAAATAATTATCTTACATACCCAAATACAAACAAATGCCATATCTTGATTTTATAAAACTTTAGAAAAAAAACAATCAAATTTGGAGTTCTTATGAGAGAGAAATACAATTAACATGTTTTAATTTGGGATTAAAAAGAGAAATGTAAAGTGTTCATTTGTTCTTCCTCCCAATCCAGCTACTCAAAATATGACTACATATAATTTTTCTCATTACCACTTAACCAAAACGAGGCAATAGCTTAGTGGTGCGCATCAACCTTGGTTAACCTGGAGACCCAGGTTCAAATCCTGTGTGGAGCACTTGTGCTTCCTGGTGTGCTGGCCTGCCGCAGCTGACACGTATGCAGTGCCCCGCCTGGGCCGCTTTTCGGCCTTTTGCTGCTGCGCCCCACCTGGGCCACCTGACGGACGTTGATGTGGCAACGACAACTGGGATTGATGAGGTGGACTGATGACTGGACTTTAGCCACGTTAGCAACGAACACGAGCACTTCTACAAAAGAAAAAAATACCAAGAACATTTAGTATATTACGTGTAGCTCGATGGTGAACACGCGAGCCTTCCTGTTTTTCCCCTATTTTGGGTTTCAAATATTATATTTGCTTTTCTATTTTGGTTTTTCACGGTTTTTTTTTCAAAAATTCTATTTGCCCCTTGTGTCATGACAATTCTAAATTTGTTAATCACAACAAATTTATAATAATGTCACAGGTTTTGGACCGCTTCGTGACGAATTTATTATAACATCACAGGTTTTGGGCCGCTTCGTGATGAAATTGATAAAACATCACTGTATTACAGGCCTCATATCCACTCTAACAAATTCGTGACAGGAAATTGAAAATCGTTACAGATTGTGTACAGTTGTGATGTTCTCTGAAAACGTCATAGAAAATTCGTCACAGATTAAATAGTTTCTTGTAATGGATATGCAGGGTCAAGGGTGACAAAACCTTGCCAATCACCGCCCACTGCACACCTCCATTGCCCTCCTCGTCTTCATCATCACTAAGAGCAGCAACATCAGGCTCATCACGCATGAGGTTGAGCTTTTCCAGGAGATCCGCAACATGCGCCTCATCCCCCCCTCTCCCTGAATTGGGCCGCCCTAGGCCCCGATCCCCTACCACCATTAGTCGCCATTGAAACGACTGTAGGTAACAGGAAATAGCAAAATGTGACCCCAACCAACACGATCGGTCACACAAATGTGACCCCAGCCAACGACGATCGGTCACACAAATGATCCAACTAAGGTCCTAAGCGGCACGCTATAACTCAAGAGGAAATTAGGGTTTATGTGGACGTCAGCGTGGGGAATAGGCTAACTGACGGTTCGTAGATGGCCGCCAATAACAGGATCATCGCCAGCAGGGCTTGGACGTCGTAGACTGAAAAGTGTCCACAGCGGAGCGTTAGGAAACCTGGTCGGAGATGATGAGATCTAAGTCAGGGCCACGGTCGCCTTGGCCGTCGTGTGGAACGGTTCACGGATAAATGGAGCTGCATCCTATCCAGAAAAGAAGCACTGTGCCGCAGCTTTATGGTCATTTAACCTTGAAAAACGTACTGCAACCCGACAGAACAACCAAGTCCGAAAAATCTAAACACATCACTACCTCGTACTGAAAAATGCTACCTGCACGTTTCTGCAGCTGCAGATAACCTTGCAAAAGGCATCCACCCAACAAAACGCAGCACAGCCCATTGCAGCTGCTTTATTGACATGCGTTGCAGCCATCTCTATTTAGTACAGTACTAGTACTGTTGGATTTTGTCCTATAGTCACCGCACACAGGAACTCATGTGAAATATACTTATTTTCATAAAAATAAAAGTACTGTGGACACTTGAAATGAGTGAACGTTTTTTTATCGGCAAGTCACAACTCACAAGTCATGTCAATTTTCCTGCGTCTGGTCCCCTAAACAGTGGTTAAACTACCTGATTACACTACCACAGAACACTACCTGATTAAAACTACCACAAAATGGCCATTTGTACATCATCAAAATTTGTCTTCTCAGATTGTTTTTGATGCGTCTGGCCTAGATTGTTGACAAAAGTATAAGAAGACTGTACATCCATCCATAATCTTAGTAGAAGGGTAGTTTCAAAACCGTTTGCAATGAGAAGGAAGCAACATAAAATGAAGTGGCATCATCACTAATTTGGTTCAAATCATCTAGGCACAATTCTTACCGGGCGGAGAAAGCGAGGAGGTCTCCTCATCGTTGTAAGGCAGGAAGCACCACCATGTCAAGCATGTGGGCAGCAGTGCTGAAGAAAAAACGTGTATGAGGTGACATTTGGGCTGACGTGTTTAGCACAGCTCCAACTACTAGATCTAGGTTGGATCTATAATTTGAAGACTAAAATAAAGTGGTTTGAATTCTGTATTTAGTCCAAATAAATACTTCTGATGTACTCATCCATCCCAAATTATAAGTCATTCCAAGAATCTTGGAGAGTCAAAGTATCTCAAGTTTGACCAAATTTATATGATAATATAATAACATTTATAATGTCCTCTAAGTATCATTAGATTCTTCATTAATTATATTTCATAGTATACCTATTTGATGTCATAAATCTTATAATTTTCTCTATAATTTTGGTCAAACTTGAGATGTTTTGACTCTCCAAGATTCTTGGAATAACTTATAATTTGGGATGGAGGGAGTACCTGCAGTTCTAATTCCGAAAATTTTTGCAGATACCAATATCTAGCTCCAAGTGATCCAAAATTTTTCTATAAGTAGAACCCTGCCAAACAGGGCTATACCGTGGTGGCTTCACGTCTCTAGCAGCGTTGGCCTTGTCTCCTGTAAACATTGAGCACAATAATGATGCATGCTCCATTTTCATTAGTCCTATAAATTCTACAAATATGTTACACAATTTACTAGAAATTAGGATGGACATGATATACACAAAATAAAATCTTATGTTAAATCTCATTTTGAAAGCTAGAATGGCATAATAATTTTTGACAGGTTGGCCTAAGGTAACGTTAGCGTTATAACATGTTCCCACAAAATATTCTATGAAACTTTCAAGTAGCATAGTTCTAAAGAAACCATTAGGCAAAAAGATCCTTTTACTTTTCTGCAATAATGTGATGTTTGAACCATTCTTCCATTTTATTACATGCCATTTGAGTACTTGTCAGTTGTCACACTAAGCAATTCTTTATGTGGCCTTGGAACTTGAAGCAATTTTTAACTTTACTAGGTTTCCACTGGTGCTCTCTTTTCAAGTGCTCAAATCTTAAGAAAGGTTCCATGTATATTCAATAGCATCTAGGCGTACGTTACAGCAAAGGGTTCACAATATGTTTCCTCGTACTCTTTTCATTCGCTTTTTGTGGGGTGCCATGATTTGCAATTGGCTCCTGAAATTCTTTACCCATCTGCTGAAGTACTAACACGTGAACACAAAAATCATGAGGCCTACACGTGGGGTGCTCACTACCAGGCCCGATTCGAGGTTCCCTAAGGGGGGTAAAAACAGACAAGAAATAAAGTATATAAAACCTCCACATAAACTATGTTCTTGTCCGCATATGCAGGAGTGGAAACCCGGAGGTGAGAAATGGAGGTGGGAGTGGGCGGCGGGTGAATTAAGGTCGACTCTAGGGTTTGGTTTAAACTTGTTATGTCTATGCTTTGCCGTTCTGGCACTTCGTTCCGCACTAAAACACATGAAAAGGCAACACAACCCACCCATTTGCTACTGTTAAAAATGTGGATGAGCATATGGCCTAGAAAACTTGGCACAGTCAAACAATATAATCTGCAGAGCCCATGAAACAAAGGGATCCGAGTGGCTTGGACGAGCAGGGCACCAACAAGCATTTCCTTGTGGCACCCGTATGATTTTGTTGTGCGTTTATATGGTTAGCCGTCAACACAATAGTCTAACTTGGGAGTTTAGGGTGTGGTACGTACCTGCCGAAAAAATAATACCACGGTTTTCTTAGTGGTGCTATTCCCCTCTATCCAAAAAGAGAAGATATTTTCTTGGAGCATCCAGTGACAGCTCTCCATGCAAATGATACTTTATTTTGCGGTGCTTCATTCCTCTCACAAAAATAATCCACTGCCATAATATTCCGGATCCTTGTAGTGGATATATTAGGAAGTATGAGCTGCTTATCTCTTTGATCTTCTGCTTCGCTACTATAGAAATGCTACGCACAATCGCTTGTTCTAAAAGTTTAACACAGATGGTCTTTGCTTAACTGCCATGTCAAATTAAGAACACAATCGGTTGCAATTTAAGAACCACCACTACAGTCCAAGGGCTCTTGAAGTGACTGTGCAACTGCTTCCTTTTCTTCTAATGAACTAATTTCAGTGTCAGAAAAATTGTTGTTAAACAAATGGGCATAGTTGTTGGGTTCTTGTTGTAAATCGTGATAATAGTAGATTAACAATGGTGTAAAACAAAATGATATACTCCTGGGTGATTATATATATCGAGTGCAATACTGGATATACATTTGCGCCTGTGAGCTATTTGAATGACTTTCTCCTATCAGTATCAGATATCAGGAGATAAGCTCACCTCAGAATGAAACTATGAGATAGTTCTGCGTAGTCATAAACAATTGACATTTTCTATGCAAATGAGGTTTAGACAACGCAGCTTGATCATGAGAAGGGGTTGGAAAAAAACTTGCAAAAACAGAACAATGAAATCAAACCTGAGAAAACAATGCGAAAATAGCTGTCTTTGCTAGTTTTTTGTTTTCAACCTTTAAAAAAATTAAACTATCGGAATGAAGCCGTGGTGGTTACACCCAACTCAAAGATCCTTTCTAGTAAGTTATTCCCTAAATCTCTGATCCCCAAGTGTTATGAGTAATTGGCCGTCTCAAGCGCTTGGTTCATGTTTCATTATCATGTTCCTATCTGTCTATCTAGTGTCTTCCCTTCATATCTAGCTGCACTGTCTAGCTTGTTAGCTAGTAACTACCGGTCAAAACTAATGTAATGTGTTTATGTTGTTATTGAACTTGTTGCTATCATAGCCATTAAAAATTTTCGTGATATCATCTTTGTATCATTGCCCTTGATGTAGCGGATTTTTCTAGTAATGCTGAGAGTAACTAAGCTGTTCAAAATTAAAACCAAAAACCAAACTGATCAAAATATATTGGTTATTTATTAGGTCTAACTTTTACTTCTTCCTTTGTCATTTCGGTTCCTAGATTTGGAAACCAAATTTTCTTGATCCTAAACCTAACCAAACTGTGATACCTATCCCTAAAACCACATTCAATGAATATAATTTTAATATTGTGAAAGCACATATAGTTTCTTCTAGTCATACTCTAAACTTTGAATGGAAAAATCTTATCTGATTATTCAAACTGCATTGCAATTGCAATTGCAAGTGGCTGAACATATGTGTTCCAATATCATTTCTTCATGAATATCACATTTGAAGGCAAAGAAATTGAATGATATTTGAGGTGAAGTCCCAGGTTTCTCAGAGTTGACTTTTTTTCTTGTGCACAATTTAACTCTACAGCTATTCAGTTTAAAGCATTTAGGACGTCCTAGTAGTCATCAACAACTTGATCTATAGGCTAACTTATTATCTTGTATATACTCTACCCTTTTTCCTGCTTGCATTTATTTTTTTATTTGATGATAAAATCTGCTGGAAGAACTTCCCATCCACCCATCAAAACAAAAAACTTTACTATCTTGTGACAAAAATTTATTACACAAGTCCTACACTAATCAATTGGCGTGTACCTCCATGGATAATCTTTCTTTAGGATAAAACAAATCCTAGAGCTTAAGACTGCATTCAAACTATCAGTTTCAGTCAATGCATTCTCATTTTAGGGTAAGGATCACTGTGGAAAAGTGAGCATTAGTCTCGGTTGGAAAGATGTATAGATCTCGAAAATCCAACCGGGACTAATCTGTTGAGAGTAAAGGTCCCCTCTTTAGTCCCGGGTATTTTACCTGGGACTAAAGACCTCCTTTAGTCACCACACCAACCGGGACTAAAAAGGTTTTAAAAAAATTAAAAAAATAGACCCGCCCATGCTGGCTGCGCCGCGCCACCTGCGGCCGCCTGGAAGAAAGGGAGAGGAGGAGGAGAGAAATAAGGAAGAAGAGAAAGACTGCCTGCGTGAGATAAGAGAGGAGAGAGGATAAGGTGGAGAGAGAGAGGTGGGACTAAAGGCCCTGTTGGTGAGGTGAGACCTTTAGTCCCGGTTGGTGTTTTCAACCGGGACCAAACGTACGCCTCGCCAGATTCCTTCATCCCTCTAGCCGTTACAACCAGGACTAAAGGGTCTCTTTAGTCCCGGTTGATATTACCAACCGGGACTAAAGATCCCATCATCAGTGGCCGTTTGACTTGGGACTAAAGGTCCTTTAGTCCCGGGTTCAAAAATGACCGGAACTAATGGAAGATCTCTTCTCC
Source organism: Setaria italica (assembly GCF_000263155.2). Lineage (NCBI taxonomy): Eukaryota > Viridiplantae > Streptophyta > Magnoliopsida > Poales > Poaceae > Setaria > Setaria italica. Next base: position 13,529,343 of record NC_028457.1, on the reverse strand, counting down.
AGTGGGTGTCCTTGTGTCCCCTCCTACCAAAAGCACGCACTGTAGCTCTTTTGTTTATTTTCCCGACGTGCCTATTTTCTACTAGGCTTTGGAACTTGAGACACATGATGTTTATAATTTGAGGTATACTATGTAGGTACTGTCTCAGTTCTCATGATTGTGAATTGCTGGTAACTGCTTACCATTGGTTCATGCATCTAGCGATGTAATAGTTTGTGGGAATAAAAACTAGCTACTCTCTATAGCACCAATATTATTTCACAAAAGAATAGCGAGCGTATATTAAACTTGATTTCAAACGAAACTAAGAGCCTCATGTAATGATGTAAATAAATGGATCTTTTTTTGAGTGACACTCAATTTCTATTGTTTCTGAGATATTTGGGATTCGACTCTGTAAACAGTTTTCCATGAAAGGATCAAGGGTGTACAGTAATATTGCACGTAGATTTTCCATCGTCAACCTCAGTTATGAACAGTAGTCAAGATGCTGAGAGATTTATGATATATCATTTAACATGGCAACAATGTCTATTTTATTTCCTACCCAATATGTGCACGTAAGCCACTTGTTGAAGAACCGCACTCAGCTTCCTAAAACTAAAAATTGTGATGACGTTTCAAATTAAAGTCAACCAGATCACCCACCAGTGATTTATATTACAAAACTTCACTTACATCATTGTTAAGTTGTATCTAACTAAATACTTAGGAGGATTTGTTTGGTAGATTTACCAAGGGTTGACTGCATATGTTTAGATGTCAAATCTTGGTCAAGAGTGTATCTACTTCGACTACTTCTACCTGATCTCCCCTCTTTCTTTTTATCTGTGTGAACTGTGCAATGGAGAATGGTCTAGTGTTATTAGTAAAACTAAGGATCGGATCTCCCTCTTTGATTCTCCCACGCGTGGAGTGTCTATGGCAGGTTAATGTAGCTATTTGTTCAGGTGGAGCTCGCATCACTATAAAGACTTCCTGTCTTCATGTTCGTGTCCTTGATATCGCAAAGAACCTCTTGAAAAGATCCTTTCAGAATAAGAATTTGACCAAGTAAAACAAACTAATCACCAGGAAGCTTGAATGACTACCAAGATTTGCCAGGTTGGAATAATATGTTGAGATACGTTGCAACGTGACTTGCAGATGGTTGTCTAGCGTCCCAGATACAAATCTTCAGTCACAGATAATCTGCATATTTAGTCATGTGGCAACTTGGGCACTTGGTATCAGCAAGAATCAGGGGGAAAACCAACTATATACTATTCTGAGTTATTTGTCCTTTTGGATCATGCACATACATATAGTACAAGGTTAATGCTGCTTTCTGACGACGTGCATATATGTATAGTTTGCCCTTGTGGTTCATTCATCTTTCTAACATCAAAGGTTATATAGTTAGTACTCCAAAGAAAGACCTATTTTAGATTACATTATAATTGATTTTATCCAAGACATATAATAATGCATCTATCAGTGTCATATAGGCTATAATGTTTGAAGTGGTGTCGTTTTAGGATTCCCACCAGTCAAACTTTTTAACTTTTAACCATCAATATATAAAAAGTTACAAAGGTTGACAATCAATGTAAAAAATTTGAATTGCGAATCTTTGAAATGTCATATATTTTTATAGAAATTATCGGTCAAGGCATCATCTTTAGATCGTCTCAATGTCCTAAACGACATGTATTTTTAAGGAAGAAGTATGAATTACATTATATTGGTTGCTGTGCAAAATCCTAAGCAGGGTCTACTGTGGTCCTGTGGATCAAAGGGTGCACCTTTATCTAATGTTTCTAGATACTTGGTCTTTCTTGTTTACCTAGAATCGATATATTACGTAATCATGGTATTAATTGTATGTCTTCCCTCCAAAGTATGGATTTCTTAGCAACCAAACTCTTCTTCTGCCAGCTGGTATCATCAGTATATATAACAAAAAAATATTTCTTGCACCAAAATCCTAGGGAGATTAGACTACAAGAGTGGGAAACTGCATCTCATTGGCAGCCACTCTGGTCCTCTCCCGTTTCTCTCCATATATACAGGCGCCTAAACACACAGTTTCATTCATCGGGCAAACCTTGGTCTCATCTCAGACAACTTCACCCAGCTAGCTTAGTGCATACTACGCCTCACTGATTTAGATCCATCCATGTATAGTTTTTGTAGAAAGTTGTAGTTAGCAAGCTAGCCTCGCTATTTGATGCTTCTGTCCTCTCTCCAGTTTCTTCAACCTCGATTTCATCTTCCAGATCCAGCTGAAGTCGTCCCTAGGTCCCTCCCCACTTTGTTAGAGCCAAACCACTGCCATTCAACCATGCCAGAAGTCAGTGTTTTCCAGTGCGGCGTCATCAGGATTCACACTACATACATTCGGGTGTGACATGCACATATGTAGGTCCGGGTCGATGTGCTCCATGGGTGAGAATCCTGATGATGCTGCATTGGAAAACAAGTGACTGAACTACCTTGTATGATTTGATATGTGAGAATATATATAATTGCGTATCTGTTATGGTTATATGAGAAAGTGAACACAGATCGAACATCACTAATTCAGCGCCATTCAAATTCAGGTATGGAATTATAATTTGCAATTACTATTTTCTGCTCCTCACAATGTGAAGACCCTTTTTTACTCTTCTTGAAAACGTACCAAAAAGTTCTAAAATTATTACCTGAGTTTGGCAATAATGGAGGAACCAACATTTTAGTACCCTAAGTATATATCAAATATTAATACATCTCATGCTATCAATTTGTGCGTCTTTGTTACCTTTCCCAAGACTGTAAGAAACTTCTTAATATAAATATATGGCATATGATGATTATATTGGTGCATGGTATTATGTGCACAAATCATAACCAATTCCATATCTTTATGAGTTGTCTTTCCGTAATAAGGGTCTTTGACAGAGCTGCAACTTATAGATTCAAAGAACATTTTGGAGCTGGGTATTCCTAGCTCCAGAAAATCGTTGAGCTAGAGCTAAGGATACACCTAGATAATTTTGGACCTATTTGGCTAAACTCCTAGAGCAGTTCCAATGCTGATTCTAGCTAGGTAAAGCTCTACCAAATGATATTTTGCAGATACTAAGTAATTATCTGAGAAATGATTCTACTATACTGATTCTGTGAAGTGATTATCTGAAATGAGGCTTGGAGCTCAAAAAACTAGCTACTGATTCACTTATCGCACAAAATCAATTCCTTCTTAAAATTTAACTTAAGAGAATCATAGAGAATCAATTTCAGAATCACTTCTCTCGGATCACTTGTTCCTACATAGAATCAAAATAGGAGCTAGGACCTCTACCAAATGGACCCTTAGGTGGGTTATTTTTCACTTTGGACTAAAAGTATATTTACGCCACTTTATTTTATCTTAAAAACTCTGTATCTTACCTATAGCTTGCAGTTGTCCCAAACAAGACCTAATAAGTTGTATATTTGAACAAAACATATTTATCAGTCATTAGTGCTCTATAGGGCGAGCATCAAATCGTGAATATTTCAATAGTCTCATCAGCTTATCTGTTCACATGCCTAATACTTGTATGGCGGTCTCCTAGGTTGATGTATGGACATTTACTCCAGTGAGCGTGGAATCGCAGACTTGTGACAATGATACGCTACTCATACTTTTGTGTTATATATATTGAGTGTTTTTTTACAGAAAATTTTATTAATGTTTTGCAGGAGAGGAGATCTGAGATGTTACATGCATTTTATTTGATTTGTAGTAGTAGGAGACTGTATGATGCAAGATGCTGCTATATTTGTTTTAATACGCAAGAACAACTATTCCTGATGTTTATGTTTCATCCTTGGGATTTTTGTAGCCACTTAATTTCTCCACTATTGAGGACTTGCATTCTTGTTCAATTCGTGGAGCCTTTTCTTGACTTCTTGTGAAATTGCTCCCAGATGTTTCAACTACATCTGTAAATTCTGCAACTATGGTAATTCAATATCTCAATGATGTAAGGTTATGCGATTGTTTGTTTAAAAATGTGGCCACCTGTTTTCAGTTTATTTTTGTGTATATGTTATGAACGTGAATGCAGGTTTTCCAATCATTTATTCCCTATAGGATGAACGTTTTAACACCGTTGTAATGTTATTCCTGGTTGGTTGCTGCGCTGCCCATTGTTTTGAAGCTAGTCATCACCTTATCATTTAATTTCACTGTAGTAAAAATAAGAGACTGTTATATTAGGAGACAATTTTACATGAATCTGTTGCTGCCCTCTGCATTGTTGTCACCAAGATCACCAAAAATTCTATTAAGAAAGATATCTCTAAAAATGGGGATGCAGTATTCTATTATTTTTATTGTAGTCCTTGCCTTTTGCCAAAATTAAAGGGAACATGAAAGCACAAACTAAGGGTTTGAAAAAATCAGAAAAAATGAGGAATCCAATACAGGGAAAAAAATCCTAAGAATGATGTTTAGATTGTAGAATTTGTTCATAGAAAATTTCAAATGCTAGAAAAGTATCCTCCCTGATTTTAAAGAAGGTCACTAACTCCTTTTCGCAATGTTTTGTCTAGTCTGCATAACTAGGTAGCATAGTATTTTGATACTATTTACTAGAATTATCTCAAATTTTTACTATTCAGTAACCAAATATTTCATCCATCCAACAAGACCAAGAGCGACCTGATTTCATAAAAATTACGTACTTAGCCTCCTAAGTATGCAGACTGGACATATATTGTGGAATGGATGTAGAAATATACATGGGTTCTAATTATTATATACTTCATTTGAGATCCAGTCGTCCTCTCTCTCTGTCTAAGGTTTCCATGTACAAATGAACACAGATGTTCCAAATTTCAAGTTTATCTGTCCAAACCAAAATGCCCCCTTTATTTTTCCAAATTTCAAGTTCCATACCTTTGTGACGACACATAGGTGATGCCATCACAGAAGAACAGTGCTATTAGTGGGATTAACTGATTAGTTGGCGATGCATGACAAATTAAGGACTAAGATGTGGGGGCAGCTTTTTAGAAATAAAAATAAAAATATGAAGGGAGGACTAGGGTTTTGGACCATAGGATGGGGTTTGGTCCATGCACTTCCTGGGCTGAGAGGCCCATCACCTTGGGCTAATAGCTGTTTATTTTTTAAGCAAGCATTTGAGCTTGTTGCAGCTATGAAAAGGAAACGCTCAGCGTTAATACGCATCTTCATATGTCTATATAAAAAGAAAGGAACTTCTAAACAACAACTGGCTATATTATTTTCTCTTTTCGATTCAAATTGAGGCTATTGGATCCTCAACAAAACTTGTGGTTGCTGAATAGATGATGAGCCTTGTGACCTAAATTGTTGGCAATTTTATTTTTTTTAGATCTATTGTTTTACTTCTTCATAGGCCTAGCCTAATTCGTTGGCTTCTACGTTCACTGCCCGAATCCTTAAGTTTGCCGAGTGTTTTTATATTTGCCGAGTGCATTCTCTCGAGCACTCGGCAAACAGCTCTTTGTCGAGTGCTTTTTGAAAAACACTGGTAAAATAAAAACACTCGGCAAACAAGTGATTTGCCAAGTGCTTTTATTAAAACACTCGGCATACAAGTTATTTGCCGAGTGCCCAAGATCTGGCACTCGGCAAAGCCCCGCCCGACGCACACTTAACATGCACCCGCCGCATGCACACACGCTTCTCCCCTCCTGGCCTGTCGCTCGCCTCTCCTTGCTCCCGCTCCCCTCTCCCTGCCCCCGCCGCCTCTCCCTGCCCGCCGCTCCCCCTCTTCTTGCCTCTGTGCCCCTCCCCTCCTCTTGTCGGCGCCACCCCCTCCTTCCCCAGCCGCCGCCTCCTCCCTCCCTCCTTCTCTGGCACGGCCCCGCCCTCCCTTCCCTAGATTCGCCCAGCCCTTAGCTCCCCCCTCTCCTCCCCTGCCTCCTCCCTAGATCCGTCCGCCTGCACCCTCTCTCTAGCGCCGCCGCGTCCCTTCCCGCCCTCTCCGGATCCAGGTGCCGTCCCTCCCCGGATCCACCCACTGCCGCTCCCCCTCTCTCTCCCGGTGGCGGCGTGGTGTTGGTGGTCGCGTGGGCATCGGCGGGAGGCGTGGTGGTGGTGGTGGCGTGGCAGCGGCGGGGGTGTCGGCAGCGGTCGTGGTGGCAGGCGCAGGAGCTGCGTGAGCCAGTCGAGCGCGAGGAGGCGATGAGCTCGCCGGCGATGGCGGCGGCACTCTTGGTGGAGGTGCTGGCGTGGTGGTGCTGTTTTTTTTTATTTTTTTGGAAAAATGTTTGCCGAGTGTTTTTTTGGCACTCGGCAATCTATTTACCGAGTGTTCGACAAAAAACACTCGGCAAAGAAAGTTTGCTATTAAAATCGATACCGAGTGTCGTTTGCCGAGTGTAACACTCGGCAAACACTTCGTCGAGTGTTTTTGGGGGCACTCGGCAAAACTCCAGTATCCCTAGTGATTTGGGGCTTCCAGGATGTAGTTAATTTCTGTATTTTTTAATTTTTTTGACTTGGCAAGAAAGTCTTTGCTACGGCAGACAAGTTTTGGTAATATGATCTTTTAAGTAATCGTATCCACAGTTAGTTAAATGGAATTTAATTGTGGCCTGAAAAAAATTTAACCAATCTGTTTGCACACCATGTTTTTAATGACGTGTCATATACCTATTGTTCAAAATCTGACTGCAATCTTTAAGGAAAAAACAGCTAAATGTCAGCTAGGCAGTCCCGAAAAAAATGATCTAATCTCAGCTGGTTTTATTTTGCCATAGCAAAAAAACATTCGATATCGTGTCTTTTTCCTATTGGTGAAAAAACGGCTAGCCTATAATCCTCAAAATTATTAGTAGGCACTAAAAGGGAAGTGATAAAAAATGTCACCGTATCTGTCCGTTTTAGGAGGTGTTTGGATAACACTGCTAAAGTTTAGCACCTGTCACAACAGATGTTTGGATGCTAATTAAGACTATTAAATATAGGCTAATTACAAAACTAATTGCACAGATGGAGTCTAATTCGCGAGACGAATCTATTAAGCCTAATTAGTGCATGTTTTGATAATGTGGTGCTACAGTAACCATTTGCTAATGATGGATTAATTAGACTTAATAGATTCGTCTCGTGAATTAGTATAGGGGTTCTGCAATTAGTTTTATAATTAGCTCATGTTTAGTCCTCCTAATTAGCATCCGAATATCTGAAGTGACACTGCTAAAGTTTAGCACCTAGTATCCAAACAGAGTTTCACCAGAACCACTTCACCAGCACGAGCAGGACAGAGATGAGTTGATTTGGCAATCTACGAAACTTAATTCAACAATTCCAAGAATATATATCTTCAATATTCCAAATGCTCTTATCCGGTCTGGCCCAGCCTGCTCGATGGAGAAGCAGGATGGTCCATTTTGGTGTATTTATGGGCCTAATATACTAGGCCCGCTTAGCGGCTTTGTGCCATGCCCGGTTTATAGTTTTTCCAAGGGTATCTAGCGAGCTCAAGAGAGAAGAATGACCGGGTTTTCTTGTCCAGACAACTCATTATTTATCGCTTAAAGTTATTCAACACTTTCCAAAATTTACATTTATTTTTCTTTTGTAACTTAGGGGGGTCAATTATCTTAGAAATCTGGTAAAAATGTGGGGGTAAATAAAGGAGGCTGAACCAGCTGAAACGATGATGAATCTCTTGAGGAAAGTTGGCCAATCATGTCGTTGCGAGGCATCTGATGATTTGCTTCCCTTTCTAGAAATTCACGTGGGCCCACCTTTGATCTTGTGGGTGCTCCATCTCTAATCATGATCGAAGCATGGCTTTGGTGCTTGCAGTTGTGGGGCACACAAACAGGTTGCGACATGAAGAGAGAATATTTTTCGGCATCAAATCGCCTTCTAGATAACTTTTGGATCACCACAACTTGCAGCACTCCAGCAGTGCTTATTAATCACATGGCCGAATAGCCAAACAGTGTGACATCTAGACTCTCTTGAGGACATGAGCTCAACTTCAACTAATGTCTGATGGTTTATTTACGTGGATATTTTGCAATGCCATGTTCACGTTTGAAATTTTGAATCAATATATTTTGTTCCATGCTTAATGGTTTCTATTATTGTTGTTTGTCACCATATGCAAGCGTTATATTAGTATAGGCTGCGACTGATTGATCTGTTTAAGAAGTTGAGAGGGTATTTTACTTTGTTTATTACCATGATATACATGTCTATGACCGAAATTCTTCAGTCCTTCCTGAACAAACTAAAATTGATCTCTAGATCCGATGATAGGAGGCTAGGGGGGAAAAAAGAAAATGCAGTCCGACGCACTCCAACCTGAACCTTTCATGTGCCAAGCTATGCATGACATATGAGACTGCAAATAATCACATTTCTTAATTCTGAAGCATCCAATCACATTCTGCATCAGCTTTGCTTTCATTGCACAGGTTAGGTATGATCAGAATTGTTGCCCGCAGCAACAGAAAATAATTTAATCAACAAGATGATGTGACATATCTTAATGTATGGAACCTTTGCAACGAAGTACCAGATGGCACAACAACAGTATTTATTTTCATCAGGTCCCTTATCTACGAATCCAAGATCGATTATCAATCTTCATATCTAATCCACGAAGAAGATGAAAGATGAAAAACTGTGTTTCTTTTGTTGCGTACCCCCTTATGATCGCATAAAGACAGCATTGTAACACTTTTTGGCCAATTTTATAATTTTTGTGGTTGCAGTTGTGTGGATTAAAAAAAGCTAAGCATATCGATCTAATCCACCTATAAAGAAACCGATGGAGGCTAACTAAGCCAAGGGTTCCTTTGTTATGATTGGGACTTGTTTAATCAGTCATCACTATGATTACAACTTACTTATGGAATTGTCATTTCTGATGCAGCGGTAATCACCATTATATAGCGGAATTTGGGCACCTATTGCTTCGTACAGCTTCTGTCTTTTTCAGTGGAAAACGATTGTAAACGCCTAAAGCTATATCGATAAGTACAAATGGAAAGAAAATATGCTCACTTTTTTTAAGAAGTCGCATCACTTTTTTTTTGTTTATAAAGACACCACACATAGTCACTGAATTGTTTTAATTTGTTATGCATGATGGATAACCATGGCAGACCCAGACACTTGAATCATTTGTCTGGCTAAATCGACTGAAGATGAGATCATTTATCGTGTTCCATATACTCAAGCTCATGCCATGAAGCACGGGGACCGCTACAACTAGATCGAGACTCGTGAGTTAGGCATTCCAAGCTAGGGATGTTGATAACATTGTACCGATGCTAAACCTTGATCCGCAATACCGCGGCGGTCCAGTGTTTCGGTTAGGCGAAGCGATGTGGCCACTGATCAGTGATCACCAGTTCGTGGCCTGGGCCAGCATCAAGGACCACGCAAGTTGCTGAACCATGGATCAATTTAAAACGCTTGCAGCTGCTTAAGCAATCTTGCTTAGGTAGTTAGGTGGCACGCAGTAGCTGATGAAGCGACACGCGATGCTGACGCGGATGCAGGGAAGCATGCGAGTCTGCAGGGAGGACGAGAGCTTCGTTTGGCCGGCGAGCACGTGAACAACGGGGATGGAAACGAGGGACGTGGTGAGGTGGGGATTGCAGCTAGTGGCCGGGCACCTTGTTGCCAGGCCGGATATGATGGAGGCTGGATAGAAGAAGGGGCTAGCTGCTTGTGTTGGCCCCTGCCAACTCGGCTTCTCTCTAGCTAGCTAGTTATAGTTACCTACTGCGGCTTAGGTCACTGAACTCCACCAATATGCTCCAACTTGCTGATGGGTGATGGGTGATGATCTTTTGAGAATTTGAGGTGGCTACGATCACGTGGCAGATGCATAGTTACAGCTGCGGTAAATCAACTGTAACCACATCCAGGTCTTGTTTTCCGAATCTTGTTAAGGTTCGTCATAGGGGGATAAAATCAAATTTCCGAATGATCTTAAGTATAAAATCATTTGCCGGCCTTGCCACTGCACATTGCCGGTCAAGGTCGTCGGTCAAGGTCGTCGCATGCAGTAACTCATAAGAGGAATTAGCACAAACCACACGCAACAGTACGCGAGAGGGAAAAAAAGGCTCCGGAGACCATCCAACCACCTAGTACAACACTGAATCAATTGACAGACACAGACGGGCCAGACGGCCAAACAGCAGGAAAGTAGCTACGCAAGCGCAACCTGTCTGTCAGTCATGCAAGGAAAGCGGATTGGGTCAACGCAGGATCAACATTGATTTAACATTGACCCGTGTAGTCAACGTGCTCGCTCCTTGCATTGCTTCATCCTATCGGGCCCCCAGGATAAAAATAAAACCCGGTCTCTCCTTGCAAATAAATGTAGTGGACGCGTACCTATTGTAATCTTTATCCGGCACTAAAGACATCTCCAACAATCTAGCTCTAAGCTAGTAGAACTAATTTTTTATACATTGAAGAGTGCAAAAGGCAAGAGACTAGCTAGGAGTGAAGAGATAATCTCGCTTATTTCCCAATATACTTTCCTCTCACTGCACAATATTCAAGATTGGCTGCTGCGTACTCTCTCTCCTCTAGATTTATTACCTTAGAGCTAGTGCTTGCTCGTACCATTGGAGATACTCTACTCCTACATTCTTATTCACCATCATGGTCACGGAATTACATACATTCTATTCCATAGATGTTTATATATAGTGACATTTGTGCATTTTTCATTAGTTATCTACAATAGGTCCATCTGTACAACAAAATCTGAACCATGTTTTTCTTTGCTGATTAATGTGATGTAGATGTCTATATCATAACATACACTCATTACTGAACAAACCAATTATTGATACCTGGGTTTGATGATATGGAAGAACTAAAGAAATAGAATAGGTAATCGAACCTAAACCTTTACATGTGTCAACATATGGATCATATATGGCTATGTGAGGCTGCGAAATTATGAGATTTCGTAGTTCAGAAGCATCCATATCCATGGTCCATCACCATTCCACATCACTTGTGCCTTCATGGCACAGATATAGCTGTCTAATCGGTTGCCCACACATCACCTGCAAATAAGATTAATTGTTAACGAGATGTCAAAATCACAGAGATTTGAACTTTGTGACCGGGAGCTATCGAGGGTAAAGCATCATAAAGTTACCTTACAAGCACGTGCAACATTTTTTTTTGAATGGTCATGGGGATATAGCATCCCCACCTGAATTGCATTGATAAGGTGCGGCAGACCACATATCAAAGACCTCATTTTTTTTAAGGAAACGAGGTAAAAAAATCCTACAACGCTCGGTTAATTCGGGAAAACCGGGCTAAAACCACAAGAGGCTACCTAGCTAAACTAGGCCTAACCAATAGCATGCCCTAGCACAAGGGCAAAATTGTGGCGTAACCATGAATAAGAAAACACACCATACCCTAGCAAAGGTAATTTGTGGCATAACCACGAATAAGAAAACACGCCATACCTCCCGAACAAGGAGAAAAGGTGGCATGACCATAGATCACAGCACAACGAGGATTCTCCATGACGATGCCCTCATGAAGGACACGACACCACCAGCGTCATCATCGCCGGCCTAAGAATTGGTCTAGGTTTTCACCCAGAGGATCTATAGCAGTAGTTACACCTCCAAGGAGGAAACGACGCCCATAAACGACATCGTCAAGGCTTTCACCTGTGACCTCCGCCAAACCAACACTTTCACTGCACACCAGCCAGTATCCATGGCACATTACCTTGCAAGCACGGCGATGGAAGCAACAGACAATGCCTGGACACAGCCATTGCACCCCACTGTTTGAGCTCTCAGCAGCTCGCATGAACAGCAAGGCACAACGCAGCTTTCTCGAGATGCATCGACACCCACTGCAATGCCTGCAAAACTGGTAGCAACGCCATGGCAACGCACCCATGGACAGGAGCTGCAGCGTCGGAGCACAAAACACGGTGTTGGTGCAAATTTAGGACCAACACACGAGAGCACTAGAGCGTGCGGATCGCGAACAGACCGAACGGCAATGATGTTGCACAGACAGGTCAGACCGGTCTAGCAACCCAGTTAGATTGGTTTCCTAGGGTTTAGCCCAAATCGATCATTCGAGGGGATAATTACCACGCTTACGTGATGGAAGACGGTTAGGTTTACGAGCAAACCAACAAAGAGATAAGCAACGCACTTATGAAGAACGACTAGTTTACGAGCAAACTAGCAAAGATCGTCGAAGCTCTCGCCGGGGAGGGACCCTGTCAGGGCGTGGACGTCGCCGGCGTGCCCTAGGTCGACCAGCAAGCCTAGGACGCCATCTTAGGTGGTGAAGATCAGTAGACGAACAGCATGGAGGTTGGAGAAGGAGTTTAGGAGATAAAAAGTAAATGCACAGTAGATTGATTCGATTGGGTTACCCTCAATTGGCCGTAGCCCTTTATATTTATAGGGTAGGGAGGTCTTGCCCCAGTACGAGTCAAAGGTTATACAAATCCTATGTCAAAATACAACTCCTACATCGGATTAGGCTAGTCAAACCGGTCAGACAACCCATCCCAACCGGTCTGACCGGTCAGCATAGGGCTGAATCTTGCCAGAGCCATAACTCTCTCATCCGAACTTGAAATTGGACGTTCCACATATGCATTTCGATCGTCTCAACAAAATCTATGCAATAGTGAAGTCCAATCAGAGAATTGATAATGTTTTTAAAACCGGTCTGACGGTAAAAACTCCTATGATTCCAATTTCCTATGATTCCAATTTTGATCATCAACGCATAGCCAACACCTCAGGCGTGCACAACACCGTGCACTGCGGCCGGCCAGAGGCGCGCCCAACCACCGTGGATGACAACAGCTGCAACGCCTCCATCCAGCACTAGCACCTCCCGCTACCACACAGATCCTACCCCGAGCGCACGAGCCACCACGCCGGTACGGGGCGTCAGGCCCCGCCACCATGGACGACCACTTCCGTAAGCTCCGTTCCACCAGAAGCATGGATCCATCGTGTACCGGCCACAAACTCGCAGATCGACGAAGCCTAAACTTCTCAGATGTGGATGGGGAAGAGGGAAAGAAGGAAATGAGAGGGAAGATGTTGCGAAACGGCTACCGGCTTCGACGCCGCCGCCGCCGCTCCCGGCCGGCTGGCTGCGGCGGCCAGGGAAGGCTCGCCTGTGGTGCTTTGGGCGGACGCGGTTTCAAAAGAAATCCACGTGCAACATTCCAACAAGAATAGAACAATAAAGAAGTGAAAGCAACGATTTTTCCTGGTAGTTCTAGTCGCATTTGTTATATAGTATATATACTTGATCGCAACCCCATGATTATATAGTCCATCTTCCAGTTAGGCCGCTATTATTGTTTTTTTGTTTATGTACACAGATTTCTGTTGCTAGCTTCAAAAGAGTTCTAACCATAGACAATTCGCCATATATTACTAGCAACCTATATATGTAGATTTCCCCACACTAGGGAGGGCAGGGATAGTATTAAAACATGATCTACAAAACCACGGCGAAAACCGCTGCAAATTAAAGCCGCCATGATGGGTGCAGTGTGTTTCGGTTGGGAAACCACAGCAGCTGATGGCTTGTAGCGTTAATTTTCAGTTATGGTCAAGCTACATGATCATATAGGACGATATGAGATTGCAAATCATCACATCTTGTAGTTCACAAGCATCCCATCACATTCCACTTCGACTTTGCTTTAATCGCACTGGGTGGGTGCAATTAGTTGCCCATATCAGCAGCAAATAAGTTAATTAGCTTTGCAATGCGGAATACTTGTAGTACCCTTTTCTTTACGAAATGGAATGTTTGTACAAGATGGTATAACATGAATCAATAGGCACCACAATAATATTTTTCGTGAGGATAGATTATATCCTTTATCTACAAATCCAAATAGATGTCCGTGATCCAATTCATACCACATAATTAATGGGAACAAAAGTTGCATTGCTTTGGCAACTTTAATATTTTTGGTGCTTGGATCCTAGAGCTAAATTTTAGTCCGTGTCACATCGAATATGCGGATGCTAATTAGAAGGACTAAACATGAGCTAATTACAAAACTAATTGTAGAACCCCTAGGCTAAATCGCGAGACGAATCTATTAAGCCTAATTAATTCATCATTAGCGAATGTTTACTGTAGCACCATATTATCAAATCATGGACTAATTAGGCTTAATAGATTCGTCTCGCGATTTAACCTAGGTGTTGTGAAATTGGTTTTGTAATTAGTCTATATTTAATACTCCTAATTTGTGTCCAAACATTCGATGTGATAGGGGCTAAAGTTTAGCCCGGGGATCCAAACACCCCCGTAGTATGGTTAGAGAAGTGGTAATCAAGAAAGTTCATATTTAAATTTCATGTAGAAAGTAAACCGTGCTAATATAATCCATTTATATTTTTGGATCTCTTTAAAATATGCACACATATCAAAATGATTAGAATCCTGTGGTTAAGGTCCCCTTTTGTATCTGAGATATAATAAGGACTGGTATATAAATCATGCACAGGTATTATTGTCACTTCTATTGTGTACAAAGAACCTACTTGCATAGAAACCATCCTGTAACTGCCCCCCAGATCAGTATTGTAGTACGCACTACTTTTGCAAAAGTTACTTGTAGGCCGATCGTCTGAACTCCTGATCACACATCTCATCAATTATAGCAGTGAGCTTCCCCGCGCTAGAACTGACGAGTACAGATTGAAGGAGACCATCGATCCTCGAAACCACGGCGCGTACACAGAGCCACCGCCGCGATCAGCAGCGTTTGGTTTGGTTGGGCGAGCACGTTAACAATGGGATCCCAGGACAGACATGTGTCAACTCTGATCGATTCGTGTGAAGCAGGTTGGTGGTGGTGTGGTGGCCGCCCCACTTCTGCCTGCACCTGCACGCAGCTTTGCGCTCTCTGCCAGTGGGCTCCCGCCGCGCGCCAGCACCACGGGCTGGACCGATCGATCCGGCCCAACACGTTGTTGTTGGCTACCGCCTACCGGCGGCACCAAAGCCACGGCACGCTGTGCGAACGCCAGCTACGTCGCAGGGAGAAAACAGAGACGAAGCAATGCCAGCTGCACGGTGACAAGGAAGAAAGGGAAGTGGGGACATGATTATTGCAACAAGTCAACCACCCGCAACGTAACAAAAATGGGAGTGATGAGACTCCTGATCGGAACGGAATCCACTAGTCAACGCGCGCGAGTCAGCGATGGTTTATGGTTGCTGACTCTTGCAGACACCGGCATTGATCGTCGCCACATGCTCTCTAGCTACAAGTCAGGCTTGCTTGGCATTTTCCTTCGACACTCACACACAACTATTTGTTTCGCTGCAAAAACACATCCCATCGTTTCGCAATCAAAACAGAAAATCGCATTATCTTCAGCTAAGTAGGTTGCTTGATTTTCGCAGCCCTAAAATCGAAGTCGAAGCCTCCATCAACTCCCTAATTTGTGCCACTCCTTAAGCTCCTGGTACCTTTTTCCAATTCAGAATATAGGAAAGAAAACAAAAGAAAAAATTTATAAGCTCGGAAAATTAAGATGGCCAATGCTCTCATTTCTCTCTAGCTATTTCAGCGTGATTTAATACAAAAAAAGGAGCTTAACACAGATTAAGGGTTTTAGTTTCGCATGTAGCATGGGTCACTGCAGCACAAAATGAAAATGGACCAAAATGTGGTGCAGGTTGGATAAGTACGGGTGGAGCTAATAAGCTGGCAGGTTGGGTACAAGCATGTTGTCGTCGTGCGCTGCTTAAATTTTTGTTCTTTCTCATGATCATGTAGCCGAACCGAACCAGATTAGGAGAACCTCTTGGACTTGATATAAAACAGTCGATGCTGATGCCTGATGGGGATCACCTTGACTTTTGTAGTAGCCTTTTTCTGTCTTGAAAACCTGTACGTGCGTTGTCAAAATCGCGAGGACCACCTGGTTTGTAACTAGTACGGATTATGAAATCAACCAAAGATGCTTGCAACAATACTTAATTCTTGAACAACATTTATTTATCACTGTACTGAGGAATCTAATGATGTCATGGTTATTCTAAATTTGCATTTTTTGTGTATGAAAGATTATAATCTTGATGCAACCAAACAAACCTCCAATGCACATACCTAACTTCTATTCTGTTCAATTGTTTGCAACGCCAAACCCAGCAACGCTTGAATGGATTGACGTACCATGCACTAACTTTCAAACCTTTCAGAGATTGGTTATTCAGAGAAAACAAATACTACCATATGGACACTAATTAAGTAATTAATTATACCAATATGTCCATCATAGGCTCATAGCCCATGTCAGCATAGTTCGGCAGTTCCAATAAAGCCAAAGCTTCAACTTGATGAGAAAATTTGTTGCACTTGCACATATCGTTAAAGTCACTAATAATCCTTGTATTAATCAGCATTATACATGTCACTAATTTAAACTGCATTTGTCAGCAGGAGGGGAAAGAACATTCCGCGGCTCGTGCGTGTGATCCGTGGAACCGTCAACGTCAGCGCTGGGAGACGACGCGTAGGCAGGCACAGCAACCTGGCTGGCTGCTTGCTGGAGGTTTTGTGCTGGAGGGAAAGCTCTGGGTTTTTTTTTCCTTTTCTTTTCCAGTAGCTGTAGCAACTGATGTGATACTGATAAGAGGGTTGCTTGCATATGGAGGCACGGAGCGTAGTGTGCGTCATCCGTGATGCCCGCCAGAAATAGCTTGGTCTACACTCACAGTGCACCAAAAAAAGGATGATTACTTTTTTGATTAACAACGTCATCTGCAGACGTGCTTTATATGTGTAGTGTTAATTTTCTTGTAACTAGAGAAATTTTAGAGTGTTCGGAAAAAAATGAGAGCCGTCTATCCAGCTAAATCAAATGGTGGAAATAAATAAAGTACCAGGAAGTACCAAAAGAGAAGTAAGTACCAATTAGGTGAGACCAAGTACAAAAAATAGTGAGAAATTACTATGATACCCCTTTTAATTATGTGTAAATTCATTTAATTATTTTTAAGTAAGAAGGATAAGAAATGAAAGTACCTGCAAGTACCACCGGTACTTTAAAAGCATTGTAACAAAACTCTTATAACTAAGTATATATAATTATTATCAGTTTGTATCTTATAACAAATTATAATCATCAATATCATTGTCTAAAAATGATTCTCTATTGATTTAGCAGCTTCAGCTCGAACAAATTTTAAATAATATTATTAAGGTCGATAATCATGTCTTAAATCATGGTTACACAATATGCGACCGTTCTTTGAGAAATGCTAGAGTTGCTCCTCGCTACCGTACCAAAATGGTACAACAGTTTCTTCCAATGATTTCAATAATGTCGTGTGTGCTTTAAACATGTATTTTGCTTATTTCAATAGTGATCAACAAGCGCATTACATGCATATTTATCTAGAGATATGGAGAATGGTTGAGATTTCTTGCCTTTGAATCCTGCACCGTAACTTGGTAGTGAAAACCATTTGTATAGTCAGTTATACGTAATTTCGTGGTGAAAGCCGGTCTATAGAAATCAGCTTTACGTAGTTTTGCGGTGCACTAGTCACTGGTAGAAAACTGAGCATTAGTCCCGGTTGGTAAGGGTCATATCTCTCGGATATCCATCCGGGATAAACCAACCGGGACAAAGGGGGGGGGTCTTTAGTCCCGGGTATTTTAACCGGGAGTAAAGGACCCCCTTTAGTCCCGGCTCAATTCCAACCGGGACTAAATTGCGCTTGCATGGCACTGGTGACGCCTGAATTTTTCATGCATGCATCACGTATACGTATAGTAGTACCGCGGCCCTTTTAATTTGTTAACCTTGTAGTTGAGATTTTTTTAGAATGAATTAAATCAACTAGTATTTAAACGAATGGGATTTGTAATTATACAACTACTATATATATACACAATCCTTATACACAACATATACACAATTCAACTAGCTTAATTAGTACAAATCGATCATATATACAAATAAATCAAAGTATCTTCCTACGATCTTCCCGTCGTGGTGTTGCTGAGAGGAGTGTCTAATTGTCGTCCATCGTAATAAAATTCTCCTCTTGGATTTACCACCTCGTCCATTATGAATCCAATGAGACCTTCACATATTGCCGCTACTCTTTCTTCCTTCAAGAGTCCTTGTTGAATATTTAACATCTATAATTTGGAAATTTGTGAATGTTATATGAACAAATACATATAAGGAGCTAGAAAATAATTAACTAGTAATATATTTATTTTACGTACTTTAAAGTTGTGCGGCGTCATCTTCGGTCCCTTGGGTCCCAAAAAACTGTGCATGTGCTCACAGATGTAGTAGCCACATAGGTTATTCCCGGGTTCCTGTCTTAAGCACTTCAGTGCGGAAAAAAATAAGTTATGAAATATTCGTGTTATACAATGTAATAAATGTGCAGACTTCATACGTACCGGGAAGTCTGTGTTCCATGTAAGATTTTCTTTGAATGGACCTTTGTGTGTCCTTATGAATTGTTTCCATACGCTGCGGATTAGAATAATGAATGACATAGTGTAACAGGGATAAAATTTAGAAAATAAATTTTTGCATAGAGATAAAGGTCCAGAATTATTACAAGCCTAGCATGTCTTGCAATTCTTGGTAGTCCACCGGATCTTTCCGTAACGAATCAAAGACAGTGACGTGGCTTCTTTCAGGCTCAATTATAATAAGGATCCAGTGGAAGCTGCGTGCGTAAAATGTTCATGCATATTAGAGCTAACTAACATGTAGAGATAAGGAAAAAGACATCGAAAGTAGACGGTATACACACACTTACTTGAAGTTGTATGGAAGTAGTATGAAATCCTTGAATGTTTGTTTGTGTAGGAAATTGTATATTTCGGCAAAGGTTTTTTCCGGCGCTAATTGTATCTGTTGTTGGTTAACTACAGATGGATCCATGAAGCCTACATGTAGGTACGCCTCTCGGCGGCATGTCTGAATTAGCATCCTACATGAAATGGAAGATGAAGTTAGTACGGTGACGCACGCCAAAATTTACATGTAGAGATAATAAACGGACACTTACAGAATCCAAGCGCTGATCAGAGAGACGTCCAGGGCATCATGATGGTACACTTCGTATATATCCTTGAAGTCTAGCCACAGCACTTTCTCCCCTTCACCATGAAAATCTATCGGTTTTACCTTCATGCCGATCATCTCCCTCGATTTGGCGGATGCCGTCATGTACCATTGATAGAATTCGTACATCTTTGTTGACAGCTTCCGTACCATTGCCGGCTTCACTAGAGGCTTGCCTAGCTCATAAGGCCATCTCGGCTCAGGGGGCGGTGCAGTTGGCGTCTCGACTTGCCCTATGCATTCATCAAGTCCCAGACCTGTTTCTTCCATGAACTTCAATATATTTTCTTGTTGATCCAAGGGCATTGCTTTTACCCGTTGAGCATCTTTCTTTGATAAATGGCTGAGGTCGGGGACTGAACCGCTGGAGGATGATTTTCCTTTTCTTTTATCCTTTTCATCAGCCTTTACTAGAGCCCGTTCATAGTTTGACAAGAGTGGTATCCTTTTCTTGGCTCCTTCCTCCATCCTGATAAAAAAGTTTAAATCCCGCCGACTTACTGGCGGTGGCTCCATCTCCCTTGCCTTTTTTAATTCGGCTTGTTTCTTGAACCACTCACTGGCCTCTCGTTGGATTTCTGCCCACTGTTCCGCATGAGACATTGCCTCAAAGCGTTCCTTGTGAGCCACTTCAGGGTCGACCTTTGTTTTCTTCTTTCGAGGCTGTCTTTGCTTGGGAGGCGGTGCTCGTGACTTCTTGAGTGGTGCTGCAGGTTCCTTCGAGGGGGCCGCTCTTGGTGCCGGCGACGGTGATCGGGGAGGGGTGTTGTTATTGTCGTCGTCGCTCCCAGCACCAGGATGTGGTGGAGATGGAGACCTTGATATAGATGGAAGCGACGGTCCTGGAGCAGGAGATGCCGGTCTCGAGGTATGAGGAGAAGATCGCTGCTCGGGATCTACGGGGAGCGGTCTTGAGGTCTGAGGAGATGGCTCCGTGCGGGAAATAATGATGTAGCGTTTCTTCCATAGAATAATCCCATGAAGCGCATCTGCCAATGTCTTTTCCCCGTCGCCTCCCGGGAAGTCGAGCTCTAGACCTTCATACTGGGCATCTACTATTTGCTCGACGCAGACGCTGGCGTAGCCTGTTGGAATGTCCATGCCATGACTGCTCTGCCCTGCCAGCGTTGGTAACGCACTCCCGTACGCTACCTGTACATATAGCAGAAGTAAACAAGTTGAACTCCGATCTCGAGGCCTGGATCAATTGACAAGATTGCATAAATATTATGTATAAGTATACCTTAATAGTGAGGTTGCCAACCGGTGCATGCAGCTCACATGAGGTCCGTTGCGTGATGGCATCCACGGGGAACCGTTGCTCCTCCACGGGTAACCTGGGCGTCTGCGCATCGGGGACCCCTGTAGAAGCACAACTGCTCCCGAGGCGTTGAGAAGGGCTGGCGGTGTGAGGATTCGGCAGTGCTCCAGATTGCGCCAACTCCGCAACTGCGTCGGCCACCCGCCGATTGATTTCATCCATCATTCGTTGTTCTAGCATATGTCGCCAGCTCTCCTCCATCTGTTCCTTTCTTCGCTTCCGGCTTCTGTAAGAGGCGCTGTCGCCTCGGAAAGCGAACTTCCACGGAACCACCCCGAACCCCCGGCAACGTCCTGGGTGCTCTGGATTACCGAGGGCCAATGTGAGCTCATCATTTTCTCGGTCCACCCTCAACCTCCCAGCCTTGGAATCTTCAATGTTCTTCATGAGATGTTCGGCCTTCTCACGTATTCTGTCATTGAAAATCAGCGTCCCATCCTCTTGGCTTAGGGAGCCTCCATGAGCGTAGTACCAGTTCTTTGATCGTTCGGGCCATTCAATAGTTGCAGGTATGATTCCCCGTTCGATCAGATCTTGTTCCATCTTTCTCCACTTGGGAATTGCTGAGCCATACCCACCTCGCCCCAAATGATGGTGGTAGCCCTTCTGACTAGCATTTGCAACGTTGGTCGTGATCTTTTTCACACCTTCTTCACTCCTCTTGTATTCAACAAATGCATCCCAGTGGTCCCTCAACTTGGGCCACGCGTTGAAGTCTGGAGTTTTGCCCTTCTTGATGTAGTGGGTGTCCAGCATCTTCTTGAATGTCTGGAATTGAGTAGCCATCTTCTTAAGTGTCCACGCTTTGACATCCTTCTCGCTATAATCTTCGGGGAATGTGAAATGCCTCTTCACGTCTTCCCACAACATATTCTTTTCTGTCTCTGGAAGGGCGTACGGATTATCGCTTCTGCCCTTCCATTCTCTGATGCTGATAGGCACGTTGTCCCGGACGATTGCCCCAATTTGACTAACGTACTTCTTTGCGACTTTCTCGGGAGCAATCGGCCTGCCCTCATCTGTAACTTCGGTGATGACAAGCCTCCCTTCCATCACCTTTGTACGACCTCGGGTCTTCTGCCCTTGTGTCGATCCGGAGGGCTAACAGTTTAAGATTCGTTAATTAGTACGTACTAGTAGCGGTGGCGTGAAACAATACAAGAATGGTTGTATATACCTCGCCGGAACCTTCCGCCATGGCAAGTTGTTGCTGCGGCTGTTGCTCTTCATTCACATCGGTAGACATGTTGAGGAACATGTCCGCCTGGGTGCCCTCTTCATCCGTGTATGATAGTGGAACGTTGTCGCCACTACCATCACCAGCGATTATCTGCTCCATGATATACCTTGCGGTCTCATCGTCTGCCATTTCAACTATTGCTGCAAACATACATGGAATCATACATGACAGTCATAGAAATCGTCTTAATACAAATTTGTATATAATCACAGTTCGGAATCATACATGTATATAATGAAATCATAAAATAACATGAATCGTACAAAGTCCGGAATCTTTATACAAATTTCTATGAATTTATACAAATTTCTATGAATTTATACAAATTTCTATGAATTTATACAAATTTCTATGAATTTCTATGAATTTCTACGAATTTCTATGAATTTCTACGAATTTCTATGAATTTCTACGAATTTCTATGAATTTCTACGAATTTCTATGAATTTCTATGAATTTCTACGAATTTCTATGAATTTCTACGAATTTCTACGATTTTCTATGAATTTCTACAAATTTCTACGAATTTCTACGAATTTTGACGAATTTCTACGAATTTTGACGAATTTCTACGAATTTCTACGAATTTCTACGGCGGCGATAAGGGCGGCGGAGGCGGGACGGCGGCGGTCAGGGCGGCGGAGGCGGGACGGCGGCGGTTAGGGCGGCGGAGGCGGTTCACCGGAACCACGGGCGGTGCCTAAGCTACTACGTTGTGATGGGCGGCAGGACGGCGGCGATCACGGCGGCTACTCGGCGGGACGGCGGCGATCACGACGGCGGGACGGTAGTTAACAACCTAACTACAAATCTAACTTAACAAACTAACTAGAAATCTAAAAATCTAACTTAACAAAATTAGAAATCTAAAAATCTAACTGAACAAAATTACAATTCCATCTAAAAAAAACAAAATTAAAAATTACAAGAAAACCCAGCTCTCCCGGCGCACCGGCCGGCGCGGCAGACCTCTCGCGCGCGGGGCGGCGGCCGGGGCGGCGGGACGGCGGCGGCCAGGGCGGCGGGACGGCGGCGGCCGGGGCGGCCTGACGGCGGCGGCCGGGGCGGCGACGAGGACGAAGACGACGACGGCGGGACGACGGCGGCCGAGGCGAAGACGACGACGGCGGCCGGCGAGGGGCGACGAGGGGCGACGAGGATGGAGCCGGCGACGAGGGGCGATGCAGCCGGCGACGAGGTGGCCGGGCCGGGGGCTGGGCCCGTCGACGGACGAGGAGGGGATCGAGGAGGGCCGGCCGGGGGACGACGACGGCGCAATGCGGACTCGACGGCGCA